>NC_088331.1:24312500-24631250 GCF_036884655.1 Musa acuminata AAA Group | reverse complement strand
GATAGAAATCATTGAAAGTTTGCTGCAGAATTGTGTTGTCTTGTAAGAGCATAATTAACCTCGAAGAAACAGCGGTTTCTCGACGAAATCTCCACAAAAAATTTAAGAGATTTGAGTAGGGAATTGACAGTAATATCTCAGTTTATATAACAGTAAAGATGTCCAATTTAATCAAGAAAATTTCGGTAGTAACAGCAAGAAAATTGGTGTAAGTTGCGATAGCAGAATTCTCGTCGAAAAATTTCAGCAACTTACGATGAAATTTGCAGCAATATAGGAACGAATTTTTTTTTTTTTTTGGATTTTCGAATAGGGATAACTAAATTGCAGCAGCAGTAAGGTAGGAAACCAGAACCTATTGCAATTCACAAGGAGATCAAAGGATGATCTGCGGTGGTGGAGATGACGGTGGAATTTGGCGACGATCTTTTAAGCAATTGTGGGAATTGCTTTGGGCGGTTGTGGAGGGTTGATGGATGGCAGTGGAAGGGCAGCGAGATGCTAAGAACGCTGCTCTAATACCAGGTGTTAGAACCCTTGCAGATTCTAAACTTGGGGTTGATCTCTTTAGGGGATCGGCCTCCTTGGAACTCTATAGGGGTTCCTCCCTCCAAGTTGCTGCTCAAAGGCTGCAGAAAAGATTCATCTATTGCTTAACAAAAGAGGAGGAATACATGACTATTTATAGGGCTTCTAAACCCTAACTCCTAATATGACTCATACTTAAAACTCTTACTTCTAACCAACTCCTAATATGACTCATACTCAAGACTCATATTCCCTTACAACTCCTAATTATTCTCTAAGAAAAAACCTCTTACATGAATGTCTCTCTCAATTATGACTCTCATAACTAGAGTCCTAACAGAATGTCATTCTCAATTAGGACTCTCCTAGCTAGAGTCCTAACAGAATGTCCCTCTCAATTAGGACTCTCCTAGCTAAAGTCCTAGCTAGAGGAACTAAATGTATGAATCATGAAGCAAAAAAAAATAATGGCAGCTGATGTCTTTAGAACAAACAGGGAATTTTTTTTTTTTTTGAAGGAAAAGAAAATATATTGCCACTAAATACTAATCAGCATAAAACTATAAAGCCCACGGGTCATCCGTAAAATACAGAAATTGGAAAGACTCACATCTATCATAAAAATGCCAGTGAATGACTCATAGGATGTTGAGAGCTATGAGTAAGTGAGCAACTTGATGTCAAGTAAGTGAAAAAATCATTAAAAAATAGAACTAAAAAACCAAGGGATAAGGGACAATCGTTGCCAAAATTTATAACTTACAGGGAATCAAATTCGATCCATATGTAAGAAAGTTGTAATCAAACATAGCCTCAGCCATTAGAGGGTTAGAAGCTTCACAGGATCCCATCCCCCTCCCCAGCCACAGCAAAAAGTGTCAGAAGAGTTTCGGATGAGGTACCCAATGCCTACAGGAAGATCCAGAAATCTAATAACACCATTAAACTCCAAATAGTATTGGAAACTTACCTGTTCATCCTCAAGGCTCTCATCAAACATAACGTCGAAGCCCTCAAGAACCTGGGAGGACCCATAGGAATCATTGACAGCCAATAGATTTTCCTTGAAAGGGGTGGAAACCTTGGAAGGACGGTTGCAATCCTTAACGTCGTGACGATTGTTCCACTATAACCAAAGGCAAGTAGCAATAGTGGCTAAGAATCTATCTTAAGAAGGTTTGTTTTTATGTAGGAACCAACTTTGAAAGCTTGGGCAAAACTATAATCAAATAGGATGTGGGGTGAGTCATGATAAACAGAAGAACATGTGTATGATGTTTGAGATAGAAGATGACAGGCGATTTCAAGAGAGCTTTCATCACAAGATTTATATCTTGGGTGTCATCTTAAGCCGTCATATTATCTTCCATCCTTGCCAAAGGTCCTCGGATGTATCATATTTGGTCAGTTGCTTATAAGCACTATTGACAGTTAGACTGTATGCTGGATTATAAGTCGGGTTGATTTGATTGATAGATGAATGACCAAAATTTGTTTAATAAATTGTAATATCTCTTACCTTTGAAAATTATTAATAAGGATTTATATAAAAATTTGAGAACCTATATGCAAATATAAAAATTTCAAGAACTAAACTGCTAAGTTGCAAAATGAAAAGAAAATAAAGAAAACCGAAAATTTCGGTTTTATCCCACCGCCTCCCACGCACTCTCGGTTTCTTCGAGAAACAGAGAGGAGCGGTGGGGCGTGAGGAGAGAAGAAAGAAGAAGAAGAGGGAAAATAAGAGAGGAGGAAGAGGGAGAAGAGAAGAAAAGAAGAAGAAGAAGAAGAAGAACAAGAGAGGGAAGATGGAGAGGAGAGGGAGAGGCAGCAGCAGCAGCTAGGGCTGCTGCACCTCTGTTTCCCGCAGGTGGAAACAGAGGAGAGTATGTGTGGGGCATTGGGGAGAAGAAGAAGAAGAAGAAGAAGAAGAAGAAGAAGAGAGGAGGATAGCTGCGGCAAGGCTGCAGCGAGGAGGTGTGTGGTGTTGGGGAGGAAAAGGGAAGAGGAGAAGAAGAGAAGGAGAAGAAGAGGGAAAAGAGAGGGACGAGGGAGAGGAGCGAGAGGTGGCAGCAGCTAGGGCTGCAGCACCTTTGTTTCCTACAGGTGGAAACAGAGGAGAGGTGTGGGGAGTTCGAAGAGGAGAAGAAGAAGAAGAGGAAGAGAAGAAGAAGAGGAAGCAGGAGAAGAGGTTGTGATACCTCTGTTTCCTGCAGAGGAAACAGAGGAGAGGGTGTGTGTGACGCTGGGGAAGAAGGAGCTGCAGCTGTGGCGATGGCAGCTGTAGCTGGAAGAGAAGAAGAAGAGGAAGATGAGCAGGGGAGGAAGAAGAGGTTGCGGCCGTGGCTGTGGCCGCGACTACAGCAGTTGCAGTGGGGAGAGAAGAAGAAGACGAAGAAGAAGAAGAAGAAGAAGAAGAAGAGAGGAGGATAGCTGCGGCAAGGCTACGACGAGGAGGGGTGTGGCGTTGGGGAGGAAAAGGGAAGAGGAGAAGAAGAGAAGGAGAAGAAGAGGGAAAAGAGACGGACGAGGGAGAGGAGCGAGAGGTGGCAGCAGCTAGGGCTGCAGCACTTGTGTTTCCTGCAGGTGGAAACAGAGGAGAGGTGTGGGGCGTTCGAAGAGGAGAAGAAGAAGAAGAGGAAGTAGGAGAAGAGGTTGTAATACCTCTGTTTCCTGCAGAGGAAACAGAGGAGAGGGTGTGTGTGACGCCGGGGAAGAAGGGGCTGCAGCTACGGCGATGGCAGCTGCAGCTGGAAGAGAATAAGAAGAGGAAGATGAGCAGGGGAGGAAGAAGAGGTTGCGGCCGTGGCTGCGGTCGCGATTGCAGCAGTTGCAGCGGGGAGAGAAGAAGAAGAAAGGAAGGAGAAGGAAGAGGAGAAGGGAAAGAAGTAGCTGCGGTTGCGGCAGTGGCAGCTGCAGCTGTGGCAGGGAAAGAGAAAAAGGAAAGGAAGAAGAAGAGAAAGGGAAGGAGAGGAAGAAGAGAGGAAGAGGAGAAGGGGCTGCGGCTGCGGCGATGGCAGATGCAGTTGGAAGAGAAGAAGGAGAGGAAGATGAGCAGGGGAGGAAGAAGAGGTTGTGGCCGTGGCTGAGGCTGCGACTGCAGCAGTGCAGTTGGGAAAGAAAAGAAAGGAAAGGGGGAAAAAGGGGCTGCGGACGGGATTGCGGCCGCAGCGGCAGCGACTGCGTATGCAGCAGTTATGTCTGCGAGAGAAGGGAGAAAGGAAGGTAGTGCGGTGGAAGGGGCTGAGATTGTGGCAGCGGCTACGGCGGCGGTTGTGGCAGCTGCGTTTGGGAAAGAAAAAGAAGGAATGAGAGTAAGAGAGAGCATGTGACTATGTCTCGATGTTCGACACGTGGTGTAGTTGCGAAGAAAGGAAGAAAACGGGAGCACAAAACGAAACAGAGAGAGGACACGGAGGAAAAGTAGAAGGATTTGGGCTGGCACCTTCTTTGGATCTTCGGATCGAAATCCTTGAAAGGCAAGTTCCCTGATCGTTTCTCCTATAATTGCTCTGATATTTCTTATTGCAAGTTCCCGATTCGTTCCTCCTGTAATTGTTGTAATCTTTCCTATTGCAAGTATCCTGATCTTTCCTTACTGTAATTTGATCTTTTACATTTGATTTGAATATGTGGAACTTAAATTGTTCTAGCCTTGCATTTGATATATCTCTTGTTTAGACATATCGATCCGAATCTGTGCAACTTTTGAGATTCTGACCTTTCGTCCTTGTTATGATTATAACTTCATGTATTGACCTCTGATTTGGACAAAACTTATTTGATCAGAATATAGACTCATAAATCTTTGTTTTGATAGCTTATTTTAAGAATACGGAGTAAGTTTGTCTGCCCAAACTTCTATTTCAAATGAGCCTACTGATTTTGCAAAACAGGGATCATAATTTCTGACCTTTTGATATTGAACTGCTTATAAGTCCCTGTTGCAAACGTTGATTTATTCAAAGCTTATTTCATTGGAAACTAGACTTGAAAATCTTTCTTTTGACATATAGTTTGAGAATTTTAGAATCCAAATGCCTACCCTAGTATCTATTGAATCTGACCCTATGTATTCTGCAAAACAGTGATTGTGTTTTGACCTTGGGTTACCAAATCAAAGGTAACTCCTTGTTGGAAACTCTGATTCGTACGAAACTTGTTTCAACAGAAAATAGGTTGATATATCTTTCAATGACAGCTTTATTAAGGGTATTGGAGCATAATTGATAATCTAAAGTATTTGTTCTATGTGCCATTGGAATTCTGTCAGAAATCGAGCTTTGGTCGATTTCGCGTATTCTGTTTCATTCCTTTGGATATTGAATTCTTCTAACCTTCTTATTTGAATTGAGCTAAATATGATTGCTTGGATTCCCTGTATACTCTTTTTTTTTGGTAAGTAAAAGTAAAATTCATCATGTGTAAAGTTTCTACAAATAGCTTTATCTATACAAGTCATAGACAAAGCCAAGTAACTCATAGAGTGCTAATGCGATAGTTATGACTACACATGCTGTAGACTATAACTATCTGTGGGTACATTATTTGGCATCATTCCCAAGATCTTTAGCTAATAGCAAAATTAAATTTGATAAAAATATCTTTTTCTCTTCGGGTGAAGTGCTCGGTTTTGAGTTCATGCTCCATACAGGATCTTGAGTCTCTAATAATCTCTTTCAAGAGCTGAGCATTGTTTGTGTGTTGACATTCAAAGATTCTATTACATCTCTCCTTCCACATCCACCAAATAGCACATCTGAAAATAACCTTTGCCAATTGTGTAAGAGGCCCTTTTCTTGAGAAACATTGCATAAGGTCGCCTAGTTCTTGGTGCAAGTTTGGTTGCGGCAGTCTATTGAGTTCAAATCGCTGGAGAATCTCCTTCCATATCCATTTTGTATAATCACAAGCAAAATAGAGGTGGTCAACAGTTTCTTCTTGTTGCAAACAAAGGGAGCATCGGTTAACATGATAGATACCTCTTCTTTTCATATTGTCTATTGTAGGTAGTTTATTGAGAAGGGCCTGCCATGTACATAAGGAGTGTCTTTGTGATCCTGGTCGATCCCATGTCCAACTGCTTGGGACCCACTTGTTATTTCTTTGCCTAATTTGATTCCATGCGGATGTGGCACTAAATTTACCATTGTCATGAGGCCAAATAAGTATATCTGAAGAGTTGTTCCTGATTCGAATAGCTATGATAGTCGGCCAAAGTGATAACATTTCAGGAGAAATAGGATTAGGGAGACACCAAGTACCGTTAGCGATGAACTCGGAAACCTTTCAATCTTTGGGAGCCCCAAGATCTTTTCGTATTCTGTCGCCATATAATTGAAATATACTCTTCCCATTCACCCAAGGATCATACCACATATTAGTACTAGTTCCAGAAGAGATTGCATACGAAATGTGTTTGATTAGCCAATTCCTTGCCTTTAAAATTCCTTTCCAAGCTGCAGAGTGGTATGTTCTTGTTGAAATTTCCCATATTGATTCCTTTGAGAGATACTTAGCAGAAACCCAATGTGACCATAAGGAACATTTGTTTTGCAAAAGATCCCACAATTGCTGTACCAAACATGCTTGATTCCAATCTCTAGTATTTCTCAAATTTAGCCCCCCTTCATCTTTCGGTTTGCAAATACTATCCCAATTTACCATATGCATTGCCTTATCATTTGTGCCATTCCAGAAGAAGTTCATTAATAACCGTTCAATATCTTGGAGAAGTCTAGCAGGCAGAAGAAATGCATTACACCAATATATAGAGTAGGAGTGCAATACCGAACGGATGAGTTCGAGTCGTCCTGCTTTTGATAGAAACCTATTTTTCCAAGAAGAAATTCTATTCTTTATTTTTTGCAAGATAGGTTGACAGTGGGTTTTGTGAATGCCTGTGGATATGAGCGGGAGACCCAAATAAGGAACTGGCAAGCTTCCTTCACTAACCCCCAAAGTTTGTGAAATAAAGACCTTATCCTCAACGTAAGGGCTCATATATACTTTACTTTTCGCATGATTTAACTGAAGTCCAGAAACCATACCAAAGTCATTCATAATAGTAGCCAGGTTCTTTACTGAAGTTGGTTCATTTTGGAGAAAGATAAGTAAGTCATCTGCAAATGTTATATGTGATTTATGAACAGAACCAGCACTGGGTACCTTAATGCTGTCATTTAAGACTGCGTGTTCCAACATACAGCTAAGTCCTTCCATCGCAATAGTAAAGAGATACGGAGAGAGTGGATCACCTTGTCGGATGCCATTCGTGCTCCCAAAAAAACCAATAGGTGAGCCATTAAAGAGTATCGAAAACTTTGGAGTTTCTAGGCAAGATTGAATCCAATTAATCCATTGCTGTGGGAAGTTCATATCAAGGAGCATCTTATAGATAAATTTCCTATTAACTGAATCAAAGGCTTTCCTTAGATCAGCTTTAATGCAGATTTTTGTCCCTCTTGCTTTTGAATGCAAATCTTTGACCAAGTCATTAGCAAGCAAAATGTTATGATGTATACTTCTCCCTTTGATGAAAGCAGCTTGATTTGGGCTAATGATCTTGTGTAATACCTTTTGCATTCTATTTGCCAATACTTTGGAGATGATCTTGTATATAAAGTTGCATAATGATATGGGTCGATAGTTCTCTAGTGAATCAGCCCCTGCATTCTTCGGAATTAAAGAAATAAAAGTGCAATTCATCTCTCTAAGAATATGACCTGAAGAGAAAAAATGTTGGCAAGCTTTGATCACATCATTTCCAATAATAGACCAAGCAGTTTGATAAAATTCAGCTGGAAATCCATCTGGACCTGGGCTTTTGTGCTTTGGTGACTTAAAGACAACACATACAATTTCGTCATCTGTAATTGGGGCATTGAGGATTGAAATAGCTTCCGAATCAAGTTTTCTAGTCGGCTCCACATGAATGTTATTAGGTTTCCCAGCTTGATTGAGTAAGGAATAAAAAAATTGCTCTCTGTGTGCTTTAACCTCATCTAAATTCTCAATAAGATTATCATCTTTGTCTCTGCATTTGCTGATACGGTTAACAGCCCTTCGAGTAGCAATTGAAGCATAGAAAAATTTAGTATTGGAATCCCCTAGTGTAAGCCAATGCTGTCGAGACTTCTGCTTTGCAAAACTTTCCTCCTGTTTTAAGGCTTGCATGAAGTTATTTCTGGCTTTCGTCTCTTTGTAGATAATATTTTCATCATTTGGCTGAAGTTGCAGCTCATGTTGCAATGACATTAGTTCCTTTCTGCAAAATTGAACTCTGGTGGTAATATTGCCAAAGGTATTTGTATTCCACTCCTTTAGTGCTGCTTTACAGGCTTTGAGCTTTTGACATAAGATGTAAGGGGGAGATCCATGCACATTAACATTCCAAGCAGATCTGATAACATCAAGAAATTGAGGATGAGTACTCCACATGTTAAAGAATCTAAACGGTTTCTTGCCTCTTGGTGTCGCTTTTTCTGCGTGTATATACATTAAAGAATGGTCAGAAAACAAAGGAGCACCATACTCAAGAAGTGAATCTGGGTAAACTGTTAACCATTCATGGTTAATCAAACACCTATCAAGTCGAGCCATTATTTTTCTGTTAGCAGCACCTTGATTACTCCAGGAGAGCCAATTACCCACAGATTTCATATCAAACAATGCTGCAGTGTCAATGTAATCATTAAAACTTTGAAGCTGACTTTCTGAAAGTTGTCTACCCCCCACTTTTTCATTTGTGTACCGAACAGTATTAAAGTCTCCAAGAACAATCCAAGGTACATTGAGACAGCCATTTACAATATTAGTCAGGTCAGACCAAAGAGTATTTCTTTCTTGCATACTGTTTGAAGCATATATACTAGTGAAATTGAATTGACAGCCATTCTTTTTATCCTCTACCTTAAGATGAATGAATTGATCAGTAGCAGAAATAAACCAAGCATTAATAGAGTTAGGATTCCATAAGACCCATATTCTACCAAAAGTTTCATTTGAGTCATTGGTAAACAGTTCTGCGTCCGGCCATATTAAATTCTTTTGAGCTTGAACGCGCGATTGTTTAATTTTCGTTTCCACTAGAATAATAATATCACATGCGGCAGACTTGATTATTCTGTTGAGCTCCCGACATTTCTCCGACTTATTAAGTCCGCGAACATTCCAGCATGTTATCTTCATTAGTAATAAACAAATGAAAAGGTAGTAAGGTATTCATCCTACGACTTTGGATGGATTGTACCATCCTTTTTCTTATCCTTCGGTTTTGTATTTTCTTCCCGCACAATATCCATACCTTTTATGGCTTTATTCCTATATTTATCCACTTCATCTACAGCTTGCAGATTTTTAAACTTTAAAGTACCTTGAATCATGTGGTCTTGATTGGCAGGGTTTGTTGAAGCTCGATAAGATTGTTGCAGCACAATATCCTGGATAGTACTTGTTGGAGCAGCGTGGCTAGAGAGGTTTGTTGGGGCATGAGTTTGTTGAGTCGGAATATCCTTGTTGGCGATGTTTGTTGTGGCCTGGGTTTGTTGAGGAAGAATATCGTTGCTGGCGAGATTTGCTTCGGCCTGAGTTCGTTGAGCTATTGTGGATGGATCCGATGATATTAGAAGAGATGAAGTTCCTGACTTATGTTTCTCCTGTCCACTAGTACCATGGGAAACCTCTGTTGTGGAAGGCTCTGACATTATAGGAAGAGATAAAGTTTTGGAATTGTCCTTCTGTCCGCGGTGCTTTCCTTGCGAGTCGGAATGCTCAATAGTTTTCGCCACCATTGGTGCTACTGCCATTAGAGAAGAATCACTTTGTTGCTGAGGTGCTTGACGTGGTCGATAGACCTTTGTGGTTGGTTGTGGGGTTTGCTGACAAGCTCCATTTGCATGACCAAAAGATAAGCAACGCTGACATCGTTGTGGCTTCCAGGAATATGAGACATGTACCTTCCGAGTGTTCCCGTCAAGATCGCGATAGAAAACTTCATTAGGAAGATCTTCATCGGAAGAAACCAGCACACATGCTTGTGCAAATGCTAATCTCGTCTGAGCTGCTGTTGCTTTGTCGATGTAGAGTGGCTGTCCCAGAGTGCTGCATAACTTTGCAATAAAACGTCGACTCCAAAGATGTAGAGGCAGTCCTTGAAAGGATACCCATAATGGAATAGACTGTAGGCTATCTAACTCCAAACGGACATCAGGAGACCAACGTCGTAAAATCATTGGATGACCGCGGATAGTCCAGAATCCTTCGAGGATTCGTTGCAAATCTTCTTCAGAGTATAGCTTGCAAACAAAGAATCCGTTCTCCAGCATATGAAGATCAAATGATGATATTCCCCATCGAGTTTTGATAAATGAGGATAATGGGAAATAAGATGTTTTGAGACCTACCACATAGCCAACAATCGCCATTGACCATGTCTCAATAAGCTCTGCTGAATCAACAGTCTCGTATACAGCAATCTTCTTATCAGCCTGAACTTCTGGCGTAATGAATTCCAAGCTTAGATCTGGACTTCCAACCGGAGCCTTGAATAGGCTAGTCCAAGGCCGAGGGTCATTGGAAATTAGAGCAGGCTGCCGCGATCTAGAGCGCGACCTGCTTCGATGCTGCTTCATCGAAGGAGTTTCTCTCTGGAGAGGATATGGTGGAGGAGCAACTTGAGGGATAACGGTAGGGAGTCTTGCCATCGTTTCAACCCTCCCGCCACCGTCGCCAGCCCTAGGGGCCGTCGATGCCATGTTTGATCCCTCTTCTGGTCACCGCTACAGAATCGTCACCATAGGGAAAAGTCACCGCTGCAGAATTTCAGATCGTCGCTACAGTACCGTCGCCCTAGATCTGGTCGCCGCTGCAGTGTCGTCGCCGCTACAGTACCGTCGAATCAGATCTGGTCGCGCTGCAGTGTCGTCGGCGCTACAGTACGTCGACCTAGATCTGGATCTGGTCGCCGATGCAGTGTCGCCGCCGCTACAGTACCGTCGCCCTAGATCTGGTCGCCGCTGCAGTATCGTCGCCGCTACAGTATCGTCGCCCTGTATACTCTTGCTTCCATTTCATTCCTAATATGAATAGATTTGTGAGAGATTTGTTCCTTGCATCATATTATCTTGAAAAGGCACATGTACGTTTTGTTGTTCCGCGTGTGCTTCCGATATATGCTACTTATTGCTAAAACTGCCCTCTTGTACTCTGGTGTGTGGGATTGTCTGGACCTTTGCCAGAAATGGTAAAGGGTATGTGCTTATTGCCCGCTCCGTGGGATATTCTGGACCTTTGCCAGAAATGGTAAAGGGTATGTGCTTAGAGCCTGCGATGCTCTGCCGGCCCCCTCTGACTTCACCTAGACGTGGGTGGATGGAGCTCCCAGACGTGGGAGACTTTTGTTAGGTGGTCATTCAGAAATGGATGAATCACATTCTAACTAAGATCCCACTACACCTTCTATATGTTTGATATGATATCCAGAGCTTTGGTTATGTGTTTCTGTACATGCTTTGGATAAGAATGATATGATTGCAACGTCAAGGACGACGTTTGAGCTTCTGTATGGTATTTGTTTTTCATATGCTCTGAAATGGTTCATTCACTGTTGATATGCTTCAAAATGTTCCATATGCCGTTGATATGCTCCGGAACATTTCATACGCCATTGATAAACTCCGAAATGTTTCATTCGTTACTGATATACTCCAATTACTCTGTGCTCCATTTGCTATGAACTGATATGTTCTGAAATGTCCTATCTGCCATTGATATGCTCCAATTACTCTGTGCTCCATTTGTTATGAATCAAATATGTTTGAATGACATGATACATATGATTTTGTATCTAATGAGATGGTATCCTTGAGAATTCTTGTATTATGTCTTGCATTATGATACCTTACTTGTTTGAAATCGTTCTTTTTGTTCTGAATATGCTTTGTCACTTGTTGGGCCGTTTTTGGCTCACTCCATTGTTATATAAATCTTTCAGGTCAGCTTGTCACTCTTCGAGATGTTTGATTTGGGCTGAGGCAGTGGATAGCTATTCATAATTATGGGCAAGTCTGATTGGTTATTATGATATTGTTGTATAAGTATGTTTTGTATGTAATGAAATGTTGTTGATGAACCGAAATTGGATATACTGTGTCAAAGTGTTAGGAGATCTCTCTTATTTGGAATTTCAGAATGTTAAGTCTAATTTATGATGATACGAACTTGTGGTGAATAGTTGGAGTTCTGATTGTATATATTACTTAGCTTGTGGATTTATAAATGTTGTTCATGTTTGTTAAATTGGCTTGAGTTGCCATAAATGTGAATTATCGAGTGATGTGATATATGATTATAAATTGCACAGGTTTTATAGATGTGAATTTGATAGAATATTTTTCAGTGTCCTCAAACGTTAGTTTGGATCCTGGATTGGTCCATGATGAAAATTTTAAAAATCATGGATATTTTGAGGGGCGTGACAATGGTGGTATCAGAGCATGGTTTGAGGATTACTGAAATATTTGATATGTTGATGTGCAAAATATATTGAGGTCTAATGAACTTTAGTGATTGGTGGAAATTTTCTTTGATGCATTTTAGGAATCTGGGATGATGAGGACATTTGGTCCTCCTATTTCATCTGATTTTGATTAATTAAGTGGGATGAATAGGGTAATCGGGGATATTGAATCAGAGTGGCGCTGCAGAAGCATGGTGCACCTAATCCATTGGTGGCAGAAAAATGGATGATGCGAATAGGGAAGATATTTGATGTTCAAAATTATTCCGATGATCAAACGATTTCTTTTGCCACCTTATATTAGAAGTAGAGGCTGATCATTAATGGGAACAATGAAAAAAAAAAAAAAATTTTGAAGATCAATGACAAGAATGATAAGGACAAGTTTACCAATAAGAATGTGATTGGAAATGAATCAGAAAGTAATAACAAGAGGGTCAAGACATTTGGATTTGAAAAGGGAAGTCACCACAAAAGACTCAATCATGTGTGAATTGCAAGTTAAATTATGAAACAAGTTTGTGTTTGATGGTGGCTAGAGTCTATTTGCGTGCGGAAAGTTGGATCATAAAATAAAAGACCACCCTTTGAACAAGAAGAAAGAGTCACTGTCTCATAAACCATCAGCCCATGTTAGAGTGTATGCTATCACTGAATATGATTCTAAAACTTCTGAATTAGTGGTCGAAGGTATTATGCATGTTTATGAAAGAATGCAAATATTTGTTTGAACATGGGTTCTATCTACGATTTGATTCGTAACATGTTGCCTATCACTTGGGTATTCAACCTAGACCATTGTATTATGTGATATATATAAAATACAATCATTGGAGATTCTTTGATAACGAACTTGAATCTGGTCCTCTTGTCTGATTTTTATTGGAGAACTTGAACTTTTTGTTGATTTAGTTCTCTTAGAGATTTGGAGTTTTGATATTATACTTGGTATGGATTGACTATCTTCCTATCATACCAGTATGGATTGTTATATAACAAATGATCACTTTTTGCATATTTGATCATTCGATCTTTTATTTTGAAAGTATTGGACATGATTTATCTCCTTGCCTAATGTATCCCAGAATGACTTGCTTGGATTACCTCCAAACGTGACTTTGCTTTTGATTCGGTCTTTGGGACAATCCCAATATCTAAGCCTCTCTACAGAATGATATCATTTGAGTAAGTGGAATTAGAAAAACAACTACAAGGATTATTAAATAAGGATTTTATTTGACTTAATATTTTATCATGGGGTGCTCCGGGGTTTGTTAAAAAGATGGATGGAACATTGAGGCTTTGTATTGATTATGGATAGTTGAATCAGGTGATCATAAAAAACGAGTATTTTCTGAAGTAACGACTTGCTTGATTAATTACAGGGTGCGCAAGTATTTTTAGAAATTGATTGAAGGTCGGGTTACCGTCTATTGAGGATCAAGGAGCAGAATATTTCAGCCACTCTTAGATAATTATGTCATTATATTATATTGATGAAATTATTTGAGAGCAGGAGGAGGAAATAAAGATATCATAATCCTCATCTTTTCGTCGATTGAGCTATGATCAATTTAGAGGACTAAATTTTCTTTTAAGGAGGGGAGAGTGTAATATCCCTCACTTTTGAAAATTATTAATAAGGATTTATATGAAAATTTGAGGACCTATATGTAAATATAAAAAATTCAAGGACTAAATTGCTAAGTTGCAAAATGAAAAGAAAATAAAGAAAACCGAAAATTTTGGTTTTATCCCACCGCCTCCCATGCACTCTCTATTTCTTCGAGAAACAGAGAGGAGCGGTGGGGCGTTAGGAGAGAAGAAAGAAGAAGAAGAGGGAAAAGAAGAGATGAGGAAGAGGGAGAAGAGAAGAAAAGAAGAAGAAGAAGAAGAAGAAGAAGAAGAGAGGGAAGATGGAGAGGAGAGGGAGAGGCAGCAGCAGCAGCTAGGGCTGCTGCACCTCTGTTTCCCGCAGGTGGAAACAGAGGAGAGTATGTGTGGGGCATTGGGGAGAAGAAGAAGAAGAAGAAGAAGAAGAAGAAGAAGAAGAAGAAGAAGAAGAAGAAGAAGAAGAAGAAGAGAGGAGGATAGCTGCGGCAAGGTTGCAGCGAGGAGGTGTGTGGCGTTGGGGAGGAAAAGGGAAGAGGAGAAGAAGAGAAGGAGAAGAAGAGGGAAAAGAGAGGGATGAGGGAGAGGAGCGAGAGGTGGCAGCAGCTAGGGCTGTAGCACCTCTATTTTCTGCAGGTTGAAACATAGGAGAGGTGTGGGGCGTTCGAAGAGGAGAAGAAGAAGAAGAGGAAGAGAAGAAGAAGAGGAAGCAGGAGAAGAGGTTGTGATACCTCTGTTTCCTGCAGAGGAAACAGAGGAGAGGGTGTGTGTGACGCTGGGGAAGAAGGGGCTGCAGCTGCGGCGATGGCAGCTGCAGCTGGAAGAGAAGAAGAACAGGAAGATGAATAGGGGAGGAAGAAGAGGTTGCGGCCGTGGCTGCGGCCGCGACTGCAGCAGTTGCAGTGGGGAGAGAAGAAGAAGAAGAAGAAGAAGAAGAAGAAGAAGAAGAAGAAGAAGAAGAGAGGAGGATAGCTGCGGCAAGGCTGCAGCGAGGAGGTGTGTGGCATTGGGGAGGAAAAGGGAAGAGGAGAAGAAGAGAAGGAGAAGAAGAGGGAAAAGAGAGGGACGAGGGAGAGGAGCGAGAGGTGGCAGCAGCTAGGGCTGCAGCACCTCTATTTCCTACAGGTGGAAACAGATGAGAGGTGTGGGGCATTCGAAGAGGAGAAGAAGAAGAAGAGGAAGAGAAGAAGAAGAGGAAGCAGGAGAAGAGGTTGTAATACCTCTGTTTCCTGCAGAGGAAACAGAGGAGAGGGTGTGTGTGACGCCGGGGAAGAAGGGGCTACAGCTGCGGCGATGGCAGCTACAGCTGGAAGAGAAGAAGAAGAGGAAGATGAGCAGGGGAGGAAGAAGAGGTTGCGGTCGTGGCTGCGGCCGCGACTGCAGCAGTTGCAGCGGGGAGAGAAGAAGAAGAAAGGAAGGAGAAGGAAGAGGAGAAGGGAAAGAAGTAGCTGCGGTTGCGATAGTGGCAGCTACAGCTGTGGCAGGGAAAGAGAAAAAGGAAACGAAGAAGAAGAGAAAGGGAAGGAGAGGAAGAAGAGAGGAAGAGGAGAAGGGGCTGCGGCTGCGGCGATGGCAGCTGCAGTTGGAAGAGAAGAAGGAGAGGAAGATGAGCAGGGGAGGAAGAAGAGGATGCGGCCGTGGCTGAGGCTGCGACTGCAATAGTGCAGTTGGGAAAGAAAAGAAAGGAAAGGGGGAAAAAGGGGCTGCGGACGGGATAGCGGCCGCAGCGGCAGCGACTGCGTATGCAGCAGTTATGTCTGCGAGAGAAGGGAGGAAGGAAGGTAGTGCGGTGGAAGGGGCTGAGATTGTGGCAGCGGCTGCGGCGGCGGCTGTGGCAGCTGCGTTTGGGAAAGAAAAAGAAGGAATGAGAGTAAGAGAGAGCAGGTGATTGTGCCTCGATGTTCGACACGTGGTGTAGTTGCGAAGAAAGGAAGAAAACGGGAGCACAAAACGAAACAGAGAGAGGACACGGAGGAAAAGTAGAAGGATTTGGGCTGGCACCTTCTTTGGATCTTCGGATCGAAATCCTTGAAAGGCAAGTTCCCTGATCGTTTCTCCTATAATTGCTCTGATATTTCTTATTGCAAGTTCCCGATTCGTTCCTCCTGTAATTGTTCTAATCTTTCCTATTGCAAGTATCCTGATCTTTCCTTACTATAATTTGATCTCTGCATTTGATTTGAACATGTGGAACTTGAATTGTTCTAGCCTTGCATTTGATATATCTCTTGTTTAGACATATCGATCCGAATCTGTGCAACTTCTGAGATTCTGACCTTTCGTCCTTGTTATGATTATAACTTCATGTATTGACCTCTGATTTGGACAAAACTTATTTGATCAGAATATAGACTCATAAACCTTTGTTTTGATACTTATTTTAAGAATTTGGAGTAAGTTTGTTTGCCCAAACTTCTGTTTCAAATGAGCCTACTGATTTTGCAAAACAGGGATCGTAATTTCTGACCTTTTGATATTGAACTGCTTATAAGTCCCTGTTGCAAACGTTGATTTCTTCAAAGCTTATTTCATTGGAAACTAGACTTGAAAATCTTTCTTTTGACATATAGTTTGAGAATTTTAGAATCCAAATGCCCACCCTAGTATCTGTTGAATCTGACCCTATGTATTCTGCAAAACAGTGATTGTGTTTTGACCTTGGGTTACCAAAGCAAAGGTAACTCCTTGTTGGAAACTCTGATTCGTACGAAACTTGTTTCAATAGAAAATAGGTTGATATATCTTTCAATGACAGCTTTATTAAGGGTATTGGAGCATAATTGATAATCTGAAGTATTTGTTCTATGTGCCATTGGAATTCTGTCCGAAATCGAGCTTTGGTCGATTTCGTGTATTCTGTTTTATTCCTTTGGATATTGAATTCTTCTAACCTTCTTATTTGAATTGAGCTAAATATGATTGCTTGGATTCCCTGTATACTCTTGCTTCCATTTCATTCCTAATATGAATACATTTGTGAGAGATTTGTTCCTTGCATCATATTGTCTTGAAAAGGCACATGTACGTTTTGTTGTTCCGCGTGTGCTTCCGATATATGCTACTTATTGCTAAAACTGCCCTCTTGTACTCTGGTGTGTGGGATTGTCTAGACCTTTGCTAGAAATGGTAAAGGGTATGTGCTTATTGCCCGCTCTGTGGGATATTCTAGACCTTTGCCAGAAATGGTAAAGGGTATGTGCTTAGAGCCTGCGATGCTCTGCCGGCCCCCTCTGACTTCACCTAGACGTGGGTGGATGGAGCTCCCAAACGTGGGAGACTTTTGTCAGGTGGTCATTCAGAAATGGATGAATCACATTCTGACTGAGATCCCACTACACCTTCTATATATTTGATATGATATCCAGAGCTTTGGTTATGTGTTTCTGTACATGCTTTGGATAAGAATGATATGATTGCAATGTCAAGGATGGCGTTTGAGCTTCTGTACGGTATTTGTTTTTGATATGCTCTGAAATGGTTCATTCACTATTGATATGCTTCGAAATGTTCCATATGCCGTTGATATGCTCCGGAACATTTCATACGCCATTGATAAACTCTGAAATGTTTCATTCGTTACTGATATGCTCCAATTACTCTGTGCTCCATTTGCTATGAACTGATATGTTCTGAAATGTCCTATCTGCCATTGATATGCTCCAATTACTCTGTGCTCCATTTGTTATGAATCAAATATGTTTGAATGACATGATACATATGATTTTGTATCTAATGAGATGGTATCCTTGAGAATTCTTGTATTCTGCCTTGCATTATGATACCTTACTTGTTTGAAATCGTTCTTTTTGTTTTGAATATGCTTTGTCACTTGCTGGGCCGTTTTTGGCTCACTCCGTTGTTATATAAATCTTTCAGGTCAGCTTGTCACTCTTCGAGATGTTTGATTTGGGCTGAGGCAGTGGATAGCTATTCAGAATTATGGGCAAGTCTGATTGGTTATTATGATATTGTTGTATAAGTATGTTTTGTATGTAATGAAATGTTGTCTATGAACCAAAATGGATATACTGTGTCAAAATGTTAGGAGATCTCTCTTATTTGGAATTTCAGAATGTTAAGTCTAATTTATGATGATACGAACTTGTGGTGAATAGTTGGAGTTCTGATTGTATATATTACTTAGCTTGTGGATTTATAAATGTTGTTCATGTTTGTTAAGTTGGCTTCGGTTGCCATAAATGTGAATTATCGAGTGATGTGATATATGATTATAAATTGCACAGGTTTTATAGTTGTGAATTTGATAGAATGTTTTTCAGTGTCCTCAAACATTAGTTTGGATCCTGGATTGGTCCGTGATGGAAATTTTAAAAATCATGGATATTTTGAGAGGCATGACATAAACAGAGGATAAAATATTAATTCTAAAATACTCGGATTCCAATGAAAATTTGATATAACGTTAGAATCTAAAAAAACTCCCCATATTATTAATCCCAAAATAGGTAGGCCATTTGTTGATTGGGATGCTATTTAACCATGAGTCATCCCATACTGATTTTAGTGCCATGGTCATTATTAATGAGCTTCCTAGAGTCATTTCTAATGTTGATAGATTTATTATATGGTGGAAGTCCTATTTAAGAATTGAGGGGACTAAGGATGAACTTTGTTATATTTGGCTAGAAAGATTTTAACCCAGAGAAATATGGGAGTTAAAAATTTGTTTTATGTGTTTAGCTGCGATAGTCTTTTTAACAATTAAGAGGTTATGGATGATGATGATAGTCTTTTATTTAACAATTAAGAGGTTATGGATGATGATAGTTTTATGTGTTTAGCTATGATAGTCTTTTGAAAAGAGTCCTAGTATCAACTAATTAGATGCATTCTATTGTTGTCTTGGTTATCAGTCTAAAAGAAATCACGTCTAAGTTTAGAGAATCTAGCAATAAATTTATTATAAATTCAAGAGCTGAATAGGATATAAGTAGGGAGGGAATTAAATAAAGAGTTAATAAGAGCCTGCTTGTCAACTTAGAAGGCACCTTTTGTACCTTGCAATATGAATTTATTATAAATCCATTAATTTTCCTTATCTATAAGAATACTATGGAATCTACCTTGCAATTTGCCCTTAGATAAATAAGTACCTAAGTATTTGAAGGGCTAGTAGCCCTCTTGAATGCCTAGAGTTATAAATGAGGTGCTTATTTCATGTGTGTGGGAAAGTTGATATTTGATTTTCCAATGTTAACTTTAAGGTAGGTAAGGTTTCAAATATCTTCTAGATCTTGAGGACATCTATATAAGATTTAGAATTAGTCTTAAAAGATAAGAGGACTTCATTTGCAAACATAAGGTGGGAGAGGTTTTCTTTAACAGACATTAGAGAACAAGAAAAAAAGATTTGTTTGATGATGATAAATAGGTATAGAGAGAGGGAATCTTTTTATTTAATCTTCCTTTTTCTTCAAAACCAAGGGGAATGCTCCTTATTAATCAGACAAGCAAAAGTAGTCGAGAAGATACAAGTAGAGATCCAGTCAATAAATTTTATAGAAAAGTTTATAAATCCTAGAATAGTTTTAATGTCCTCTTAACAGATAGAGTCGAAGACTTTTTCGAGATCTAACGTCAAAAGGATATGAGAAGTTTTATATTTAGATAAATACATAGAATGAACAAGTTCGGTAGTAATAAATATATTATCTATGAATATTTATATCCTTAATGAAAGCCAATAGTTCCTAGCCAATAGTTCCTAGCCAATGAGCTAATTGATGTGGACCTTGATTTAGTTAGAAAAGAATTTGGTGAGGATTTTATAGTGCTATCAATATAATGTTCTTGATCCAAGTAATATTAGGAGTCTTTAGGATGAAGACTAGGAAGGTACAATCCCAATGGTCGGGAAAGAAGTAATAAGAGTAAAAAAGACAAAAAAAAAAAAAAGGTTAGGAGACTATCTTTTAAGACCTCCTAGAAGTCTTTGTAAAATTCTATGTTAAGCTGATCTAGGCTTAGATTTTTGCTTGTTTTCATTCATAGAAGAGTCATCTTAATTTTAGGAATGAAAAATGAATGGATAAGGGAACTATGATTAGAAGTGGACAAGAAAAGAAGTCTCAAACATATGTTTTAGTCTGGAGAGCCAATTTTAGTGGGAGGAAGCCATAAGGAAGAGTATCATTAAAAGAATTAAAGGAGGATAGAGTTAGGGTTCATTCTAGCAAGATCGTTAGGGTTTTTGATGAGATGGATTTAGAATTTCTTCTTCTAAGCATGTAGATTCTTTGGAAGTACTTGATGTTTTTATTCCCCTCACAATTCCACTAAGTTTTGGCATGAGTCCACTAATTATCTATTAAGAGCTAACAATTTATTTAAGAGATTATATATATATATATATAAAAGATCAGAGTCAAAAAGGAGGCGAAGGGACTCTTACCGTTGAAGGAAAGTGTAACACTCTACTTCGAGTTCCACTCATGCCCTACATGCATGATTAAAGTAGAATACCATATTTTAATTTTTATTATTATTATCGATAGAAGTACCATAAAAAATAAATAATCTTAGAATTAAAATATACTAAGTTACTATATAAAATGATTAGGTTATCCCTATACATAATATTTTTGACACCTATATATAACTATAACTTATTTAAAAATTATATACATAAAATACTTGGAGGTCATCGTCTATATCTATGCTAGCATGAGCTTACATATGATCTCTTTCCTACCCAATCACTTGAGTAGGGTACTAATATCATTACCAAAAAATAAAATCTATAGTGAGTATTAATTTAGTAAGTATAAGTCTTTGTCTTTATTTAAGTGAATTTGCACCATGTCATATATATAATATTTTAAAATCATCAGTATAAGATATTTAATAATAAGCACCGTATACTATGACTTCTTTAGTAAGCATATTCTTATAACATAATATATGAAAAATAAAGACATAAAATTCTACGTCGAAATGATTTAAAATAATTATATTCATATGTAAAAAGCATAATAAATTTATGTACTTCTACTCTCTATATCATAACATATATATGCACTCCCATATCGCACATTATAATATATGTGTGTACTCTAACATTGCTTATTATAATGTATATATGCACTCCTATACCACATGTTATATTATATGTGTGTACTCCTATATTACTTGTCATAATACATACATGCACTCCCATACCGCACATCATAATATATAAATATACTCCCACACCATAGATCATAATATGTATCACACATCATAACAATCTGTGCACTCCCTCCTAGTCATAGGTGCCTTACAAGCCAATCACATGAGTGATGACACATATGACATGATACACATTTTTTTTGCTTATTATTATTATGGTATTTTCTCATTTTATATTGCTTGTTGCATAAATATATTGTGATGTCTATGAATTTGTACAATTAGAATCGGATCATGATGAGACCACGATAATTTAAATATAAACCCTAAATAATCCTAGTCATAGGTTACTCGAGAAGAAAATTGAGATAACTAGACAAACTATGTGCTATATATCCGTCCATATAATGGAGGTGGCTAGTCTCATAGCTGCTCATATGGGGATACTAGGGCTATCGTGCATGTGCTCATTGGAGAATAAGTTCATTGATTGATCCACTCATAAAATACTAGATGGTTGATGATATCTCATTGTCAAACAGTGATTCTATCATTCCAATGGTGTTCGTGATCCTTCGACTTGAGATACTAAGAATATCCAGTATGAGTACTCCACTCTTTGATACTAGACTTATAGGTTTAAAAGTTCCAAATATAGTACAACCGGTCATTGGGAGTGGCAGCCAACCTTACAAGGGCTATTGAGTATTGATAGAGGATCATCTGCTCTCTGTATCATGAAAGGAATATCCCATATATTGTTGCTCAGATAAATTCTTGGCCAAGGTCATTCGGATTAAGAAACAAAGAGTTCTCCAAGAGAATCCGATTAAAGTGAGACTTGAGGAGAAACTGTATGAGCTTGATAGCACCATACCTAGTATACAGTCTATGAGATATTAGATGTATGAGAGACTATGGTACACGATAATTGAGGATAGATAGGTCCAAAGGATTGGATTCCCCTATATCATTTAGGGACTGCGGTGTAGTGGCCTAGTACGCCCGCAGTCGATGAGTCGAGTGAATTATTATAGAGATAATAATTCACTAAGCTAGAAGGAGTTTTGACAGGTATGACTCATGGCCAGCTCGATATTAAGCCTAGAGGGTCACACATATATGGTAGGTATTGTCACGAGTAGAGGTTTGGATATGAGATATCCGTCGGAGCCCCTTTTTTATTTGATATCCAATAAGCCTCTGAATTATTCGATCCTATGGATGAGATTCAATAAGAGCCAATGAAAGATTATTTGATAGAGATTCACTAATCTAAGTGGCTTGAGTAGTTGGATGAAAATTCAATACCCAATAGGGCAGAATTAAGTTGACAAGGGACCTCTATAAATAAGAGGGAACTAAAGGCCCATAGGCTGGAGGCTTCTTGGTTGCCATCTCCTATTCTCCTCTTCCCTTATCCTCCTCAGATAGCAGGCATAGAGATTTGGATAGCGATTTGAGGAGCATCTTCACAGCCCGTGGCATGTGGATCACCATTAGAGAGGAGGATGTCTGACCTCCTTCATCCTTTCCTACAAATCTGTAAGATTTCAGGGATATACGATCTCCCTAGGTAATATAACTATCTTATGTATGGTTTTAAGTTTTTCGAGTTTTTGTGCACCAATCTTTGCACAACAATGAACACCTTTTTGGGAAATCTATGATTTTGTTTTATATTCTTCCATTGCGCATGTGATATCGCCCCTAGATTTCCCTATAGTGGTATCAAAGCCAGGTTGTTTATACGAAAGATTAGTTTTCGACTATGTGTGTTATGCTTTAGAGAGGATTTTGACATAAAAATATTTTGACGCAACAACAAGAAAGGACAGCAACTATTGCTGCCCTTGTTACCCCCCTAAATGGCAATCTTGGCTACCATCTGTGTGCAAGGAGCTAGCAGCCGACGGATTGCTATCGGCGGCCTACTTGTAGTAGGTGCCACTTGTGGGTTAGGTGCCCGCAAATAGGGCCACCAAAATGGCAACCACAATGGTGATGCCTGTAGGCAGGGCCACGTGCACCTACGGGTGCTGACTCATGGGTGAGCCCCCTAGGGGTGGCGCCTATGAGCGTTGGGGCTGTCGATGAGCCCCCTACAAGCGGCACCTATGAGCGTTAGGCTTACGGGCGAGCCCCCTGGGAGCGGTGTTTGCAAGCGCTGGGCCCGTGGGTGAGCACCCTACGGGTGGTGCTTGCCTGCGGGCAACAAGGGCGCCTGCCCACGGGTGAGTCGTCCATAGGCACAAGCGGCACCCCTTCCCCGCTATAGTGGTCGTTGCCGGTAGGGTGGCGACGATTACGACACAATAGGGGAGGAGAAGGGATTAGGGCATTTTGGGGCGAAAGGATAATTTTACCCCTTAGAATTTAAAAAATTTCAAGTTCTATCCTTTTTATATAATTACCAAAATACCCTTTATAATTAAAAAAATTTCCTACATGCCTTTAATTTTAGAAAAAAATATTAGTTAATTAAAAGGTTTAATTTGTTAGGATCGGAGCAGCACTAAGAGGGGGGGGTGAATTAGTGCAGCGGATTAAAACTTCGGTTTTAGAAAATCTTTCGTACGATAAGAACGGAACTTGAAAAGCTTAGTCTTGAAAGCGTATTCTTAAATATGCGCAGCAAAAGTAATAAGGAACTAAAAGCATATAAGAAGGTTTGCAATAATGTAAATAGCAATAATGAAATGCAAACCAAGGATCACGCCGATTTTAGAGTGGTTCGGTCAAATGACCTACTCCACTTGCGAGGCCCCTCTTCGATGAGGCTCCCACCTTCCACTAGCAAGTCTCTTGAAATGGAAGGGTAAATACCCCTCTTACAACTATTTACAAGCGGTTCACTCTCTTACAGATTTTCGAGAAGAGATGAGGTGAACACTAGCAAATTGAAAAGAAGACAAGCTAACTCTTTTCTAAGACCTTTCTCCCAAACTCTTGCTGCTCAAAAAGTTGTATTCTCAGCTGAGAATAGAGGGGTATTTATAGGCCCCAAGAGGATTCAAATTTGGGCTCCAAAATTTGAATTCTCGTTGGGTTCACGATGCTGGCGGTGCCACCGCCTGTCAGTGGCGGTGCCACCGCCTGCTACTGTCAGACGTTGACAGTGCTGGGCGGTGCCACCGCCCAGCTCAAGCAGTGCTACCGCCCAGCCCAGGCGGTGCTACCGCCTACAGTGTTTTCAGCCTAACTATAATATTTTCAGCCCACTAGTTGGGCTTCAATCTTGGCCCAAACTAGTCCGAACTCGAGCCCAATTGGCCCCTACTTGGGTTATAGAATTAATACCTAATCCTAACCCTAATTAATATGCTAACTACGAATTTAAAGACATTTTCTAAGCTATTACAAAGTCCGTAAGTCAAGACTTCTTCCGGCGAGCTTCCGGCGAACTTCCGACGGTCTTCCGATAAACTCTCGGAAACCATTCTGCGGACTCCCGGCAAGCTCCTAGACTTCACGATTTGATCTTGGCGAGTTCCAACGAGCTTCTTCGGTAAGCTCCGATCTTTCTCGGTGAGCTCCGCGAACTTCCAACGAACCTTCCGGCGAGCTTCCGAAAAACCCTTCGGCAAGCTCCCTACTCATTCTCGGCTAGTTCCGGTAGCATTCCCGACGAACCTTCGGACTTCCGTCGAACTCTCGAACTCCCAACGAATCCTTCGCGCTTGACTCTAGCACTTTGTTTCGCTTTATGTCTTCATCGTTATCGTAGTTAATCCTGCACACATAATCCAAAACTCTACTCCGATCTAGACAATTATTACAACGTGAATTGACACTCTGTTGCCCGGCATGTCATTGGTTGGCACTTCGTCCGATTCGTCGGCGCATCGTCCTCTCTTACGGCTTGTTGCCCAATCGGCGGTTGACCTCCGCAACCCCGATATCCTTGGCGCAATTCCGCTCTCCTTGGCTCGATGCCCGACGTCCGAAGCCTTTTGCCGTCCAATATCTTGACGTGATCTCCTCCAGCGCAACGTCAATTCCTCCTACGTCAACTGTCTAATCCTGATCGAGTAGACCTGCATCACTCAAAATTCAGTTAAACATCTAAACACAATCAATTAGTTTCATCATCAAAATCCGAGATTCAACAATCTCCCCCTTTTTGATGATGACAACTAATTGATGACTAACAGAGTTAACCTAAACTCCCCGGAGTTTAACCAAACTCCCCCTATCAATATGCCATATTGATAGAATCTTGAATTCAAACTGAATTCAAGTCATTGCAATATTCATCATGAATACTTGCAACACATCATCATGAACATATACATAAACTTATGCATATCATGTCATCAACAAAAAGGAGAAGTGCCACAATCAAGTGTTTGTTATATGGGTTCAACTCATTGCATGAAAAACATAATATCAAGTTTTATCATCATGCAGTTTTGAAGCTAGAAAACTTTAGCAATTATTACATCATGCTTAGAACATTCAAGCTATCAAGTTTTAGATATGCAAGTTTTACAGCATACAAGATAGCACTTTTGGTAATGTTTAAGATAGCAAGTTCTAGCAATATTATAACATTTTAGAACATGCAAGCTAGCAGTTTTGAGATGTTCAAGAAAGCAACTCTTGCTTCTTGAAATATGAAAATTTGTCAAGTTTTGCTAGATGTGCAAGTTAGCATTTTTGCCTCTTAAGATAGGCAAGATAGCACATTTGCTCTTTTTGAGATAGCAACTTTTTGCTCTCTTTAGACTACAAGCTAGCAATTTTTACGATATGTAAGTTTCACAATATACAAGCTAGCAAAAATGCCAAACTAGCAAGAGATAATATTTTACATGAGGCAAGCAAACAATTTGGCAAATGTTACATTTGCATCTTCTCTTTTGAGAAGTGCAATTTTTGCTTTCATCTTGAATTGTGCAAGCTAGTTAGTTTGCCTCTTTTTATGATGTCCACGTAGAAATTCTTGCTCCCCCTTTGTCATTGTCAAAAAGATGGGAAGACCCTTATATTAATTTTCATATTATGACAAAGGTAAGTATCATTCTTATTTGTGCATCATTATATATTCAAATTAAAACATACACAATTTCAAAAATCTTATTTTTTATGCACGATACCGAAAAACAAATAAATCATCATTAATAGGCATATCATACATGATACTCAAACATTAAAATTTTTAAGCATTTATCAACACGTTGATCATGATACCAATCATTCATCATTTAAAGCATTTATGATACACATCATATGCAATAAATACATCATGTACATCATTATCATAAGTATTACATACATCATTTTAACTTTATGAATATTTCATCATTGCATGCATCATGCCAAAAATATTTCAAGCCAAGCAAGCCATAAATACAAAGAAATCATATCTTAAAGGAATTCAATATGAAAATTCAGCGAGAATCACATGATACAATCGCAAAGCATGATATCATTGTGTGATATATGATGAAATGATAATTTATCATATCAATGAAAGATATCAATCGTGAAACATGAAATGATAATAGTCTCAAAATTTTCAATTTGCGATACATGTGATACATTGCGATACACTAAAAAATTTAATGCGATGCTTCTAAGGATATCAACCTATTTTCGATACAAAGTATGGCTAGAGCAATTATATTATTAGGCAAGATGTTTCTTCTCTTTTTGAGAAGTGCAAGCTTGCAAGTTTTACTTAGCATGCTAGGAAGTTTACTTTCATTTTCAATGCACAAGCTAGCAAAACCTTCTCCCCCTTTATCAAAGTAAAAAAGAAAGGGAGGACTCAATGGCTAAATATTTCAACCGTTCGACAAGCCAAATATACAAAGAATTCATGAAAGATATCAATGAGGATCAATTCATGAATACCAAAGATATGATTCACGATTCATTAAAATTGTTCTTAATAAGTTCATGATTCGGTTGAAACAAAGTTTCATTCAAGTTAATTCATTAACTCAAAAAAAATCATAATCAAATTATCATTTTTGAGATTCATAACATGAATAACGTTATTACTATTTCATCAAAATCAATTTCGAGATTCACACAATATCATGAAATCATTAATCTCGCTAAGATGGGAAAAATATTTTCTTTTTAAGTGATTCTTTAACACATCATCAAAATCTCATTCATAATTCAAGTGATTTACAAGATATCATAAATGAATTTATCACTTGTATTTCATCAAAAATTGAGAACTTTAGAGATAGAAAATGATTGAAGCATTTAACAAGATTGAAGCATGATTCATATTTAAAATGTATCTAATGTCATAAATACGAATCAAGCATTTGTCAAATTTGAAATCATCCTCAAAATTACATTCAATAAATTTATATATTACAAGCATAGATTTATTGAAAAATCAATAACATAGAGGATTGTATTTCATTTTTATAAATTTCTATTCATGTGTTTTGCTTCTTATAAGCATGCCTTTGCTTTAAAAAGAAATGTCAACAATCAAGATAGAAAGGCAAATAAAGATTTATTAAGTCGAATCACATTAAGCATGTGGCATTTTCCAAAAGATTTGATTCAAGATATTCACATAATTCATGAAATGAGTTCATTAATTTCAATAGGATAGAGAATCCATTTTCATGTCATGCAATTGATTTCATATGAGCATATTTAAAATTTTCATGTAAAAACTATGCATCATGTTGAGAGCAAAATCATCGTTATGTTTGCTTCTATCTATTAATCACATTTGGTGTGTAAGCATTTTCATAAAACATGCCATTATCATGATGTTTAATTTGTAGCAAACAATGCATCTTGTTTTGAAACTAAAATCAACATGAATTTATCATGATCATACATATATATTTATTTTTGTTTGTGTTTCATTTTGGATTGAGTAAAAGAAAATGTTTATGAAAGTGTTGAGCATCATGTTTAGAACCGAAAGCATCATCACCATCAAGGCATCATTCCAAAACATAGGGTATCATCATTTTAAATTCTCATGCATAATATCAAAATACACAATCATAGATTAATCCTATTAAACATAATCATGCAAATTAATTTTATGTCAAAACCATACATCAAAATCCAATACGAAAATCATAAACATTCATGGAATTTTGTATTATCACAAATTAAGCAATCATCATTCATAATTTTTAATTTTTCAAAAATACTAGAAAGAAAAGCATAAAAAAAAATCCTACTAACTAAGTTAAGCACTCATGTAATTTCAAAATAATTCAAGAGAGTTGAGTTACTTACCTTGTAGTCGAAGCTCGTCAAAGCCCAATTCGCCGTTTCACCTTTGGAAGTTCTTGATTCATCCTTGGTTGCCTTCCTCTTCTTTGGCCTCTTCCTCCGTTCAAGTTCATTGTTTATTTTATATTTTTGTTTAATAAACTTATTAAGATTTAGTGTTCGAAGTTCAAGTTCATCATTGTCCTCATCACTTGAGTCATCGCTCAAGTGGTATTCATTTGTCCGGAGTTCCAAATCCTTCCTGTTCTTTGGAAGGTGGTTCAAGTATTCATTGTGTTCATTGTGTGCATTACGCACCATTTCATATGTCATCAATGAGCCAATAAGTTCTTCAAGTGGAAAAATATTTAAATCTTTTGTTTCTTGTATTGTGGTTATTTTAGAATCCCACCTTTTTGGAAGGGATCTTAAGATCTTGCTTACGAGATCAAAATTCGAAAAAGATTTACCAAGAACTCTTAGATTATTGACGACATCCGTGAAACGGGTGTACATGTCGCCTATAGTCTCACTTGGTTGCATTTGAAAAAGCTCAAAACCATGCAATAAAATGTTAACTTTCGTGTCTTTGACTCTACTAGTTCCCTCGTGCGTGATTTTAAGTGTTCGCCAAATATCAAAAGCCGTTTCGCACGTATAAATCCGATTGAACTTATTTTTATCTAAAGCGCAAAATAAGGCATTCATAGCCTTTGCGTTTAAAGAAAAATACTTCTTCTCCAAAGCCGACCATTCGTTCATCGGTTTAGAGGGAAGTTGAAAACCATTTTCAACGATATTCCATAAATCCAAATTCATAGAAATCAAGAAAACTCTCATTCGAGTTTTCCAATAAGTGTAGTCCAATCCGTTAAACAACGGTGGACGAAAAACCGATAAGCCCTCTTGAAAGCCATAAAGAGCCATTTCTCTCGGGTGTAAATCCGAAATGAGAAATACCGGGCTCTGATACCAATTGTTAGGATCGGAGCAGCACTAAGAGGGGGGGGGTGAATTAGTGCAGCGGATTAAAACTTCGGTTTTAGAAAATCTTTCGTACGATAAGAACGGAACTTGAAAAGCTTAGTCTTGAAAGCGTATTCTTAAATATGCGCAGCAAAAGTAATAAGGAACTAAAGCATATAAGAAGGTTTGCAATAATGTAAATAGCAATAATGAAATGCAAACCAAGGATCACGCCGATTTTAGAGTGGTTCGGTCAAATGACCTACTCCACTTGCGAGGCCCCTCTTCGATGAGGCTCCCACCTTCCACTAGCAAGTCTCTTGAAATGGAAGGGTAAATACCCCTCTTACAACTATTTACAAGCGGTTCACTCTCTTACAGATTTTCGAGAAGAGATGAGGTGAACACTAGCAAATTGAAAAGAAGATAAGCTAACTCTTTTCTAAGACCTTTCTCTCAAACTCTTGCTGCTCAAAAAGTTGTATTCTCAGCTGAGAATAGAGGGGTATTTATAGGCCCCAAGAGGATTCAAATTTGGGCTCCAAAATTTGAATTCTCGTTGGGTTCCCGATGCTGGCGGTGCCACCGCCTGTCAGTGGCGGTGCCACCGCCTGCTACTATCAGACGTTGACAGTGCTGGGCGGTGCCACCGCCCAGCTCAAGCAGTGCTACCGCCCAGCTCTCGGGCACTGGGCGGTGCCACCGCCCAGCCCAGGCGGTGCTACCGCCTACAGTGTTTTCAGCCTAACTACAGTGTTTTCAGCCCACTAGTTGGGCTTCAATCTTGGCCCAAACTAGTCCGAACTCGAGCCCAATTGGCCCCTACTTGGGTTATAGAATTAATACCTAATCCTAACCCTAATTAATATGCTAACTACGAATTTAAAGACATTTTCTAAGCTATTACAAAGTCCGTAAGTCAAGACTTCTTCCGGCGAGCTTCCGGCGAACTTCCGATGGTCTTCCGATAAACTCTCGGAAACCATTCTGCGGACTCCCGGCAAGCTCCTAGACTTCACGATTTGATCTTGGCGAGTTCCAACGAGCTTCTTCGGTAAGCTCCGATCTTTCTCGGTGAGCTCCGCGAACTTCCAACGAACCTTCCAGCGAGCTTCCGAAAAACCCTTCGGCAAGCTCCCTACTCATTCTCGGCTAGTTCCGGTAGCATTCCCGACGAACCTTCGGACTTCCGTCGAACTCTCGAACTCCCAACGAATCCTTCGCGCTTGACTCTAGCACTTTGTTTCGCTTTATGTCTTCATCGTTATCGTAGTTATTCCTGCACACACAATCCAAAACTCTACTCCGATCTAGACAATTATTACAACGTAAATTGACACTCTGTTGCCCGGCATGTCATTGGTTGGCACTTCGTCCGATTCGTCGGCGCATCATCCTCTCTTGCGGCTTGTTGCCCAATCGGCGGTTGACCTCCGCAACCCCGATATTCTTGGTGCAATTCCGCTCTCCTTGGCTCGATGCCCGACATCCGAAGCCTTTTGCCGTCCAATATCCTGACGTGATCTCCTCCAGCGCAACGTCAATTCCTCCTGCGTCAACTGTCTAATCCTGATCGAGTAGACCTGCATCACTCAAAATGCAGTTAAACATCTAAACACAATCAATTAGTTTCATCATCAAAATCCGAGATTCAACATAATTAACTATTCTTATTTATCTAGTAGTTCTACTTGGTGATATGTACATGTGATGTATGATATGGATGGATGATCATGGATCGTGTGATATAATCATTATTATTATTATTGGGGCTTGTGAGTCTATATTTTTCTCGTTCATTGTCGGCCCTGTATGCTTGTGTTTATGTTGTAATTATATGAGGAGGTGTAGCGAGAGCGTGAAAGCAATAGTAGGACCCATGAGGTTGAGATAGATGATCGCGACACATGGAGATACGTTAAGATGCCTATAAAACCGACGAGGATGAGATGGATGGTCATAGGGCATGGAGATACGCCGCTACACATATAGATCTTGATGTCAGTGATTTGGTCTACTAGCTCGATCCTGATCATATTAAGTTGGGGTCCATGATCATCTGGTGTTATTGCTCATATGATGTGTGATTTCTTATACAACTACTAGATATATATATATATATATATATATATATATATATATATATATTTACATGCGATATAAATATTTATTAAGTCAGAGCACTAATAATTTATAAATATTTATTAAGTCAGAGACTGAATCAAAATCCTCTCTCTCGATAATATTAAGTCGGTAAATATGAGACAATTAGATTAACCCACGTGGCCTTCCATCGTTATAGGAAGAAATCGATTCCCAACGTAGGTTGAGTTAGTTGAGTCTCTCAAGGCTTACCTATATTATGATTTGAGATCTTGCCTATGACATAAAGATGTCACCGGTGACCTGAGGATATGGTATCCTTGGTTGAGTCCCTCGAGGGCATATCATCAAATCAGACTTATCTTATAACTTAACTGGAAATCATGGTTGGTCAAGTCACTCAAGACTATGATGGTTCAGAGGTTGAACTAGATGTGAATCATAAGGAGTTGTGATCGGCAAGAGTTGCTTACCTTTTAGGCTTAGCGTAATTGGTTGAGTCTCTCGAGATTACATTGAGACGCCAATTAGATCCTGATCCCCACTAGAGATCCTCCAGAGATCTTTGATTTATACATTATAGGGAGTTATATGTTTCGTGAGAAAATAATGAGAGTAGATTAAGATAGAAGACCATATCTTAATTATTTGATTTTTTCAACATTTGTATGTTATTTATTTTTACTACATTGTTAGGACTCTAGCTAGGAGAGTCCTAATTGAGTTTCATTGAAAGGGGCATTCATATAAAACCTACCTAGCCGATCCCTATTAAAAAGATGAAGAGGCCAGCTAAGGTTAGGATTAGTTTGGAGGTTGTTTCTTAGAGAAGCATTAGGAGTTGGTTAGAAATAGGAGTCTTGAGTAAGAGTCATATTAGGAATTGATTAGAAGTAGGAGTCCTATTAGGAGTTGGGGTTTAGAAGCCCTATAAATAGTCATATATTTATCATCTTTTGAAAGGAATAGATGAATCCTTTTAGCAGCCTTTGAGCAGCAACCTGGAGGAAGGAACCCTATAGAGTTCTAAGGAGGTTGATCCCCTAAAGAGATCAACCCTAAGCTTAGAAATCATAAGGGTTCTAACATTTAGTATCATAGCAGTGTTCTTGGCATCTCATTGCCCTTCCACAACCATCCATCAACCCTCCACAGCCACCCAAAGCAATTCCCACAATTGCTTAAAAAATCATCGCCGAATTCCACCGTCATCTCCACCATCGCGGATCATCCTTTGATCTTCCCATGAATTACAACAGGTTTTGGTTTCCTACCTTAGTAATGCTGCAATTTAGTTATCCTTATTCAAAAATCTAAAAAAAAATTGTTCCTATATTGCTGCATAAACTTTTCGTCGTAAAGTTTTGATCTCTACGACGAAAGATGCACTACAGAATTCCAACCACATAACACAGGTTATTTGATCTTGCTACTATGCTTTGTTCTATCCAAATCTCTACGAAATTTTTATGATAACCTTAACACTTCCTATTAGTAGATTTCTCTTTGGTTTCATCAAAAAATTCTCAATATAAACCACTGACCTTTTATGTCCAAACCGCTACACTTTAGACGTAAAAACCTGATGTAGTACCTTTTCGCGATCCTCAATTTTTCTGAACCTTCCATCACTCCATGTCATTAACCCATCAACAAAAATAAGATAGGGACATCTCTGATCTATAGGCATATGTTATGGCTTCTCAAGATCCAATTAATGCTAAATTTGAAGCATTAGAATCTCAGATTGAATCGCGACTTGAATCATATTTAGTGGACAAATTGCGCGCTTTGTTTGCAGAATTCAGAATTGGACAACCGCCGAGTCCAACCAAATTTCAATGAGGAGAGAGTTTAGAGAGACCTCCAGAGAAGGAGGGACAGGCCTCAAACATGCTTCAGCCATGCATGAGGGTGGACTTCCGGCGATGGGAAAAAGGAGACCCGGTGGGGTGGATTTTGTGCGCCAAACATTACTTTCGCTACTACCGAACATCGGATGATGCTATGGTGGAAATTGCTATCATCCACCTTGAAGGAGAGTCTATTCAATGGTACAATTGGCTAGAATACAATCATGGGGCTCTGACATGGAATCAATTTAAGAACGCACTGCTGAATCGTTTCGGACCTATGGAGTATGAAAATATCGATGACCAACTCACAAAGATTCAACAAACCTTTATAATTCAAGAGTACCAAACTAGTTTTGAGAAGCTATCCTACCTTGCTCATAATTGGACTAATCATCAATTGTTAGGAACGTTCATCGAAGGGCTCAAGCCAAAGATAAAAGGGGAGGTTAAGGTGCGGTAGTCCTATACCGTGACAAGTGCGATTTCTTTCGTCCGAATACAAGAAGAACAACTCAACCAAGATGCTCAGAGGATGAGAACCTCTCCTAGGCCCATGGCATAAAAATATCCTTATGCTCCCAGCCATCCTTCATTGTAAAAAAAAAACTGATAAGAGAAGAACTACGTGACCGATCAGCAAAGGATCTTTGTTAGCATTGCGACAAGCCGTGGAACCACAATCATAACTGCAAAAGGGGCCACCTCATACTGATTGAACCTCTTGAAGACATGGAGGAGGAGGTCTAGGAGCATGAGGAAGAGGTCATAGATGAAGAATAGTAGCTGGTTGATATTACGATGCATGCCCTTGCCGATTATGCGAACCCGCAAATGATAAAAGTGGGAGGACTTCTGAAGCAACAACCTATCACCGTTCTTATTGACACTAGGAGCACTAATAATTTTATGAACAACAAGGTTGCTATTTGGATGGCCTTACCTATTGAGAATTGCAGCAGGTTTGACGTTAAAGTCACCGACAGATAAATTTTGAAGTGTGATCATAGGTGCTCGTGGGTGAAACTACTGCTGCAGGACCAAGAGATAATTGCATATATCTTCCTCCTCCCTCTTGATGATTATGAGGCTATGCTTGGCATCGAATGGCACACAATGTGATACTGCATGGGAAATGTGGTGATACTGCATAGGAAATATGGGGGTGACGTAACGATGTTTTGCATATAATGAATGGAGAAGGTTATGCACAAAGCATGCAACGACTTTTTGGTACAACTTGAGCAGCAAACTAAAGGAGAGCCAACAAAATTTGAAGACCCAAACCTACTTCCTTTTCTTGCAGAATTTTCAGATATATTTGACGAACCGCGTAACCGACCTCCTACTTGTCGGCATGATCATTGTATGTCGATTCTTCCAAGCAAACCTCCAGCAAATACTCAGCCATATTAGTATCCATAACTCCAAAAGGATGAAATAGAAAGGATTATAAAAGTGATGCATGAAACATAAGTTATTCGGCTAAGTTGCAGCCCCTACTCTTCACCAGTGCTCCTTATACGAAAAAAGGATGGAACATGGCGAATGTGCGTTGATTACCGAGCTCTCAACGGCATAATCATCAAGGACAAATACCCTATTCTAGTAGTAGATGAATTGCATGATGAATTAAAGGGAGCATGATTTCACAAAGCTGAACATTCGATCCGAGTACCATCAAATATGAGTGTGTGAAGAAGACATACTGAAAATTACCTTTCGAACACACAACGACCACTACGAATTTTTGATAATGCCCTTTGGTCTCACCATGCTCCTCCACCTTCTAGAGCCTTATGAATGATATTTTCTAGAATTATCTTCGTAAGTTTGTGTTGGTTTTCTTCGATGATATCCTTATTTATAGCCTTTCTTTTGAAAGTCATTTTCAGCACTTAGGACTTGTTTTGATGATTTTGTGAGAACATGTTCTTTTTGCCAAAAAATTGAAGTGCAGCTTTCTTCAACAGAAGGTGGAATATCTTGGGCATATCATATCAGAGGAAGGTATGGTAGTAGACCCCTCCAAAATTGAAGCAATATAGAACTAGCCGACCCCGAGGAACATAAAATCACTATGTGGCTTTCACGGTTTAACATGCTACTACTGCAAGTTCATGAAAAACTTATTAAATCTCATATTTTGATGATGAAACCAATTGATAAGTGTTTATGACTTAATCTATGTTTTGAGTGATGCAGGATGCTTCGATCAGGGAGAGACAATTAACGTAGGAAGAATTATGTTGGGTCGGAGGAAAACATGTCAGAAGATTGGACGTCGAGCCGGAGGATCGGTCGACGTATCGATAAAAGGCTTTAGGTCATGGGTTCAGGCATCGGACCAAGAAGAGTGAATATTGCACTAAGGATATTGGAGTTGCGGAGGTCACCTGACCGATTAGGCAATAGGCCGTAAGAGAGGACGATGCGCCGAAGAATCGGACGAAGCGTCGATGGACCAATGACATGCCGGACAACATGATTCAAGCTTATTAATAATTGTCTAGATCGAAGTATGTTTTTACATGTGCAAGATTAACTATGATAGTAAGGCAGTCTATTGAGTTCAAATCGCTGGAGAATCTCCTTCCATATCCATTTTGTATAATCACAAGCAAAATAGAGGTGGTCAACAGTTTCTTCTTGTTGCAAACAAAGGGAGCATCGGTTAACATGATAGATACCTCTTCTTTTCATATTGTCTATTGTAGGTAGTTTATTGAGAAGGGCCTGCCATGTACATAAGGAGTGTCTTTGTGATCCCGGTCGATCCCATGTCCAACTGCTTGGGACCCACTTGTTATTTCTTTGCCTAATTTGATTCCATGCGGATGTGGCACTAAATTTACCATTGTCATGAGGCCAAATAAGTATATCTGAAGAGTTGTTCCTGATTCGAATAGCTATGATAGTCGGCCAAAGTGATAACATTTCAGGAGAAATAGGATTAGGGAGACACCAAGTACCGTTAGCGATGAACTCGGAAACCTTCCAATCTTTGGGAGCCCCAAGATCTTTTCGTATTCTGTCGCCATATAATTGAAATATACTCTTCCCATTCACCCAAGGATCGTACCACATATTAGTACTAGTTCCAGAAGAGATTGCATACGAAATGTGTTTGATTAGCCAATTCCTTGCCTTTAAAATTCCTTTCCAAGCTGCAGAGTGGTATGTTCTTGTTGAAATTTCCCATATTGATTCCTTTGAGAGATACTTAGCAGAAACCCAATGTGACCATAAGGAACATTTGTTTTGCAAAAGATCCCACAATTGCTGTACCAAACATGCTTGATTCCAATCTCTAGTATTTCTCAAATTTAGCCCCCCTTCATCTTTCGGTTTGCAAATACTATCCCAATTTACCATATGCATTGCCTTATCATTTGTGCCATTCCAGAAGAAGTTCATTAATAACCGTTCAATATCTTGGAGAAGTCCAAACTTGCACCAAGAACTAGGCGACCTTATGCAATGTTTCTCAAGAAAAGGGCCTCTTACACAACTGGCAAAGGTTATTTTCAGATGTGCTATTTGGTGGATGTGGAAGGAGAGATGTAATAGAATCTTTGAATGTCAACACACAAACAATGCTCAGCTCTTGAAAGAGATTATTAGAGACTCAAGATCCTGTATGGAGCATGAACTCAAAACCGAGCACTTCACCCGAAGAGAAAAAGATATTTTTATCAAATTTAATTTTGCTATTAGCTAAAGATCTTGGGAATGATGCCAAATAATGTACCCACAGATAGTTATAGTCTACAGCATGTGTAGTCATAACTATCGCATTAGCACTCTATGAGTTACTTGGCTTTGTCTATGACTTGTATAGATAAAGCTATTTGTAGAAACTTTACACATAATGAATTTTACTTTTACTTACCAAAAACTATGATAGTAAGGAATAAAGCAAAATGAAGTCCCGGAGTTAAGAACGTGATTTTGTTGGGAGTTCGAGAGTTTGTCGAAAGTCCGGACGTTCATCGGAAGTTCTGCCAGAACCAACTGAGAAGTCCAGGAGCTTACCTAAGAAGCTCGTTGGAACTCACCAAGAAGATCATTGTGAAGTCCAGGAGCTCATCGGGAGTCCGTTGAAAAATTACCGACAGATCGTCGGAAGTTCGCCGGAAGATCGCCAGAAGCTCGTCGGAAGAAACTAGACTTATGGACTTGTTTAGCTTAGGAAATGTTTTAGAATTCATAGTTAGCACATAATTGGGATTGGAATTGGGCCAACCCAATTAGAGGCCAATTGGGCCCATGTAAAAACTTTGTTGGGCCCAATGAAAAGGCCCAAACAGTACCCCAAGAGGTGGCACAATCTCCGAGATTATGTCAGGCGGTGGTACCACTAGTCTGGGCGGTGGAACCACCCCTGGCAGGATGCCAGGCGATGGTACCGCCTGTTTGGGTGGTGGTACCGCCTAGTGGCAGGGAGCCAGGCGATGGAACCGCCAGATTAGGTGGTGGTACCACCCAGTGCAGTGCCAGTGTTAGACTAACACTAGCAGTGGTACCGCCTGAACCTAGGAAACTCGGGATGAGATGTTTTTAAGCTCCAAGTTTGAATCAACTTGAGGCCTATAAATACCCCTCTTATCCCTAGTTAATATATACAAGCACAAATAGTTTAAAAGTGAAGAAACGCTATTGCAATGATTTGAGAAATCCACTTCTCTAATCTAAGTTTAGAATTTTGTTTAGGAGGAGTGAGTGCTGTTAGGATTGGAGTGGCACTAAGAGGGGGGGTGAATTAGTGCAGCGGATTAAAATGTCAATTTTGACAAATCTTTCGTACGATAAAAATCGAACTCGGAAGTGCTTAACTTGAAAGCGTATTCGCAAAGTTGTGCAGCAAAGGTAATGAGGAAATAAAGCAAGTAAGAAGGTTTACAGTAATGTAAATAGCAGTAATGAAATGCAAACCAGAGATTACGTCGATTTTAAAGTGGTTCGGTCAAATGACCTACATTCACTTGCGAGGCCCCTCTTCGATGAGGCTCCCACCTTCCACTAGCAAATCTCTTGAAAGGGAAGGGTAAATACCCCTCTTACAACTTTTTTACAAGCGGTTCACTCTTTTACAGATTTTCAGCAAGAAAGAAGGAGGTGAACACTAGCAAATTGAAAACAAGACTAGCTAAGACTTTTCTAAGACCTTTCTCTCAATCAATTGCTTCTCAAAAAGTTGTAATCTCAGCTAATATTTGAGGGGTATTTATAGGCCTCAAGAGGATTCAAATTTGGGCTCCAAAATTTGAATTCTCTTTGGTTCCCGATGCTGGCGGTGCCACCGCCTGGCTCTCCGGTTCACTAGTTGAGCTTTAAATTTAGCCCAAACCAAATCTAATTTTGGGCCCAGTTGGCCCCTAACTAGGATATAGGATTATCTCTTAATCCTAATCATAATTATAAGTGAACTACATAACTAAAAACATCCTAAGCAAGTTTTCAACCGCGAACGTCGAGTCTTGTTCCGGCGAGCTTTTCGACGAACTTCTTCTGACGGACTCCCAGCGAGCTCCCGATCTTGTGATGACTTTAACGAGTAGCCGAGCCTTCTCGATGATCTCCATGAACCTCCGATGATTTCTTCGATGAACTTTCGAAAATTCTGACAGGTTCCCGATTTATTCTCAGTTGGTTCCGGCAGCATTTCCGATGATTTTTCGGACTCTTAAACGTCCATCGAACTTGACTCCGGTATTCTTGCTTTGTGTTTTCTGGTTATCGTAGTTAATCCTGCACACTTAATATGGATTAGATCAATTAACCCATCAATTGATTTTATCATCGAGATTCAACAATCTCCCCCTTTTTGATGATGACAATCAATTGATGACGGAGTTAAACATAACTCCCCCTATCTATATGCCATATTATGAGAAGATAAAAACACTTGAATTCCATCCCATTGAATTCAAGCATAAACCAATAAGTTCTAACCGTAGAACTTATCGTTATTCTCATTAAGCATAAGTAAATACGAAACTTCGATGAAAATTATTTTCAAGTCGAATGATAAGAGACAATTTTTACTACGACAGGAGATAAAGGTTTTCAACATGAATTTCATGATATAAATGTAAGGCATGCTTTCAATATGATCAATCAATCTTATGATATTGTCAAAGATTTTACAAGGCATATAAGACATTCATATCACACAAGCTTTTGTAATTCATATAAGTCATGTTATCGATGCGCATAAGACATTTTCATTAAGTCATGCTATCGAAATGGTATAAGTCATCACTTCTCCCCCTTTGTCATCAACAAAAAAGGGAATGAGACATGAAGCATATAATTTGTGATTATAACATCAGGAATTCAGCATTGATCATACAAAAATTCATCATCCAAAATTAAGTATGCTAAAATATTTACGCAGAGTTCATCTTAAAGGAAAATTCAGCATTCATCCATTTTATCAAATCTCTTCTTTCTATAAATAACAAAAATTATAGGTGTACAAGGAAGAGATTGTGATTAAAAAAAAATTTCAAGTAGTAACTCCAATAAGTCAAGATCATAATTCGAATACCAACTCATTCAAATTCAAATTGTCAACTTGAAACTCATAATCATGCCATCAAAATCAATTTCGAGATTCACAAAATATCATAAAATCATTAATCTTGATCAGATGGGAGCGGTGTTTGACTCAAGATAGGATAAGATAATTTAACATGTCATTTAGAATCGAAAGAGAAGGATCATATTCACCGAGGAACGGAGAGAGGATGAAAAACTTTACGAAAAATCCATTCAAACAAGTTTATTCTTAGGGATAATTTAACATACCTAATTCCCTTCTAATGAATTCAAATTGGTCTTCATTCAAAGCTTTTGTAAATATATCTGCTAATTGATGCTTTGTGTCAATGAATTCTAGAACAATATCATTGTTAAGGATATGATCGTGTATGAAATGATGCCTAACGTCGATGTGCTTAGTTCTAGAGTGTTGAATTGGATTTTTAGTAAGACATATGGCACTAGTATTATCACATTTTATGGGAATGTTTTTAAAGTGAATTTCATAGTCTTCTAATATATTTTTCATCCAAACAACTTGTGCACAGCATGCACTTGCAGCAATGTATTCGGCTTCCGCCGTAGATAGTGCAACTGAATTTTGTTTCTTGGACATCCAAGAAACAAGTGCATGTCCTAAAAATTAGCATGTTCCAGATGTACTTTTTCTATCTATCCTGCATCCGCCAAAATCGGCATCTGCATAAGCTATTAAATCAAAATTTTCAGATTTTGGATACCACAATCCTAAATTTGGAGTTCCTTTAAGATACCTAAATATTCTTTTAACACTTTTAAGATGAGATAATTTAGGATTTGATTGAAACCTAGCGCAAAGTCCTATACTAAACATAATATCCGGTCTAGTCGCGGTGAGGTAGAGTAGACTACCTATCATTCCCCTATATATTTTTTGATCGAAATTTTCACTATTTTCATCCATATCTAACTTAGTCGCAGTACTCATAGGGGTGTTTATTGCTTTTGAATTATCCATGTTAAATCATTTTAACAATTCTAATGTATATTTAGATTGGTTAAGAAATATACCATCACTAAGTTGTTTGATTTGTAATCCTAAAAAGAAAGTTAATTCACCCATTAAACTCATTTCAAATTTATGACTCATACATTTGGCAAATGATTCATATAGTGATTTATCCGAAGAGCCAAAAATAATATCGTCAACATAAATTTGCACAATAAGAAAATTATTTTCAAAATGTTTAATAAACAATGTAGTATCAACCTTGCCTTTGGTAAAATTATTTAAAATAAGAAAGGAACTAAGCCTTTTATACCAAGCTCTAGGAGCTTGTTTCAAGCCATAGAGAGCCTTAGTCAATTTGAATACATGATTAGGAAGAAGAGAATTTTCAAATCCGGGAGGTTGTTTGACATATACTTCTTCGGAAATAAAACTATTCAAGAAAGCACTTTTGACATCCATTTGAAATAGTTTAAAATTATTACTACTAGCATAGGCAAGGAGCATCCTTATGGCTTCTAATCGAGCCATGGGAGCGAAGGTTTCTTCGTAATCGATACATTCTTCTTGGTTGAAACCTTTGGCCACTAATCTAGCCTTGTTTCTAACCACGATACCATTTTTGTCTTGCTTGTTTTTAAAGACCCATTTAGTATCAATGACTAAATAGTCACTAGGTCTAGGAACAAGCTTCCATACCTTATTCCTCTCAAATTAATTCAATTCCTCTTGCATTGCAATAACCCAAAAATCATTTTTTATGGCCTCGTCAATGCATTTAGGTTCGATTTGAGAAAGGAAGGCGGCGTTAGCACAAAAATTCTTGAAAGAGGAACGAGTTTGAACCCCTTGTGATGTATCTCCTATAATTAGCTCCTTTGGATGAGCATCTATATACTTCCATTCCTTGGGTAAGGAAATTTCGGAAGAAGGTGCATCCAAGTTGCTATTTTGAGGAGGGGGTTCATTTAAATTCAAATTATCAAAACAAAGATCATCATCAAAATTATTTTTCTTTAAATTAGAAATTTCATTAAAAACTACATGAACAGACTCTTCTATTACTAAGGTTCTTTTATTAAAAACCTGAAAAGCCTTAGAAACGGAAGAGTAACCAAGAAAGATGCCTTCATCGGATTTAGCATCAAATTTTCCTAAGGCATCCCTTTCATTCAAAATAAAGCATTTAGAACCGAAAACTTTAAAATATGAAATATTTGGTTTTTTGTTATTCCATAATTCATAGGGAGTTTTTGATAGGGATGGTCTTATTAGGACCCTATTCATGATGTAGCAAGTCGTATTTATGGCTTCGACCCAAAAATACTTAGGCAGACTATATTCATTTAACATCGTTCTTGCCATTTCTTGTAGGTTTCTATTTTTTCTTTCAACTACTCCATTTTGTTGGGGATTCCTCGGAGTGGAGAAGTTGTGATTGTATCCATTAACTTCACAAAAATTTTGAAAGTCACGGTTTTGAAATTTGCCACCGTGATCACTACGAATTGATGAAATCATGAAACCTTTTTCGTTTTGAGTGAGTTTACAAAATTTAGAGAAACACTTGAAACAATCACTTTTGTGAGCTAAGAAATAGGTCTAAGTGTATCTAGTATAGTCATCCACAATTACAAACGCATATTTGCTTCCTCCTAGACTTGTCGTGTCAATTGGTCCAAATAAGTCCAAATGAATCAATTGTAATGGTCCAGTGGTGCTAATTTGAGTTTTTGGTTTGAAACTAGTTTTTATTTATTTACCTAGTTGACATGCATCGCATACTTTGTCCTTAATAAACTTTATATTTGGAATTCCTCGCACCAATTCTCTAGATGAGATCTTAGATATTAGTTTCATGCTTGCATGGCCTAGTCTCCTATGCCAAAGCCAAGCATCATCATTTAAAGCGGAGAAGCATATTTCATTACTCAGTTCATCAAGGTTGATGGTGCAGACATTATTTTGTTTTAATGCAATCATAGTTATGTTATGGTTTGGTTTTTCAATAATACACACATTTGATTCAAATCTAACGATATAACCTTTATCGCATAATTGACTAACACTCAAGAGATTATGTTTCAATCCATCAACTAGTAAGACATCATCAATAGAAAAATTTAATTTGTTACCTATGGTTCCCTTGCCAATGATTTTGCCTTGGTTGTTGTCTCCGAAGGTGACGTACCCTTCTTCTTTGCTAGTGAGCATAGAGAAATGAGATGGATCCCTAGTCATATGTCTTGAGCATCCACTATCTAGATACTATCTCTTGCTCCTAGCTTATGATGGTGTATGTTTCTACAAGAAGGGATTATTTTTAGGTACCCATTTTCTTTTGGGTGCCTTAAAAACTGATTTAACTTGTTCGTCATATTGCATAGAATTGATCATGGTTCCTTTAGGAACCCAAATTAGTTTGTTCGGACTAATTTTCTTGAATGGACATTTATAAGTTTTATGTCCATATTTGCAACAAAAGTTACAATTGCTTTGGTGCCGAACATGTAAGACGGGGACTTTAATGAAGGTGGTTGGATTTTGGTGAGGATTTCTCACAAATCTGATTCCACTTCTTTTAGGAACGTGACCCTTATTTGTAAGGATCATGTTCAAAGATTTGCTACCAACCTCGAATTTCTTCAAGGTGTCCTTAAGTAGCAAGTTCTCCTTTCGGAGAGATTCTAGATCATGCCATTTTATACATGGAGCTAAACTATCATGATATTCAGTTTTTAATTTATCGATATCACAAGTGAGACTATTATGCTCCTTTTTTAGTAATTTGTATTTTCTACTAATTGTCTTACATTCATCAAATAACTCATGGAAAACATTTAATAATTCATGATAAGGTAAATCTGCATCAATTAAATACGTTACCTCTTCTCCGATGGCCATTAGGGCGTAATGAGCAACTTGCTCGGTGTTGGACTCCTCTTCTTCGGATGCGCTTGAATCATCCCACGTTGCCTTGAGCGCCTTCTTCTTTGATGTTCTCTTTTTGGCTTGAGGACAATCGTTCTTGTAGTGTCCCGATTTTTTGCACTCATAGCAAATCACTTGATCCTTCTTGTGTTCGAATTTATTTTTTGTATTATTTTTAAATTTGTTCTTTCTTAAATATTTTTTTAATTTTTGAGTCAAAAGTGCAATGTCATTGTCACTGTCCTCATCACTTGATGTTCCTTTCAAGTGGTCTTCTTATGATGTGAGTGCCATATCCTTCCTGTTCTTTGGAAGGGGGTTCTCGAGCTTGTCATGAGCTTGACATGTCATTTCATAGGTCATTAGAGACCCAATAAGTTCTTCAAGAGGGAATGTTTTAAGGTCTTTAGCCTCTTGAATTGCTGTAACTTTTGGATCCCAACTTTTAGGGAGAGATCTTAAGATTTTAGTTACTAGTTCAAAGTTAGTAAAATCTTTACTAAGAGCTTTGAGTCCATTGATGATATCCGTGAACCAAGTGTACATGTCTCCGATGGACTCACTTGGTTTCATTCGGAAAAGTTCATAAGAGTGCACAAGGATGTTGATTTTGGACTCTTTCACTCAGCTAGTGCCTTCATGAGTGATCTCAAGAGTTCTCCAAATATCAAAAGCCGAATCAGAAATTAAAACATGATTAAATTCATTTTTGTCTAGTGCACAAAACAAGACATTCATAGTCTTTGCGTTTAAAGCAAAAACATTCTTCTCCGATTCATTCCATTCGCTCATCGGAAGAGAAGATTTTTGAAATCCATTTTCAACAATAGTCCAAAGCTCGAAATCCATGGAAATGAGGAAGATCCTCATATGAGCCTTCCAATAAGTATAATCCGACCCATTAAACAAGGGTGGACGTGTGATAAAATGACCCTCATGTATGCCGGAGTAAGTCATCTCTCTTCGGTATCAAACCAAATATGAGAGTGAGCCTAGCTCTGATACCAATTGTTAAGATCAGAGCGGCACTAAGAGGGGGGTGGGGTGAATTAGTGCAGCGGATTAAAACGACGGTTTTGATAAATCTTTCGTACGATAAAAATTGAACTCGGAAGTGCTTAACTTGAAAGCGTATTCGCAAAGTTGTGCAGCAAAGGTAATGAGGAAATAAAGCAAGTAAGAAGGTTTACAGTAATGTAAATAGCAGTAATGAAATGCAAACCAGAGATTACGTCGATTTTAAAGTGGTTCGGTCAAATGACCAACATCCACTTGTGAGGCCCCTCTTTGATGAGGCTCCCACCTTCCACTAGCAAATCTCTTGAAAGGGAAGGGTAAATACCCCTCTTACAACTTTTTTACAAGCGGTTCACTCTCTTACATATTTTCAGCAAGAAAGAAGGAGGTGAACACTAGCAAATTAAAAACAAGACTAGCTAAGACTTTTCTAAGACCTTTCTCTCAATCAATTGCTTCTCAAAAAGTTGTAATCTCAGCTGAGATTTGAGGGGTATTTATAGGCCTCAAGAGGATTCAAATTTGGGCTCCAAAATTTGAATTCTCTTTGGTTCCCGATGCTAGCGGTGCCATCGTCTGTCAGTGGCGGTGCCACCGCCTGTTAGTGTCTGACACTGATAGTGGACTGGTGGTGCCACCGCCCAGCCAAGCGGTGCCATCGCCCAGCTCTCGGGTGCTGGGCGGTGCCACCGCCTAGCTCTCCAGTTCACTGGTTGGGCTTTAAATTTAGCCCAAACCAAATCTAATTTTGGGCCCAGTTGGCCCCTAACCAGGATATAGGATTATCTCTTAATCCTAATCCTAATTACAAGTGAACTACATAACTAAAAACATCCTAAGCAAGTTTTTAACCGCGAACGTCGAGTCTTGTTCCGGCGAGCTTTCCGACGAACTTCTTCCGACGGACTCTCAGCGAGCTCCCGATCTTGTGATGACTTTAACGAGTAGCCGAGCCTTCTCGGTGATCTCCATGAACCTTCGACGATCTCTTCGGCGAACTTCCGAAAATTTCGACAGGTTCTCGATTTCTTCTCGGTTGGTTCCGGCAGCATCTCCGATGATTCTTCGGACTCTTAAACGTCCATCGAACTTGACTTCGGTATTCTTGCTTTGTGTTTTCTGGTTATTGTAGTTAATCCTGCACACTTAACTCAATAATATGGATTAGATCAATTAACCTATCAATTGATTTTATCATCAAAATCCGAGATTCAACAAGTGCTTGTAAAGGTTGTCTCCTAAACTTGTGAAAAGGAGAAGAGGGGTGTAAAAGGTGGTTGGTCTTCGCCTATTGAAGGAAGATCGATAGTAGATCTCGGTGGCCTTGACGGAAGAGGAATCGACGGAGTGGATGTAGGTTACGATGACCGAACCACTATAAAATTGGCGTGTTCTCTAGTTTGCATTTCTATTATTGCCATTTACTTTACTGTAAACCATTTTACTTGCTTACTACCTTTAATACTTTGACGAACACGCTTTTAAAGTTAAGCATTTCCGAGTTCGGTTTTTATCATACGAAGAGATTTTCCAAAATCGACATATTTTACCGCTGCACTAATTCACTCCCCCCTCTTAGTGCCGACTCTTTTCCTAATAGTTGGTATCAGAGCCTCGTTATTTCTCATTTAGTTTAACACTTAAGAGAAAAGGCTCTTTTCGATTTTCAAGAGGTACTTTCTCTCATTCGTCCTCCCTTGTTCAATGGGACGGACTACACATATTTGAAAACTCAAATGAGAGTTTTCTTACTTTCGTTGGATTTAAATTTATAGAATATTATTGAAAACGGATTTAAAAGGTCTTCTCTTCCAATGAACCATTGGAATGATTTGGAGAAGAAGATTTTTTCCTTAAATGCTAGAGCTTTGAACGCTCTATTTTATGCTTTAGATAAAACTAAGTTTAATCATGTTTCTATGTACGAAACGAATTTCGATATTTGGCACACTCTTGAAATCACACACAAAGGTAGTACTAGAGTTTACGATCGCTTTCTAAAAATTGGGATTCGAAAATAACGGCTATTCAAGAATAAAAAATTTAAATATTTTTTTGATCGAAGAACTTATCAGGTCTCTAATGACCTATGAAATGACGTGCAATGCACGTGAAGAACTTGAGAACCACCTTCCAAAGAATAGGAAGGATTTCGGACTAAGAACAATCGAAGACCACTCGAGCATAAGCTCAAATGATGGTGAACTTGAACTCATCACTATAAAATTTAAAAAGTTTATAAAACAAAAATTAAAGAACAAAAAGAACGCAACTACTTACTATGAACACAAGAAGAGGGAAGCACTTTAGGATGAATCGAGCTCCTCCGAAGATGAGAAGAAAATCAACAAAGGCTAGGTGGCAAACTATGCCTTAACGGCTTTCTACAACAAGGTAAACAACTCAAACGAAACTCCCTTAGTTTACTTTGAAATTACTTGATATTCTTCATGAGTTATTTTTAATTTAGTTTAAAAAAAATTATATATATATTTTTTAATTGCATGTTTAATGATGTAATGAAAATGTAAAAAATAAAATAGGATCATGCTTATAATGCTAGTAATTTTGAAAATGATAATGAAAATTACGTGTTTTATGATAAAGAAATAAAATGATTAGATTTAAATCTAATGATAATCCTATGTATGTTTTTCAAGAAGAAATAATGTGTATCTTGATGATTTTTTGATTTTGTTTAAAAATACATTATGTTCAATGAAACCATGCTTGATGTCTTAATAAAAATGTAATGATGATTTGAAAGAATGCTTAACGAGTTTATATTTCGAACTTATGCATGATAGTTTTTGCGATCTTTTGAAAGTTCTTTTTTAGTTTTAAAAATGATACATGTCTTGATTTGGCATATATGAAAAACTTGAGCATACTTATATGAAATCAATCATATGAATTGAAACACTAAAAAGAGAAAAGCTTTCTCCTAGAAAAATTTCTCTACTTTTTCTAAAAGGAGAGATTAACGAGTTTATTTTTCAAAAAGGAGAGATTAATGAATCTATCTATATTTTTTTTATGAATATCTTGAAAATGATTTTGATTTGATGATTTGAATATGAATGAGTTTTATCTTGATTTTTTGAGATTTACAAATTGAGATTTCTTATGCTTAAGTCAAGATTTTATATGCATGAATTGAAATCTTTTTCTCCTAAGTTTCTTTTACGATTTACTAAAGAGAATATATTTTTCAAAATTCATGACTTAAAATTTTTTTGAATATCTTTTATCATTTGATCTCCTAAGATTTTCTTTTGATTATTTAAGAGAAAGTTTTTCAAAAGAAATCATGCCTTTTGGTATTCACATGATCTTATCTTTCATGATATGATTTTTATGCAATTTCTTGTATTCATCACCCAATTAATTTTTCTTGATGAGATGAAATGAATGTGATGAAATAAAAATATGCATGAAATACAAATAAGAAGTTATGATCATGCATGATAGGATGCAATATAATTTGGCATTTAGATATCATCATAATTTAAAATGCTATGATTTGTTGCTAAATTGATGTATCATGAATGCTTGAGTATCTTATATGATATGATGATTGATATATTGTTAGTATCATGCATAAAGTAAGGATGAAATATAAGATTTTGAAATTGTGCATGTTTTAATTTGAAACTATTATAATGCACAAACATATTGAAAAAAGATTGATACTTCTTCAACTTTGTCATGATTTGAAAATTCATGTAAAGGAAAAAAGAATTATAACATTGTATTCTTCCCTTCTTTTTGACAATGACAAAGGGAGAGATAGCTAGCTTCCTAACTAGCTTGCACAAGTCAAGAAGATGCAAAAACTTGCTTACTTGCTTACACATCTAAAGAGAAGATGCAAACGTACTTCATTTAGCTTGCTTCATGTAAAACATTGTATCTTGTTAGCTTGTTATCTTATATTATTCTTCAAAAACTTACTAGCCTTCATACTTTAAAGAGAAGTAACACTTGTCAAATTGCTAGCTTGTATGTTGTAAAATAATGTAAAATTTTGCTAGCTTGTACTTTGCAAAGGAGGCAAAAATGACACTTCTCAAAAGAGAAGAAAGAGCTTGCTATCTTAAAAATCCCTAGCTTGCCTATCTTAAGAAGCAAAAATACAAACTTGCAAAATTTGCAATCATGCACATCTTTAAAATTAATGATGATTTGGTGATTATGCATGTTGTAAAGTGATAGAAAATTGCTAGCTTACACTTTCTAAAATGATGATAAATTTTGCTAGCTTGTATGTTGTAGAACATGCTATCTTACTACCTTGCATATCTAAAACTTGATAGCTTGCATGTTCTAATATGATGTAGCACATGCTAAATTTTTGCTAGCTTGCATGATGATAAAAATGGAGATTATGTTTATTATGCAATGAGTTGAACTTGTATTTCTAAACATTTAAAAGTTACACTTCTCGTTTTTGTTGATGATAAAGGGGGAGAAGTATGGCATATTGATAGGGAAAGTTTGTTTAAACTCCGGGAGTTTGTTTTAACTCCGTCATCAATTGGTTATCATCATCAACAAGGAAGAGATTGTTGAATCTCGTATTTTGATGATGAAACCAATTGATAAGTGTTTATGATTTAATTTGCATTTTGAGTGACGCAGGATGCTTCGATCAGGGAGAGACAATTAAAGTAGAAAAAATCATGTTGGGCTAGAGGAAAACATGTCAGAAGATTGGACATTGGGTCGGAGGATCAGTCGACGTATCGATAGAAGGCTTCGGGCCATGGATTCGAGCATCCGGCCAAGAAGAGCTGATATTACGCTAAGGATATCGGAGTTGCGGAGGTTAATTGACGATTGGGCAATAGACCGCAAGAGAGGACGATGCGCCGAAGAATCGGATGAAGCGTCGATGGACGAATGACATGCTGGACAACATGATTCAAGCTTAGTAATAATTGTCTAGATTGAAGTGTGTTTTTACATGTGCAGGATTAACTACGATAGCAAGGCATAAAGCAAAATGAAGTCCCAGAGTCAAGAACGCGATTTCATTGAGAATTCGAGAGTTCATCGGAAGTTCTGCCAGAACCAACCGAGAAGTCCAGGAGCTTGCTAAAGAAGCTAATTGAAACTCACCAAGAAGATCATCGTGAAGTCTAGGAGCTTGTCGAGAGTTTGTTGGAACATTACTAAGAGATCGTCGGAAGTTCGTCGGTGTTGAATCTCGGATTTTGATGATGAAGTCAATTGTCATTTGTTGTCTAACCTATATGTTGAGATAAGTGTGCAGGATTAACTATGATGAAAGTAAGACATGCAGCAGGAGTTGCGCCGGAGTCATGACAATGATCACGTTGGGAGTTCGAGAGCTCGACGGAAGTTCAGACTGTCATCGGAGGTTCTGTGGGAACAAATACGAGAAGTCCATAAGCTTGCCAAAGAAGCTCGTCAGAACTCGTCAAGTGTATCGTCGCACGTCCAGGAGTTTGCCGGAAGTCCGCAGGAGAATCACCGAGGGTTCATAAGATGATCGACGGAAGTTCGTCGGAAACTCGCCGGAAGATGCGATTGACGCACCAGAGCAAGCTGCAGAAATTGTCTTAGGATTTATTGTAGTTAGCACAATGATTAAGTTGGTAATGGGAGGTGATCCCATTGGCTTAATCTTGGGGCAATTGGGCCCCTGAAAGACCCAATTTGGGCTGAATGGATCTACCCATTCGGACCCTGATTACTGTGGGAGGTGCAACCGCCTGGGCTCAGTCTCCAAGTGAGACTGGGCGGTGCAACCTCTCCTGACAGGAGGTAGCACCGCCTGAGCTCAGTCTTCGAGCTCTGGCAGGCGGTGCAACCGCCCCAGTCAGGAGGTGCAACCACTTGAGCTCGATCTTCGAGCTCTAGCAGAGAGGTGCAACCGCCCCTGACAGAGGTGGCACCGCCTAGAGGCTCAGTCTTCGAGCTCTACCAGGCGGTGCAACCGCCCCAGTCAGGAGGTGCAACCGCCTGATCCTGGAATTCTGGGAATTGACAGTTTTGAGCTCCAAATTTGAACTGGGTTGGGGCCTATAAATACCCCACCCATTCAGCACTGAAAGGAAGGAACTAACACTCGAAATCTTGACATCTTTATGTGATTCTTAGAGCTCAAAATTGTTCTAAAGGCCAAAAGTTCTCCTCCCTTTGTTCTTCAAGTTTTGAGTTGTAAAGAGAGGAGAGAAAATTTCTGTAAGGGTTGTCTCCTAAGCCCGTCAAAAGGAGTGAAACTGTAAAAGGGTGGTTGGCCTTCGCCTATTGAAGAAAGGCCTCTAGTTGACGTCGGTGACCTCGTCGGTGGAGGAAGCCAAAAGTGGAGTAGGTCAAGATTGACCGAACCACTCTAAATCTCGGTTTGCATTTACTTTGAGCATATTATCTTTATTGTAAACCTCCTCTGAAGCTTACTGCCTTCTGCGCTTTTACGATCGGGTTTCAAGCCTTTTACTTTCCGAATCAGCGTTTAGACGTAAATCTACTTTTTCGTACGATCATCATATTGCAGATTGCGTTTACGTTTTGAGCTTTACCATAACTGCAAACTGCCTTCATACTCTTGCTTAAACTGCATCTTGCCTAATCAAGTGATTTATGAATCAGCAATTAGACCTAAATCAGTTTCTACGTACGAACGTCGGATTTCAGCTTGCGCCTATATTCTGGTTTTCATCATAGCTGCAAACTCCCTGCATAGATTAACTTTAATATCATCTTGCTTAGAATCGGATTTTACACAGAAATCATTTTTATCATTCGAACGCAGCTTTCGATTTTAATTGCAGAAAGTTTTCCGCTGCACTAATTCACCCCCCCCCCCCTCTTAGTGCTCTCGATCCTAACAATTGGTATCAGAGCGGGGTTAACTCTCAAACGGATTAAAACCCTAGAGAGATGGCTTACGCCGGAAACCAAGAGGGCTATTCTATTACACGTCCACCCATGTTCAATGGGACGGACTACACCTATTGGAAGACCCGAATGTGGATCTTTTGTTATTTCTATGGATTTTGAACTTTGGAATCTTGTCGAAAATGATTTTTCGAAGTCTTCTCTTCCGATGATCGATTGGAATGATTTGGAGAAGAAGGCTTTCACTCTTAATGCAAAGGCTATGAATGCCTTGTTTTGTGCACTTGATAAAAACGAGTTTAATCGTGTTTCGATTTGTGAAACCGCATTTGATATTTGGCACACACTCGAAGTGACTCATGAAGGCACAAGTAGAGTGAAAGAGTCAAAAATCAATCTTTTGTTACACTATTTTGAACTTTTCCGGATGAAACCAAGTGAGCCTATTGGCGACATGTTTACCTGTTTCACGGATATCGTCAACGGTCTAAAAGGACTCGGAAAAAGTTTTTCGGATTTTGAGCTCGTAAATAAGATTCTAAGATCCCTTCCTAAGAGTTGGGATCCTAAAGTCACTGCTATTCAAGAGGCAAAAGATCTAAACAACTTCCCTCTTGAAGAACTAATTGGGTTATTAATGACCTACGAGATGACTTGCAAAGCTCATGAAGAGCAAGAAGACATCCTTCCAAAGAACAGGAAGGATATGGCACTTAGAACTTTGGAAAACCACTTGAAAGAAAACTCAAGTGATGAGGACTGTGATGATGACTTGGCACTTCTAACAAGAAAATTTAAAAAATTCATTAAAAGAAACAAGTTTAAGAATGACACTAAAAATAAACTTGAACCCAAGAAGGACCAAGTTATTTGCTATGAGTGCAAAAAGCCGGGACACTATAAGAGTGATTGTCCCCAAGTCAAAAAGAGAACAACAAAGAAGAAGGCGCTCAAAGCGACATGGGATGATTTGAGCGCGTCCGTGCTAGTCATAAGTGCCCAGCAAGCCAATCACGTGAGTGATGGCACGTGTGACTTGATACAGAATCTTTTTGCTTATTATATTTTGGCGTATATCACTTTAGAACTATTGCATAAATGCATATATATTGTGATGTCCTTGGATTTGTGCAATGGGAATCAGATCGTGATGAGATCACGATAATGAGATCGATTCACCTTTAAACACATATCCTAAATAATCCCGGTCATAGGTTACTCGAGAGGGACATCGTGATAACCGGATAGACTGGTGTGCTGTATACCCGTCCATATGATGGATGCAGCTGGTCTCATAGCTGCTCGTGTAGGGACACTAGGGATACAGTACAGGTGCTCATTGGAGAATGAGTTCACTGATTGATCCGCTTACGGAATGCTGGATGGTTGATGATGCCTTATTGTCAGACAACGATTCCGTAGTCCTAGTGGTGTATCTGGTTCTTAGACTTGAGACACCAAGGATGTCCTGTATGAGTGCTCCACTCTTTGATACCAGACTTATAGGTTTGGCTGTTCCCAGATCTAGTACAGCTGGTCATTGGGAGTGGTAGTCGACCTTACGAGGGCTATTGAGTGTCGATAGAGGATCATCCACTCTCGGTATCATGAGAGGAATATCCCATGTGTTCTTGCTCAGACAAATCCCTGGCCAGGGTCATTCGGGTTGAGAGAGAAAGAGTTCTCCGGGAGAATCCGATTAGAGCGAGACTCGAGTAGAAACCGTATGGGTCTGACAGCACCATGCTCGATATACGGTCTCTGGGATATTAGATGGATGAGGGACTATAGGTACATGGTAACTGAGGACAGACAGGTCCAATGGATTGGATTCCCCTGTATCGTCTGGGGACTACGGCGTAGTGGCCTAGTACTTCCGTAGTCGATGAGTCGAGTGAATTATTACAGAGATAATAATTCACTGAGTTAGAAGGAGTTCTGACAGGTATGACTCACGGCCAGCTCGATATTGGGCCTAGAGGGTCACACACATATGGTAGGCATTGCGATGAGTAGAGGTTCGGATATGAGATATCCGACGGAGCCCTTGTCTTATTGGATGCAGATCCAATACCCACTAGGGAAGGACCCATTAGGGTTTTGACACGGGATCTCTATAAATAGGAGGGATTCACAGCCTCATAGGCTAGAGTCTTTGCTTGCCCTTCCTATTCTCCTCTCCCTCTCCCCCTCAGAGTAGGCCTGGAGTTTTGAGGAGCGTCGTCGCAACCCTGCTGTGTGGATCACCGCTAGAGAGGAGGACGCTTGACCTCCTCCTTCACCCTCTCCTAAGGATCTGCAAGGAAACAGGGATATACGATCTCCCTAGGTAACACAATCTCTATACGCAGTTTTGTGTTTTTGCGGATTTTGCGCACCAATCTTCGCACGACGATGAACATCTTTTCGGGAATCGGGGATTTTTGTTTTCTTGTTCTTCCGCTGCGCATATGATGTCGCCCCCTATGATTTCCCAACAGTCCGAAGAAGAGGAGTCTAATACCGAGCAAGTTGCTCATTACGCCTTAATGGCCATCGGAGAAGAGGTAACGAATTTAATAGATGCAGATATATCTTTCGATCAATTATTAAATTCCTTCAATGACTTATTTGATGAATGCAAAATTATTGATAGAAAATACAAATTGCTAAAAAAGGAGCATGATAGTCTTACTTGTGATTTTGATAAGTTAAAAACTGAATATCATGATAGTTTAAATTTATGCATCAAATGCCATGATCTAGAAACTTTCCAAATGGAAAACTTGCTACTTAAGGATACCTTAAAGAAATTTGAGGTTGATAGCAAGTCACTGAACATGATCCTCGCAAACAAGGGTCATGTTCCCAAAAGAAGTGGAATTAGATTTGTGAGAAGTCCTCACTAAAATCCAACCACCTTCATAAAAGGCCCCATCCTACATGTTAAACACCAAACCAAATACAACTTTTGTTGCAAATTTGGACACAAGACGCATTATTGTCCATTCAAGAAAATTAGTCCAAACAAATTGATTTGGGTTCCTAAAGGAACCATGATAAATGCTATGCAACATGATAAACAATGTAGATCTATTTGTGAGGCACCCAAAAGCAAATGGGTACCTAAAAATTATCCCTTCCTGCAAAAACATTAAAAACATAAAAAAATTAGGCTGGAGCAAGAAATAATATTCTGCTCCTTGATTCTCGATATTCATAACCCAAGATCCAGAAAGGAACTCGCAATGCTCTCTAGCCTAAATTACAGACGGAGATTATAAATTTAAAATCACAAATGCGACTTAGATACAACCTTATTTGACTTTTCAGAATTAGAAACGTATGATTCCCAAATTCACATATCCCTTGGATTTTCGAACCCATCAATTTCATCTGTTCATAACCTTCGAATCTAACTCTGTATCATGAAGTGACTAAATCTATCATGAACTTACAAGACTTGAAGAAACTATCACAAACATGTGTACGACATTGAGAGTATGCATGTTAAAAATCTATCTTGATCGTGCAAAAGTCCTTATCTTAAAATAAAAAATTCTTACATAATTACGTAAGTAAAGTTGATTGCTCTGAATGAAAATTCTCCTCAAGACAGAAAAACTCTCAGATCAGATCACACTGATCAGAACAAGTGCTCAACGCCTGCAGGCGGTGGCACCGCCCCAGCTGGAGGTAGCACCTCTAACTCTCACGTGTTGCGAGCGGTTGCACTGCTTCAGCCAGAGGTGCAACCGCCAGCAACTCTGCCCCTTTTTAACCCAAGCTAGGGCCGGCGGTGAAACCGACCCCAACTCACTCCCTTCCCTTTGCTCTTCCAAGCCTCCTCCATCCCCATTTCTCCCATCTTAGCATCCCAAATACCCCTCATTTCGAAGCAAAGCATCAACAATCCTTCCCTCTCTTGAAGATCTCACTAAGGTACTCTCTAAGAAGCCCTTAAACTCTGTTTTTTGATTCATTTACTCTTGCTCATCACTATTATTCTAAACAACAGTAGTTATGGGATCTAGAAGATCCTCAAGGGACAAAGGAAAGAGGAGATTAGTAGAAGATTTTGATCTCACCCTTTTCGATTCAAAATACCATGCTGAAAAATTTTCCTCTTTCGAACTTAGGAGTGTCAATAAGGGAAAATACGTAGACTTAAATGAACTAAGAGACTTAGAGACAATCCAATGGTTTGCAAACTTAGATCTACTTCCAATTTTGCAAATTAACGAACCCATCTATCCAAGACTTGTTAGATTGTTTTACAACATACAAGTAGATGAAGAAGAAAGAATGTCCACCTATCTTTTAGGACAACACATCTCAATTACGGATAGATTCATTTGCGACATGATAGACATTCCCATGAAAAGTAGAGGACTTTACTTTAGAGGATCATGGGATGATGAAACTGTTGGAACAACATACGTTGAAGCCCTAGGAATAATTTTTGCCAATCCCAATTTAGCATTTGTTCCTAAAAGTTGTGAACATCTACTGCCTCTAAACACTAAGGTACTTCATCATATCCTAACTAGCATCATTCTCCCTAAACAATACCATCATGATGAAGTAAGCCAATTAGAATTAGGAACTATGTATTTGATCATGAAAGGACATGACATCTGTCTTGGTTATCTTATCCAACAAAACATGTTAGAACTATCTAAGAAAGACATGATGCTCCCATATGGTGGTATAATAACTAGAATAATGAAAGCCTATGATATTCTAATACCACAGGAAGAAGAAGTAATAAAAGTAGATAGATTTAGCATAATTAATAAAAATCTACTTCACCGATTAAGATGTTTTTATAAAAATGGTAACTAGGTTAGAATGCCAAGAAGAACTGATCCTCCTCAACTTGAACTAGAACCGGAAACACCAGTATTTAGGGGTACCCAATCTCCTCCGATCTGTCCCTTTGAGGAAACACATCCATCTGAGCAAACTCATACATCATCTATCGAAGATATTGGGATTCGGATGGATCGATTCGAACAAAGACAAGAACGGCTTGAACAACGACAAGATCAAATCCTATCTGAGCTACAGCAAATTCATTATCAATTTGACTCCTTGTTTAGGCACTTTAATTTTCCACCTCATGAATGAGCTTGTATGAACACAATCATCTGTTGTTATTGTAAACTCCTTATGTTACTCACCATGATGTGCTTTGACTTGATCCTTGATATGGTTACCTGATATATTTTGAGCATATGTAGAGTTGTAAACATCTATCGTGGTGAATATATGCCCTGTGCCTTGTGGTAAATATAAACTAAATGGTTATCTCAGATTTTATATTGAAACTAAAAGTTTTGAAGACCTTGTGCTTTGATTTCCATGATAAATATAGTTTGAAAAAGTGATATACCAATGCAGTTGATAAGTCATTGTCATTGATACTAAACATCAACTAGCTGGACTGCAGCGGCGACCAGATCTGGGTCGACGTTACTGCAGCGGCGGCGACACTGCAGCGGCGACCAGATCTAGGGCGACACGACCAGATCTAGATCTAGGTCGATGTACTGTAGCGCCGACGACACTGCAGCGGCGACCAGATCTGGGTCGACGTTACTGTAGCGGCGACGACACTGCAGCGGCGACCAGATCTAGGTCGACGGTACTGTAGCGGCGACGATACTGCAGCGGCGACCAGATCTAGGGCGACGGTACTGTAGCGGCGGCGACACTGCAGCGGCGACTAGATCCAGATCTAGGTCGACGTACTGTAGCGCCGACGACACTGCAGCGCGACCAGATCTGGTTCGACGGACTGTAGCAGCGACGACACTGCAGCGGCGACCAGATCTAGGGCGACGGTACTGTAGCGACGATCTGAAATTCTGCAGCGGTGACTTTTCCCTATGGTGACGATTCTGTAGGGGTCACCAGAAGAGGGATCAAACATGGCATCGACGGCCCCTAGGGCTGGCGACGGTGGCGGGAGGGTTGAAACGATGGCAAGACTCCCTACCGTTATCCCTCAAGTTGCTCCTCCACCATATCCTCTCCAGAGAGAAACTCCTTCGATGAAGCAGCATCGAAGCAGGTCGCGCTCTAGATCGCGGCAGCCTGCTCTAATTTCCAATGACCCTCGGCCTTGGACTAGCCTATTCAAGGCTCCGGTTGGAAGTCCAGATCTAAGCTTGGAATTCATTACGCCAGAAGTTCAGGCTGATAAGAAGATTGCTGTATACGAGACTGCTGATTCAGCAGAGCTTATTGAGACATGGTCAATGGCGATTGTTGGCTATGTGGTAGGTCTCAAAACATCTTATTTCCCATTATCCTCATTTATCAAAACTCGATGGGGAATATCGTCATTTGATCTTCATATGCTGGAGAACGGATTCTTTGTTTGCAAGCTATACTCTGAAGAAGATTTGCAACGAATCCTCGAAGGATTCTGGACTATCCGCGGTCATCCAATGATTTTACGACGTTGGTCTCCTGATGTCCGTTTGGAGTTAGATAGCCTACAGTCTATTCCATTATGGGTATCCTTTCAAGGACTACCTCTACATCTTTGGAGTCGACGTTTTATTGCAAAGTTATGCAGCACTCTGGGACAGCCACTCTATATCGACAAAGCAACAGCAGCTCAGACGAGATTAGCATTTGCACGAGCATGTGTGCTGGTTTCTTCCGATGAAGATCTTCCTAATGAAGTTTTCTATCGCGATCTTGACGGGAACACTCGGAAGGTACATGTCTCATATTCCTAGAAGCCATAACGATGTCAGCGTTGCTTATCTTTTGGTCATGCAAATGGAGCTTGTCAGCAAACCCCACAACCAACCACAAAGGTCTATCGACCACGTCAAGCACCTCAGCAACAAAGTGATTCTTCTCTAATGGCAGTAGCACCGATGGTGGCGAAAACTATTGAGCATTCCGACTCGCAAGGAAAGCACCGCGAACAGAAGGACAATTCCAAAACTTTATCTCTTCCTATAATGTCAGAGCCTTCCACAACAGAGGTTTCCCATGGTACTAGTGGACAGGAGAAACATAAGTCAGGAACTTCATCTCTTCTAATATCATCGGATCCATCCACAATAGCTCAACGAACTCAGGCCCAAGCAAATCTCGCCAGCAACGATATTCTTCCTCAACAAACTCAGGCCACAACAAACATCGCCAACAAGGATATTCCGACTCAACAAACTCATGCCCCAACAAACCTCTCTAGCCACGCTGCTCCAACAAGTACTATCCAGGATATTGTGCTGCAACAATCTTATCGAGCTTCAACAAACCCTGCCAATCAAGACCACATGATTCAAGGTACTTTAAAGTTTAAAAATCTGCAAGCTGTAGATGAAGTGGATAAATATAGGAATAAAGCCATAAAAGGTAAGGATATTGTGCGGGAGGAAAATACAAAACCGAAGGATAAGAAAAAGGATGGTACAATCCATCCAAAGTCGTAGGATGAATACCTTACTACCTTTTCATTTGTTTATTACTAATGAAGATAACATGCTGGAATGTTCGCGGACTTAATAAGTCGGAGAAATGTCGGGAGCTCAACAGAATAATCAAGTCTGCCGCATGTGATATTGTTATTCTAGTGGAAACGAAAATTAAACAATCGCGCGTTCAAGCTCAAAAGAATTTAATATGGCCGGACGCAGAACTGTTTACTAATGACTCAAATGAAACTTTTGGTAGAATATGGGTCTTATGGAATCCTAACTCTATTAATGCTTGGTTTATTTCTGCTACTGATCAATTCATTCATCTTAAGGTAGAGGATAAAAAGAATGGCTGTCAATTCAATTTCACTGGTATATATGCTTCAAACAGTATGCAAGAAAGAAATACTCTTTGGTCTGACCTGACTAATATTGTAAATGGTTGTCTCAATGTACCTTGGATTGTTCTTGGAGACTTTAATACTGTTCGGTACACAAATGAAAAAGTGGGGGGTAGACAACTTTCAGAAAGTCAGCTTCAAAGTTTTAATGATTTCATTGACACTGCAGCATTGTTTGATATGAAATCTGTGGGTAATTGGCTCTCCTGGAGTAATCAAGGTGCTGCTAACAGAAAAATAATGGCTCGACTTGATAGGTGTTTGATTAACCATGAATGGTTAACAGTTTACCCAGATTCACTTCTTGAGTATGGTGCTCCTTTGTTTTCTGACCATTCTTTAATGTATATACACGCAGAAAAAGCGACACCAAGAGGCAAGAAACCGTTTAGATTCTTTAACATGTGGAGTACTCATCCTCAATTTCTTGATGTTATCAGATCTGCTTGGAATGTTAATGTGCATGGATCTCCCCCTTACATCTTATGTCAAAAGCTCAAAGCTTGTAAAGCAGCACTAAAGGAGTGGAATACAAATACCTTTGGCAATATTACCACCAGAGTTCAATTTTGCAGAAAGGAACTAATGTCATTGCAACATGAGCTGCAACTTCAGCCAAATGATGAAAATATTATCTACAAAGAGACGGAAGCCAAAAATAACTTCATGCAAGGCTTAAAACAGGAGGAAAGTTTTGCAAAGCAGAAGTCTCGACAGCATTGGCTTACACTAGGGGATTCCAATACTAAATTTTTCTATGCTTCAATTGCTACTCGAAGGGCTGTTAACCGTATCAGCAAATGCAGAGACAAAGATGATAATCTTATTGAGAATTTAGATGAGGTTAAAGCACACACAGAGCAATTTTTTTATTCCTTACTCAATCAAGCTGGGAAACCTAATAACATTCATGTGGAGCCGACTAGAAAACTTGATTCGGAAGCTATTTCAATCCTCAATGCCCCAATTACAGATGACGAAATTGTATGTGTTGTCTTTAAGTCACCAAAGCACAAAAGCCCAGGTCCAGATGGATTTCCAGCTGAATTTTACCAAACTGCTTGGTCTATTATTGGAAATGATGTGATCAAAGCTTGCCAACATTTTTTCTCTTCAGGTCATATTCTTAGAGAGATGAATTGCACTTTTATTTCTTTAATTCCGAAGAATGCAGGGGCTGATTCACTAGAGAACTATCGACCCATATCATTATGCAACTTTATATACAAGATCATCTCCAAAGTATTGGCAAATAGAATGCAAAAGGTATTACACAAGATCATTAGCCCAAATCAAGCTGCTTTCATCAAAGGGAGAAGTATACATCATAACATTTTGCTTGCTAATGACTTGGTCAAAGATTTGCATTCAAAAGCAAGAGGGACAAAAATCTGCATTAAAGCTGATCTAAGGAAAGCCTTTGATTCAGTTAATAGGAAATTTATCTATAAGATGCTCCTTGATATGAACTTCCCACAGCAATGGATTAATTGGATTCAATCTTGCCTAGAAACTTCAAAGTTTTCGATACTCTTTAATGGCTCACCTATTGGTTTTTTTGGGAGCACGAATGGCATCCGACAAGGTGATCCACTCTCTCCGTATCTCTTTACTATTGCGATGGAAGGACTTAGCTGTATGTTGGAACACGCAGTCTTAAATGGCAGCATTAAGGTACCCAGTGCTGGTTCTGTTCATATATCACATATAACATTTGCAGATGACTTACTTATCTTTCTCCAAAATGAACCAACTTCAGTAAAGAACCTGGCTACTATTATGAATGACTTTGGTATGGTTTCTGGACTTCAATTAAATCATGCGAAAAGTAAAGTATATATGAGCCCTTACGTTGAGGATAAGGTCTTTATTTCACAAACTTTGAGGGTTAGTGAAGGAAGCTTGCCAGTTCCTTATTTGGGTCTCCCGCTCATATCCACAGGCATTCACAAAACCCACTGTCAACCTATCTTGCAAAAAATAAAGAATAGAATTTCTTCTTGGAAAAATAGGTTTCTATCAAAAGCAGGACGACTCGAACTCATCCGTTCGGTATTGCACTCCTACTCTATATATTGGTGTAATGCATTTCTTCTGCCTGCTGGACTTCTCCAAGATATTGAATGGTTATTAATGAACTTCTTCTGGAATGGCACAAATGAAAAGGCAATGCATATGGTAAATTGGGATAGCATTTGCAAACCAAAAGATGAAGGGGGGCTAAATTTGAGAAATACTAGAGATTGGAATCAAGCATGTTTGGTACAGCAATTGTGGGATCTTTTGCAAAACAAATGTTCCTTATGGTCACATTGGGTTTCTGCTAAGTATCTCTCAAAGGAATCAATATGGGAAATTTCAACAAGAACATACCACTCTGCAGCTTGGAAAGGAATTTTAAAGGCAAGGAATTGGCTAATCAAACACATTTCGTATGCAATCTCTTCTGGAACTAGTACTAATATGTGGTACGATCCTTGGGTGAATGGGAAGAGTATATTTCAATTATATGGCGACAGAATACGAAAAGATCTTGGGGCTCCCAAAGATTGGAAGGTTTCCGAGTTCATCGCTAACGGTACTTGGTGTCTCCCTAATCCTATTTCTCCTGAAATGTTATCACTTTGGCCGACTATCATAGCTATTCGAATCAGGAACAACTCTTCAGATATACTTATTTGGCCTCATGACAATGGTAAATTTAGTGCCACATCCGCATGGAATCAAATTAGGCAAAGAAATAACAAGTGGGTCCCAAGCAGTTGGACATGGGATCGACCGGGATCACAAAGACACTCCTTATGTACATGGCAGGCCCTTCTCAATAAACTACCTACAATAGACAATATGAAAAGAAGAGGTATCTATCATGTTAACCGATGCTCCCTTTATTTGCAACAAGAAGAAACTGTTGACCACCTCTATTTTGCTTGTGATTATACAAAATGGATATGGAAGGAGATTCTCCAGCGATTTGAACTCAATAGACTGCCGCAACCAAACTTGCACCAAGAACTAGGCGACCTTATGCAATATTTCTCAAGAAAAGGGCCTCTTACACAACTGGCAAATGTTATTTTCAGATGTGCTATTTGGTGGATGTGGAAGGAGAGATGTAATAGAATCTTTGAATGTCAACACACAAACAATGCTCAGCTCTTGAAAGAGATTATTAGAGACTCAAGATCCTGTATGGAGCATGAACTCAAAACCGAGCACTTCACCCGAAGAGAAAAAGATATTTTTATCAAATTTAATTTTGCTATTAGCTAAAGATCTTGGGAATGATGCCAAATAATGTACCCACAGATAGTTATAGTCTACAGCATGTGTAGTCATAACTATCGCATTAGCACTCTATGAGTTACTTGGCTTTGTCTATGACTTGTATAGATAAAGCTATTTGTAGAAACTTTACACATAATGAATTTTACTTTACTTACCAAAAAAAAAAAAAACATCAACTAGCTGACATTTTTACAAAACCTCTAAGTGAAGAATAATTTGATTTCATAAGAAGAGGATTAGGAATGTTGATGTGTCCGAATAGATAAACTAGTCAAAATTATTTTTCGGACTTTATTGAATAATCAAATAACTTGATTGCCATGTGTTAAAATGTTTTGATTTTTGAAAAACTGTAGCATGAAAGAATTCATCTCATTTTCGGATTCGCTTAACAGTTGATATGACAAAAATCAAATACACTCTTATGAAAAATATTTTGAAATGGATTTGATAAAATGACTTTCCTCCTTCATGAACAAAGGATTATAACAAAAAAAAGGGAGAAGTATTCAAAGCATTACACGTATCATGCCTTACTTTATATGCTTGATAACTTGCTTATATTGTTCTCCTGGTATCACATTTATCATGCTTTTTGTTGATGACAAAGGGGGAGAAATATATGAATTGATTTGATGTTATAAACACTGATGCTAATGATATCAAAATCTTACTTCACAGCTTTACATGTTGATATCTTACAATATGATGAATTGTTACAATTACCATCATTCAAAATTGTTATGTAAGAATGAATGTCAAGTATTGACATCATCTTCAGAGATGTCACTTGAATTCTTAGGTCTTGAATTCAAGAATAACTTATCTCAAGTATGGCATGTAGACCGGGGGAGTTAAGGTTAACTCTATTATCAATTGATTGTCATCATCAAAAAGGGGGAGATTGTTGAATCTCGGATTTTGATGATGAAGTCAATTATCATTTGTTGTCTAACCTATATGTTGAGATAAGTGTGCAGGATTAACTACATTGAAAGTAAGACATGCAGCAGGAGTTACGCCGGAGTCATGACAATGATCACGTTGGGAGTTCGAGAGCTCGACGGAAGTTCGGACTGTCGTCGGAGGTTTCGCGGGAACAAATCCGAGAAGTCCATAAGCTTGCCAAAGAAGCTCGTCGGAACTCGCCAAATGTATCGTCGCACGTCCAGGAGTTTGCCGGAAGTCCGCAGGAGAATCACCGAGGGTTCATCGGATGATCGACGGAAGTTCGCCGGAAACTCGCCGGAAGATGCGATTGACACACCGGAGCAAACTGCAGAAATTGTCTTAGGATTTATCGTAGTTAGCACAATGATTAAGTTGGTAATGGGAGGTGATCCTATTGGCTTAATCTTGGGGCAATTGGGCCCCTGAAAGACCCAATTTGGGCCGAATGGATCTACCCATTCGGACCCTGATTATTGTGGGAGGTGCAACCGCCCCAGCTAGGAGGTGCAACCGCCTGGGCTCAGTCTCCAAGCGAGACTGGGCGGTGCAACCTCTCCTGACAGGAGGTAGCACTACCTGAGCTTGGTCTTCGAGCTCTAGCAGGCGGTGCAACCACCCCAATTAGGAGGTGCAACCGCCTGAGCTCGGTCTTCGAGCTCTGGCAGAGAGGTGCAACCGCCCCTAACAAAGGTGGCACCGTCCAGAGGCTCAGTCTTCGAGCTCTGCCAGGCGGTGCAACTGCCCCAGTCAGGAGGTGCAACCGCCTGATCCCGGAATTTCGGGAATTGATAGTTTTGAGCTCCAAATTTGAACTGGGTTAGGGCCTATAAATACCCCACCCATTCAGCACTGAAAGGAAGGAACTAACACTCGAAATCTTGACATCTTTCTGTGATTCTTAGAGCTCAAAATTATTGTAAAGGCCAAAAGGTCTCCTCCCTCTGTTCTTCAAGTTTTGAGTTGTAAAGAGAGGAGAGAAAATTTCTGTAAGGGTTGTCTCCTAAGCCCGTCAAAAGGAGTGAAACTGTAAAAGGGTGGTTGGCCTTCGCCTATTGAAGGAAGGCCTCTAGTTGACGTCGGTGACCTCGTCGGTGGAGGAAGCCAAAAGTGGAGTAGGTCAAGATTGACCGAACCACTCTAAATCTCGGTTTGCATTTACTTTGAGCATATTATCTTTACTACAAACCTCCTCTGAAGCTTACTGCCTTCTGCACTTTTACGATTGGGTTTCAAGCCTTTTACTTTTTGAATCAGCGTTTAGACGTAAATCTGCTTTTTCGTACGATCATCATATTGCAGATTGCGTTTACGTTTTGAGCTTTACCATAACTGCAAACTGCCTTCATACTCTTGCTTAAACTGCATCTTGCCTAATCAAGTGATTTATGAATCAACACTTAGACGTAAATCAGTTTCTTCGTACGAACGTCGGATTTCAGCTTGCGCCTATATTCTAGTTTTCATCATAGCTTCAAACTCCCTGCATATATTAACTTTAATATCATCTTGCTTAGAATCGGATTTTACACAGAAATCATTTTTATCGTTCGAACGCAGCTTTCGATTTTAATCGCAGAATGTTTTCCGCTGCACTAATTCACCCACCCCCCTCTTAGTGCTCTCGATCCTAACAGTCGGAAGATCATCGGAAGCTCGCCGGAAGAAACTAGACTTACAGACTTACTTAGCTTAGGAAATGTCTTAGAATTCATAGTTAGCACATTGGGGTTGAAATTGGGCCAACCCAATTAGGGGCCAATTGGGCCCATGTAAGAACTGTGTTGGGCCCAATGAAAAGGCCCAAACAGTGCCCAAAGAGGTGACACCGTCATGACACAATCTCTGAGACTGTGTCAAGCGATGGTACCGCCCATTGGCAGGGAGCCAAGCAGTGGTACCACCCAATGAAGTGTTAGTGTTAGATTGACATTGGTGGTGGTACCATCCAGCATAGGCGGTTGTACTGCCTGAACCTAGGAAACCCGGGATGAGATATTTTTAGGCTCCAAGTTTGAATCAACTTGAGGCCTATAAATACCCCTCTCATCCCTGGTTAATATATACAAGCATAGAGAGTTTAAAAGTGAAGAAACACTATTGCAATCACTTAAGAAATCCCCTCATCTAATCTAAGTTTAGAATTCTATTTAGGAGGAGTGAGTGATTGTAAAGGTTGTCTCCTAAACCTGTAAAAAGGAGAAGAGGGGTGTAAAAGGTGGTTGGTCTTCACCTATTGAAGGAAGACTGATAGTGGATGCCGGTGGCCTCGACGGAAGAGGAATCGGTGGAGTGAATGTAGGGCATGACAATCAAACTACTATAAAATTGGCGTGTTCTTTGGTTTGCATTCTATTGTTGCCATTTACTTTACTGCAAACCATTTTCCTTGCTTACTGCCTTCAATACTTTGACGAACACGCTTTCTGTTGAATCTCGTATTTTGATGATGAAACCAATTGATAATTGTGTTTATGTTTTAATTTACGTTTTAAGTGACGTAGGATGCTTCAATCAGGATAAGACAATTAAAGCAGGAAAAATCATGTTGGGTCGGAGGAACATGTCAGAAGATTGGACATCAGGCCGGTGGATCGGTCGACATATCGACAGAAGGCTTCGAGCCATAGATTCGGGCATCAGGCCAAGAAGAATGGGTATTGCACCAAGGATATCGAAGTTGCGGAGTCAATTGGTCGATTGGGCAATAGGTCGTAGGAGAGGACGATGCACTGAAGAATCGGACGAAGTGTCGAGGGACCAATAATATGCCGGACAACTTGATTAATGCTTATTATTAATTGTCTAGATCGAAGTTTGTTTTACATGTACAGGATTAACTATGATGGCAGTAAGATATACAACAGGTGTTACGCCGGAGTCAAGACCAAGATCACGTTGGGTGTTCGAGAGTTCGACGGAAGTCCGGATGGTCATCAGAGGTTTTACGAGAACAAATTTGAGAAGTCTAGGAGCTTGCCAAAGAAGCTCTTCAGAACTCATCAAGAGGATCTTCACAAGTCCAGAAGTTTGCCGGAAGTCCGCTAGAGCATCACCGAGGGTTTATCGGATGTTCGCCGGAAGTTCACCGGAAGCTCGCTGGAAGAAGCGATTGATGCACCGGAACACAATCTGCAGTATTGATGTCTTAATTGTCATAGTTAGTATGTAGATTAAGTTAGCTTAATCTGGGGCCAATTGGGCCCTTGACAGACCCAAATTGGGCCGAATGGATAAGCCCATTCGGACCCAGATTTCTTGGCCGGCGATGGCACCGCCCATAAGCTCGGTCTTCGAGCGAAGTCAGGCGGTGGTACCGCCCCTATTAGGTGGTAGTACCGCTTGAGCTCGGTCTCTAAGCAGTGTCAGGCAGTAGTACCACCCAGCTCTGGCGGTGGTACCACTAGGATCCCGGAAATCGGGAGATGATACTTTTGAGCTCCAAATTCAAATTGATTGGGGCCTATATAAATCCCACCCTTTATGCATGAAAGGATAACCAAAAAGCTTGCATTTATTTTGAGAATTTGAGAGCTTAAAAGTGTTGTAAAAGGCTAGAAGTTCTTCTTCCGCTTTTCTTCTAAGTTTTGATCATTCAAGAGAGGAGTGGAAATCTGTAAGGGTTGTCTCCTAAGCCCATCAAAAGGAGTAAAGCTGTAAAAGGGTAGTTGGCCTTCGCATATTGAAGGAAGGCCTCTAGTGGACATCGGTAACCTCATTAGAGGAGGAAGCCAAAAGTGGATATAGGTCAATATTGACCGAACCACTCTAAATCTCGGTTTGCATTTACATTAAGCTCCTTATCTTAACTACAAATTGCCTCCGTTGCTTTACTTCAACTATATTTTTGTTTACTCTTAAGTTGAAGAACTTTCCGAAATGGTTTTCATTGAAAAAGATTTCATTGTATGAACATCGTTTTAATCGACGAAAGTTTTTCGCTGCACTAATTCACCACCCCTCCCCCCCTCCTCTTAGTGCTTTTGATCCCAACAATTGGTATTAGAGCCTCGTTATTTCTTAGTTGGTTTAACACTCAAGAGAAATGGCTCATTTTGGCTTTCAAGATGGTTACTCTTTCATTCGTCCTACCTTTTTCAATGGGACGGACTATACTTATTGGAAAACTCGAATGAGAGTTTTCTTACTTTCTTTGGATTTAAATTTGTGGAATATTGTTGAAAATGGTTTTCGAATGTCTTCTCTTCCAATGAACCATTGGAATGATTTGGTGAAGAAGACATTTTCTTTAAATGCTAGAGCTATGAATGCTCTATTTTGCGCTTTAGATAAAATCGAGTTTAATCAAATTTCTGTGTGCGAAACAACTTTCATTATTTGGCATATTCTTGAAATCACACACGAAGGCACAAATAAAGTTAAAGAGTCTAAAGTTAACCTTTTAATGTACGAGTTTGAGTTATTTTATATGAAACCAAGCGAAATTGTTGTTGATATGTACACCCATTTTACTGATGTCGTCAATGGTTTAAAAGCACTTGGTAGAAGTTTTTCTAATTTTGAGCTCATTAACAAAGTTTTACGCTCTCTTTCTAAAACTTGGGACTCTAAAGTAACGGCCATACAAGAGGCTAAGCATGTGAAGAACTTGAGAACCACCTTCGAATAAACAAGAAGGATTTCGAACTTAGAACATTTGAAGACCACTCGAGCAAAAGCTCAAGTGATGGTGAACATGAACTCCTCACTAATAAATTTAAAAAGTTCATGAAACAAATATTAAAGAACAAAAAGAACACAACTACTTACTTTGAACGCAAAAAGAAGAACACAAAGTGGGATGAATCGAGCTCCTTCGAAGATGAGGAGAAAATCAAGAAAGGCGAGGTGGCAAACTATGCTTTAACCGCTTTCAACGATGAGGTAATCGAAATCCCCCTAATTTACTTTGAAATTACATGATGCTTTTCATGATATATTTTTTTTGTAATTTAGTTTTGAATTAATTTTCTTAAAAATTACATGTTTAAATAATAAAATAAAAATGCAAAAATTATGATCTTGCTAGTAATTTTGAAAAAGATAATGAAAATTATATGTTTAATGAAAATGCAAAAATAAAATTGGATCATGCTTACCTTTCTAATTATTTTAAAAATAATCATGAAAAATACATATTTTATGACAAACAAACAAAATGATTTTGATTGAAAATATGATATCATGCTTAATGATGATGCATGGCTTTTGTATGGAAAACTAAGCATGAAAAGTTGATTCACCTAAGAAGAAAATGTTAGGATCGGAGCAGCACTAAGAGGGGGTGGGGGGGGGGGGTTGAATTAGCAAGTTCGAAAATGATTCCGTAAAATGTAAGGAGATTTCTCTTTGATTGTAACTTGAGTAAAGTAAAAACCGAAAACTTGCTGTTGTGTAGATAACGATTGTAGAAAAGTAAGCACTCACACATTTAATGAACACACCAATTTAAAGTGGTTCGGTCAAATGACCTATATCCACTTGCAAAGCCTTCTTCAATGAGGCTCTCAACTTCCACTAGCAAATCTCTTTGAAGGGGAAGGACAAATACTCCTCTTACAACCTTTTACAAGTGGTTCACACTCTTATAATTTTTGAAGAGGAAGACGGAGGTGAACACTCAAGCAATTTAAGACAAGACTTGCTAAAGACTTTTCTAAGACCTTTATCTCAATCTATTGCTTTCACAAAAGTTGTATTCTCTGCTAAGAATTGAGGGGTATCTATAAGCCCCAAGAGGATTCAAATTTGGGCTCCAAATTTTAAATTCTCTTGGGTTTCTGAGGCTGGCGGTGCCACCGCCTATTAGTGTCTGACACTGACAGTGTACTAGCGGTGCCATCGCTGGACCTCTCGAGTGCTGGGCGGTGCCACCGCTCAGTCTAGTGGTGCCACCGCTCGATTCTCAGGTTCTGGGCGGTGCCACCACCTAATCTGGCGGTGCCACCGCTTATACTATTTCAGCTCACTGGTTGGGCTCCAAACTTGGCCCAAACCAGTCCAAACTCGGGCCCAATTGGCCCCTACTTGGGTTATAGGATTAACACCTAATCTTAACTCTAATTAACGTGCTAATTTTGAATTTAAATACATTTCCTAAGCTATTACAAAGTCCATAAGTCAAGATTTCTTCCGGCGAGCTTCCGGCGGTCTTCCGATAAACTCTCGGAAAACATTCTGCGGACTCCCAACAAGCTCCTAGACTTCACAATTTGATCTTGGCGAGTTCCAATGAGCTTCTTTGGCAAGCTTCGACCTTTCTCGATGAGCTCCGTGAACTTCCAACGAACCTTCTAGCGAGCTTTCGAAAAACCCTTCGGCAAGCTCCCTACTCATTCTCGCCTAGTTCCGGCAACATTCCTGACGAACCTTCGGACTTCCATTGAACTCTCGAACTTGCAACGAATCCTTCGTGCTTGACTCCGACACTTTGTTTTGCTTTATGTCTTCATCGTTATCGTAGTTAATCCTGCACACACAAGCCAAAACTCTACTCCGATCTAGATAATTATTACAACGCGAATTGACATTCTGTTGCCCGGCACGTCATTGGTTGGCGCTTCATCCGATTCTTTAGTGCATCGTCCTCTCTTGCGGCTTGTTGCCCAATCGGCGGTTGACCTCCGTAACCCCGATATCCTTGGCGCAATTCCACTCTCCTTGGCCCGATGCCTAATGTCCGAAGCCTTCTGCCGTCCAATATCCTGACGTGATCTCCTCCGGCGCAACGTCAATTCCTCCTGCATCAACTGTCTAATCCTAATCGAGTAGACTTGTATCACTCAAAATGCAGTTAAACATCTAAACACAATCAATTAGTTTCAGCATCAAAATATGAGATTCAATAATCTCCCCCTTTTTGATGATGACAACTAATTGATGACTAACGGAGTTAACCTTAACTCCCCGGAGTTTAACCAAACTCCCCCTATCAATATGCCATTGATAGAACACTTGGATTATCCCAAATCCAAGTAACATCCATCATATGTTATGAAAAACATTTAAACCATCATTCAAATATATATAAAATATTCAATTCAATGCATGAAGTCATCAATATACTTCTCCCCCTATGTCCTCAACAAAAAGGAGAAGTAGCTCTAGCTATTTTAAAAGATATGCAAATTTTTGTAACATGAAGCTAGATTTTCATCACAACATATAGGCACAAAAGCATAGCAAGATTCTTAAGTTCAATCATGGCAATTCAACACTTGAATTTTTGTGCAAGATTACACTTTGCTTTTCTTTGCAAGTAACAATATTTATGATGTTTGATATAGCAAATTTCTTCATTACAATGATCGAGCTAGCAAATTCTTCATTCAAGTGTGCACTAGCCGGCTACTCAAACCCGCAAACGATGAAAGTTGGAGGCCTTCTCAAACAACAACCGATCACTATTCTCATCGATATGGGCAGTACTAATAACTTTCTAAACAGTATAGTTGCTGTCCAGATGGCTTTATCTATCGAGAATTGCAGCAGGTTTGACGTTAAGGTCGCCGATGGTTGGATTTTGAAGTATGATTGTAGGCGCCCGCAAGTGAAACTATTGCTGATCATAAGGCCTTACAAAGAGATAATTGCATATTTCTTCCTTCTCCCTCTTGATGATCATGAGGCCATGCTCAGAATTAAATGGTTGATGACATTATGTAATATTTCTTGGAATTTTATGCAACTAATTATGAAATTTTATAGTAAGGAGAAACATGTGATACTGAACGGGAAACGTGGGGGCGACGTAACAACGATTTACACACAACAAATGGAGAAGGTTTTGCATAAAGCATGCAGTGGCTTTTTGGTACAACTTGAGCAGCAAACTAAGGGAGAGCCAACAAAATTTGAAGATCCAAATCTACTTCCTTTGCTTGTTGAATTTTCAGATATTTTTGACGAACCGCGCAACCTATCTCTTACCCATCGGCATGATCATTATATAACGATTCTTCCAGGCAAATCTCCAGCAAATGCTCAGTCATATCAGTATCCACATCTCTAGAAGGATAAAATAGAAAGGATTGTAAAAGAGATGCTCAAAATAGGAGTTATTCGGCAATGTTGCAGCCTCTACTCTTCACCGGTGCTCCTCATACGAAAGAAGGATGGAATATGGCGATTATGTGTTGATTACCGAGCTCTCAATGGCATAACCATCAAGGATAAATACCCTATTCTAGTAGTAGGTGAGTTGCTAGATGAAAGGGAGCACAAATCATAAAGCTAGACCTTCGATCCGGGTATCATCAAATACGAGTATGCGAAGAAGACATATCGAAAATCACCTTTTGAACACACAACAACTACTATGAATTTTTGCTTTCGTCAAAAGAAGGTGGAATATCTTGGGCATATCATATTAGAGGAAGGTGTGGCAGTAGACCCCTTCAAAATTGGAGTAATGCAAAACTGGCTGACCCCGAGGAACATAAAATTGCTACATGGCTTTCTGGGTTTAACAGGCTACTACTGCAAGTTCGTGAAAAACTATGGAGAGATCAGTGCACAACTTACTTCCTTACTGAAAAAAGATGTCTTCCAATGGTATGATAGAGCCTCCGCTGCCTTAGACAAACTTAAGGCAGCCATGACGACGACGCCAGTGCTAACATTACCAGATTTCAACCGACCCGTCATTATTGAGGTCGACGCATCTGGAGTCGGAATTGGAGCCATTCTCATGCAAGATGGTCGACCACTCATATACACTAGCAAGGCATTATCTCCCTCCCATCAAAATAAGTCAACATACGATAAAAAGATACTCGCCAATGTGCGCGCAACAACGAGGTGGAGACCCTACTTGATTTGCCGACGATTTCAAATTAAAACCGACCATAAAAGCCTCAAGTACTTTTTGGAGTGAAAGATATCATCCCCTGAGTAGCAAAAATGGGTAACAAAACTTCTTGGATTTGATTTGAAATAACTTACAAAAAGGGGAAAGAGAATGTTCTTGCAGATGCGCTTTCGCAACTACTCGAGCAAGTTGAAGTTTCGGCCATTTCACTTTCGACCAGCGACTTTCTTAAGGATATTAAGATGGAATGGCAGGAAGATTCAGAGACTAGTAAGATTATAAAAAAATTAAAAGAAGCACCAAGCCCCATGGCTCATTACAATTGGGACTCAAAAGAATTACACTATAAGGGATGCATTGTGCTTATGATAAATTCTACTTGCATCTTCACGAGCAGATTTTGGACAAAGTTATTCTATATGCAGGATACTAAATTGAAAAGGAGTATGGCATATCACCCACAAACCGATGGCCAAACGAAAGTTGTAAATAGGTGCTTGGAGACAGCCCAAAGCCACCCACCAAACATGACTACCCAAGGAGAACTTCAGACTCAGCCAAGTGCCATTATTGATCGACGGATCGTGACTCGACGACGACGATCCACTATTAAATTGCTAATACAGTGGGCAAACCTACTAACAGAAGATGCCACTTGGGAGAACTATGATGACTTGAAGATCAAATTCCCAAAATTCATGAATCGTCAGCCTCGAGGACAAGGCTGATTTGAAGAGGGCGGGTTTGTTAGGACTCTAGCTAGGAGAGTGCTAATTGAGAGGGACATTCATGTAAAACCTACCTAAGCCAACCCGTATTAAAGAGGTGAAGTGGCTGGCTAGGGTTAGGAGGTTGTTTCTTAGAGAAGAATAAAGAGTTGTAAAGGAATAGGAGTCTTGAGTAGGAGTCCTATTAGGAGTTGGTTAGAAGTAGGAGTCTTGAGTAGGAGTCCTATTAGGATTTGGTTAGAAGTAGGAGTCTTAAGTAAGAGTCCTATTAGGAGTTAGGGTTTAGAAGCCCTATAAATAGTCATGTATTCCACCTCTTTTCATAAGCAATAGATGAATATTTTCTACAGCCTTTGAGCAGCAACTTGGAGGGAGGAACCCTTATTGAGTTCCAAGGAGGCCGATCCCCTAAAGAGATCAACCCAAAGTTTAGAATCTGCAAGGGTTCTAACAGTCCGTGTCTTTTGGTATGTTCATACTTTGACTAGCATGTAGAGGGATAACCGAAGGCTTAATAGTCCCATTTTAGTTCGGTCTATAATGGACCATTTTACCCTTTGTTGTGCAACTGTTCAGAGCTTATAAAGTCTGTTTATAATTTGCATTGTCTATGAAGTGTTTTTAGAAATGTTTGCTTGTGGATCTCGAATGAGCCATTTTCTCTAACCCGTTCTCTCTTTTGTGGGTCCTAAGGGACATGAGAGGCTACGGGGAGGCTGACCTTTGCGGACGGACATGCAAGGGTGCCGTACGACTTAGGCAAAACCAACTAAGTCTGTGACAGCTCGCCGCTCGCTCGCGCAGCCAAAGATAGCCAAGTTTTGGCCCGTTTTTGCCCCCTTTTTTGGCTGTTTTGGGCTGTTCTTGGGCTGTTCTTGCGTGCCTCAGTGATAGTCATGAGCGGAGCAAAACATCAGGCATCTCAGCACCTAGAACCCCCTAGGTGGCACAAGGCTGGATGGGGCTTTTGTATAGCAGGGAAGGTGCTGCCCCTTACTTTGCTCGCTGTCCGCCGCTCACCGCTCGCTCGCGCAGCCAAAAATGGCCAGTTCTAGCACGTTTTTGGGCTATTCTTGTGTACCACAATGACCATCATAAGCATAGCAAAACGTCAGCCATTTTAGCACCTTGGAACCCCCTAGGTGGCATAGGCCTGGATAGGGCTTTCCTATAGTAGGACGGTGCTGCCTCTTGCTTCGCTCTTTGTTTGCCACTCGCCGCTCACTCGCGCAGCCAAAAATGGCCAATTTTGGCCCTTTTTGGGCCATTTTGGCTTGTTTTTGGGTTGTTCTTGTGTGCCGCGGCTGTTGGGAAATCATGGGGGGCGACATTATATGCGCAGCGGAAGAACAAGAAAACAAAAATCCCCGATTCCCAAAAAGATGTTCGTCGTCGTGCGAAGATTGGTGCACAAAAATCCGCAAAGCATAAAACTACGTATAGAGATTGTGTTACCTAGGGAGATCGTATATCCCTATTTCCTTGCAGATCCTTAGGAGAGGGTGAAGGAGGTCAAGCGTCCTCCTCTCTAGCGGTGATCCACACAGCAGGGTTGCGACGACGCTCCTCAAAACTCCAGGCCTACTCTGAGGTGGAGAGGGAGAGGAGAATAGGAAGGGCAAGCAAAGACTCTAGCCTATGAGGCTGTGAATCCCTCCTATTTATAGAGATCCCGTGTCAAACCCTAATGGGTCCTTCCCTAGTGGGTATTGGATCTGCATCCAATAAGACAAGGGCTTCGTCGGATATCTCATATCCGAACCTCTACTCATCGCAATGCCTACCATATGTGTGTGACCCTCTAGGCCCAATATCGAGCTTGCCGTGAGTCATACCTGTCAGAACTCCTTCTAACTCAGTGAATTATTATCTCTGTAATAATTCACTCGACTCATCGACTATGGACGTACTAGGCCACTTCGCCGTAGTCCCCAGACGATACAGGGGAATCCAATCCATTGGACCTGTCTGTCCTCAGTTATCATGTACCTATAGTCCCTCATCCATCTAATATCCCAGAGACAGTATATCGAGCATGGTGCTGTCAGACCCATACGGTTTCTACTCAAGTCTCGCTCTAATCGGATTCTCCCGGAGAACTTTTTCTCTCTCAACCCAAATGACCTTGGCCAGGGATTTGTCTGAGCAAGAACACATGGGATATTCCTCTCATGACGCCGAGATTGGATGATCCTCTGTTGACACTCAATAACCCTCGTAAGGTCGACTACCACTCCCAATGACCAGCTGTACTAGATCTGGGACAGCCAAACCTATAAGTCTGGTATCAAAGAGTGGAGCACTCATACAGGACATCCTTGGTGTCTCAAGTCTAAGGACCAAATACACCACTAGGACTACGGAATCGCTGTCTGACAATAAGGCATCATTAACCATCCAGCATTCCATAAGCGGATCAATCAGTGAACTCATTCTCCAATGAGCACCTGTACTGTATCCCTAGTGTCCCTACACGAGCAGCTATGAGACCAGCTACATCCATCATATGGACGGGTATACAGCACACCAGTCTATCCGGTTATCACGATGTCCCTCTAGAGTAACCTATGACCGGGATTATTTAGGATATGTGTTTAAAGGTGAATCGATCTCATTTTCATGATCTCATCACGATCCGATTCCCATTGCACAAATCCAAGGACATCACAATATATATATGCATTTATGCAATAGTTATAAAGTGATATACGCTAAAATATAATAAGCAAAAAGATTCTGTATCAAGTCACACGTGCCATCACTCACGTGATTGGCTTGCTGGGCACATATGACTAGCAATCTCCCACTTGACCTAAAGCCAATCACCTATGTGTCCGATCCCCATCAGACCCCTGTGACGCTCAAAGACAATCTAAGACAATGGCTTTGTCAGTGGATCTGCAATGTTATCTTCGGATGGAACTCTTTCCACTACTACATCTCCTCGAGTTACGATCTCTCTTATAAGCTGGAACCTCCTCAGAATACTTCTGATGAGACCCGGGTTCCCTTATTTGAGTAATCACCCCATAGTTGTCGCAATATAAGGAAGTCGACTTGTCGCTATCTGTATCGACTCTCAAATCTGTGATGAACTTCTTCACCCAGACTCCCTCCTTTGCTACATCTGATGCAGCAATGTACTCCGCCTCTGTGGTCGAGTCAGCAGTGGTATCTTGCTTGGAACTCTTCCAGCACACTACTCCTCCATTCAAGGTGTACACATACCCTGAATTCGACTTGCTATCATCGACATCAGACTGAAAACTTGAGTCAGTGTAGCCTTCAACCTTAAGGCTATTACCTCCATATACTAGTAAAAGATCCTTAGTCCTTCTCAAGTACTTAAGGATACACTTTACTGCTTTCCAGTGCTCCAAGCCTGGATCCGCCTGATGCCTACTCGTGACACTCAGAGCATGCGCTATATCAGGCCTAGTACATAGCATGACATACATGATAGACCCTATTGCTGAGGCATAAGGTATCATATCTATGTTCGCCCTTTCTTCTGGAGTCTTTGGGGACATACTCGTAGAAAGCGATATCCCATGTCTCATCGGTATGAGACCTCTCTTGGAATTTTCCATGCCAAACCTTTTGACAATAGTTTCTATGTACCTGGACTGGGACAAGCCAAGCATCCTCTTGGATCTATCTCTATAGATTCTAATCCCCAAGATATAAGATGCTTCCCCTAAGTCCTTCATGGAGAAGTGTCTAGATAACCAAGCCTTTACTGTGGATAGCATTCCTATGTCATTCCCAATGATGAGGATGTCATCCACATATAACACCAAAAAGGTGATAGCGCTCCCACTTACCTTTCTGTATACACAAGGCTCATCTTCATTCTTAGCGAAGTCATAAGATCTGATTGCCTCATCAAATCTTATGTTCCAACTTCGGGAAGCTTGCTTTAGTCCATAAATGGATTTAAGCAACCTATACACCTTATCTGGGCAGTTCTTGGACACGAATCCCTCAGGTTGCATCATATACACCTCCTCCTCGAGGTTCCCATTGAGGAATGCGATTTTCACATCCATCTGCCAGATCTCATAATCATAGTGTGCTGCAATAGCCAATAGAATTCTGATGGATTTTAGCATTGCTACGGGTGAGAAGGTTTCGTCATAGTCAACACCTTGCCTTTGACGATACCCTTTAGCCACTAGCCTTGGTTTATAGGTCTCTACCTTTCCATCTACTCCGATCTTTTTCTTAAAGATCCATTTGCAACCGATGGGTACAATACCTTCGGGCGCATCAACTAGGTTCCAAACCTTATTGGAGTATATAGAATCCATCTCAGAATTCATGGCTTCTTGCCACTTCCCGGAGTCTATACTCATAATAGCCTCCTCGTAGGTCTGAGGATCAATATCCTCAGCATCCTCTCCTCTATTATGTCCCACATATCTCTCAGGAGGATGAGATACTCTATCAGACCTGTGTAAAGTTGAAACTTGTGTATTAGGTACCTGAATAGACTCGGACTGTAGAGTGGTGCTTGAGCTTGGTTCTCCAACCTCGCTCAACTCTATCATTCTCCCACTGTCTCCGCCAAGAATGTGTTCCTTCTAAAGGAACACTACTCTATAAGCTACAAAGACCTTTTGGTCCTCGAGATAATAGAAATAATACCCACAAGTTTCCTTGGGGTGTCCCACAAATTTGCATCGCTCTTTCCTTGATTCTAACTTATCGGGGTTGTCTTTTAATGTGGGTAGGGTAGCCCCAAATCTTAACAACCTTAAGATCAGGCTTCTTCCCTTTCCATATCTCATATGGTGTCGACACTACCGACTTAGTTGTAACTCTGTTCAGAAGGTAAGCTGCGGTTTCTAGGGCATATCCCCAGAATGAGATGGGTAGGTCAGCGAAACTCATCATGGACCGTACCATATCTAATAATGTACGATTTCTCCTTTTAGAGACACCATTGAGCTGAGGTGTATAAGGAGGTGTCCATTGGGATAATATCCCATGGTCTTTGAGGAACTGAGTAAACTCTGTACTTAAGTATTCACCTCCTCGATCTGATCGAAGAGTTTTGATACTCTTTCCAGTCTGGTTCTCCATCTCATTCTTATACTCTCTGAATTTCTCAAAGGCCTCGGACTTGTACTTCATTAAGTACACATATCCATACCTTGAGAAATCATCAATAAATGTAATGAAGTAGGAGTAACCTCAAATGGCATGAGTTGACATGGGTCCACATACATCACTATGTATGAGTTCCAACAACTCATTGGCTCTCTCTCCAGTTCTACTAAATGGAGATTTGGTCAGTTTTCCACGAATGCAAGGCTCACAAGTTGCATATGACACATAGTCGAATGGATCTAGATATCCATCATTTAGCAACTTTTGAATCCTTCTTTCATGGATGTGACCTAGCCTACAATGCTACAGGTATGCACTGTTCAACTCATCTCGTTTCCTTTTGGACACATTTACATTCATGATATGTGGAGTGGTGTCTAACATAAATAAACCATTATGCAATGTTCCTTTCGTGATGATCTTATCATCTAATAATATCGAACAACCATTGTTCTTAAAAATAAATTTATATCCACTAACTGTTAAACATGAAATGGAGATAATGTTTTTGATAATAGAAGGAACAAAATAACATGCATCTAATGCAATAAAAGCTCCACTAGGCAGATGTAGGGCGACCTCGCCAACAGCTAATACAGCAACTTTTGCTCCATTACCCATCTTGAGGTCCATCTCGCCTCTCTCTAGTCTCCTAGGCCTTGCCAGAACCTGCAACGAATTGCATATATGATAAGCACTACCGGTATCCAATACCCATGTGTTATCATAAGAGTCTGACAAATGGAGACTGATCATGAATGTATCTGAATCTTCATCAAGCTTTTGTTTCGCCCTTTCTGCAAGGTACTCTTTGCAGTTTCTCTTCCAATGCCCATCTTTACCACAATGGAAGCACTGGCCTTTGTCCTTTGCTGGGTCTTTCTTAGCAACCTTTGCTTTACCTTGTTTGCCCTTGCCCTTTCCCTTCTTAAGGGACCTTTCTGCTTTCCTTTTCTTTCTGGTCTCACCAGTGTAGAGAAATGGCTTCTCTTTTTTAATAGTACTCTCTGCCTCCATCAACATATTGAGGAGCTCTGGGAGAGTCACCTCAAGCTTATTCATATTAAAATTCATTATGAACTGTGAAAAGGAATCTGGTAGGGACCGAAGCACAATGTCCACACACAAGTTATCCTCTAGGACCATTCCTAGACCTGTGAGTTTCTCTATCCACTCAATCATCTTTAGGACATTGTTCTGAATTGGTGTCCCCTCAGTCATCCTAGCGCGGAAAAGGCTCTTGGATATCTCATATCGTTGAGTCCTTCCCTGTTCCTCAAACAATTTGCGGACATGTAGGAGAATGGATCTGGCATCCATCTTTTCATGTTGTCTCTATAACTCTGGAGTCATAGAGCCCAACATATAGCACTGAGCAAGAGTGGAGTCATCAATGTACTTCACGTAGCGAGCGATCTCATCCTCGCTTGCCCCTTCTTCGGGCGTAGGCATCACTGCATCAAGGACGTACACGATTTTCTCCGCTGTGAGAATAATTCTCAAGTTACGGAGCCAATCCGTATAATTTGGACCAGTGAGGCGGTTGACATCAAGTATGCCACGTAAGGGATTTGAAAGCGACATTTTCTGAAAATAAAGATGTAGCAGAAATGAATAACATGCAGATTTTGCAAGAAATAAACTATCAAGATATGGACTTCTATCTTAATATGCTCCCACTATTTTACTAACGAGTCACGCGACACCCTCAGCACGTGAAACGAAAGTCTCCGGCAGACTTCTAGTGGGGATTAGGATCCAATCAGTGTCTTAGTGTAACCTCGAGGGACTCGACCAATCACACTAAGCCTAAAAGGTAGGCAACTCTTGCCGATCACAACTCCTTGTGATTCCCATCTTGTTCGGCCTCCGAATCACCATGGCCTTGAGGGACTCGACCAACCATGATGCTCGGTTAAGTCAACACCTTCGTTACAAGATGAGTCTGATTTGATGATATACCCTCGAGGGACTCGACCAAGCATACCATGCCCTCAAGTCACCGGTGACATCTCTATGTTGTAAGCAAGATAGCGAATCGCGATATAGGTGAGTCTCGAGGGACTCGACCAACTCAACCTACATCAGGAATCGGTTCCTACTCACAACGATGGAAGGCCACGTGGGTCAATCTAATTGCCTCACATTTACCGACTTAATATTATCGAGAGATGTTTCTATAATTTGGTCTCCTAATATGACATGTCACACATATACATATTTAATATATATCTACATCGCATGCAAATATATATACATATCTAGTATGTGTATAAGCAATCACATCAAATGATCATGGACCACAACCTAATATGATTAGGCCCGAGCTAGTAGGCCTAATCACTCACATCAAGATCTATGTGTGCAACGGTGCATCTCCATGCCCTGTGATCTTCCGTCTCGTCCTCGTCGGTTCCGTCGACATCTTGATGCATCTCCATGCATCACGATCGTCCGTCTCGTGGGTCCCGCTATCGCATCCACGCTCCCGCTGCGCCTCCTCATGTGATTACAACTTAATCATAGGCACGCAGGCCCGATAATAAACGAGAAATATAATGGAGGTTCGCAGACCTCAATAATAATAATCACAAGTACACACATCACACGGTCCATGATCATCCGTCCACACATCATACATCACATGTATAAATAATCATCATCATGTAGGACTACTAGATAATAATAAAAATAATAATAAACTAAACCTTTTAATTAATTAATATTTTTCTGAAATCAGGGACATGTAGCGAATTTCTCAATTCCTAAGGGTATTTTCATAATTTGGATAAAAGATCGAAACTGGAATTTCTCAAATTTCGAGGGGCAAAACTATCTTTTGCCTAGAAAACCCTAATACCCTTTCCCCTTTTCGCTACTGCCGCCGCTGCCACCCTGCCGGCGGCGGCCTGTGCGGCGGGGCGAGGGCACTGCCCTCGCCTACAAGCGGCGATGCCGTTGCGGGTGGGTGCCCCCTTCGGGCGCCGCTGCCTCCGCAGACGGTGCTGTACCGCCGGGCGGCCGCCCCTTTGGGGGGTTTTCGCCCGCGGGAGCAGCGGCGGCAAGCGCTGCTGCCCTGCGACACCTCTGCCCGTGGGCTGCCAGCCCCGCCAGCAGCAAGCCTGCTGCAAGCAGACCGCCGGCCGGCTGCTGCAGGCACAGCGCTTGCTGATGCGCCGGCGCTGTGCTGCCTGGCTGCCGCTGCAGGTGGCTGTAGGCATGCAGATCGAGGTCAGCAACTGTTGCTGCCCTTCCTCACTTTTGCGTCAACGATTTTGACGTCAATATTCTTCCTAAACACAACATACGCAGTTCAAAACCAATCATTCGCACGAACAACCTGGCTCTGATACCACTGTTGGGAAATCATGGGGGGCGACATCATATGCGCAGCGGAAGAACAAGAAAACAAAAATCCCCGATTCCCAAAAAGATGTTCGTCGTCGTGCGAAGATTGGTGCGCAAAAATCCGCAAAGCACAAAACTGCGTATAGAGATTGTGTTACTTAGGGAGATCGTATATCCCTGTTTCCTTGCAGATACTTACGAGAGGGTGAAGGAGGTCAAGCGTCCTCCTCTCTAGCGGTGATCCACACAGCAGGGTTGCGACGATGCTCCTCAAAACTCCAGGCCTACTCTGAGGTGGAGAGGGAGAGGAGAATAGGAAGGGCAAGCAAAGACTCTAGCCTATGAGGCTGTGAATCCCTCCTATTTATAGAGATCCCGTGTCAAACCCTAATGGGTCCTTCCCTAGTGGGTATTGGATCTGCATCCAATAAGACAAGGGCTCCGTCGGATATCTCATATCCGAACCTCTACTCATCGCAATGCCTATCATATGTATGTAACCCTCTAGGCCCAATATCGAGCTAGCCGTGAATTATACCTGTTAGAACTCCTTCTAACTCAGTGAATTATTATCTCTGTAATAATTCACTCGACTCATCGACTACGGACGTATTAGGCCACTACGCCGTAGTCCCCAAACGATACAGGGGAATCCAATCCATTGGACTTGTCTGTCCTCAGTTAGTATGTACCTATAGTCCCTCATCCATCTAATATCCCAGAGACCATATATCGAGCATGGTGCTGTCAGACCCATATGGTTTCTACTAAAGTCTCGCTCTAATCGGATTCTCCAGGAGAACACTTTCTCTCTCAACCCGAATGACCCTGGCCAGGGATTTGTCTGAGTAAGAACACATGGGATATTCCTCTCATGACGCCGAGAGTGGATGATCCTCTGTCGACACTCAATAGCCCTCATAAGGTCGACTACCACTCCCAATGACCAGCTGTACTAGATCTGGGACAGCCAAACCTATAAGTCTGGTATCAAAGAGTGGAACACTCATACAAGACATCCTTGGTATCTCAAGTCTAAGGACCAGATACACCACTAGGACTACGAAATCGCTGTCTGACAATAAGGCATCATCAACCATCCAGCATTCCGTAAGCGGATCAATCAGTGAACTCATTCTCCAATGAGCACCTGTAATGTATCCCTAGTGTCCCTACATGAGCAGCTATGAGACTAGCTGCATCCATCATATGGACGGGTATACAGCACACCAGTCTATCCAGTTATCACGATGTCCCTCTCGAGTAACCTATGACCGGGATTATTTAGGATATGTGTTTAAAGGTGAATCGATCTTATTATCGTGATCTCATCACGATCCGATTCCCATTGCACAAATCCAAGGACATCACAATATATATATGCATTTATGCAATAGTTATAAAGTGATATACGCCAAAATATAATAAGCAAAAAGATTCTGTATCAAGTCACACGTGCCATCACTCACGTGATTGGCTTGCTGGGCACCTATGACTAGCAGCGGCGACCGCCATGAGCGGAGCAAAACGTCAACCATCTCAGCACCTTGGAACCCCCGGAGTGGTACATGGCTGGATGGGGCTTTCGTATAGCAGGGAAGGTGCTGCCTCTCACTTCGCACGGTGTCCGCCGCTCGCTCGCGCAGCCAAAAATGGCCAGTTTTGGCCCGTTTTTGGGTCGTTTTGGCCTATTTTTGGGCTGTTCTTGCGTGCCGCGGCGACCATCGTTGGCGGAGCAAAACGTTAGCCATCTCAGCACCCTGGAACCCCCTGGGTGGTACAGGGCTGGATGGGGCTTTCGTATAGCTGGGAAGGTGCTGCCTCTCGCTTCGCTCGCTGTCCATCGCTCACGTAGCCAAAAATGGCCAGTTTTGGCCCGTTTTTGGGCCATGTTGGCCTGGTTTTGGGCTGTTCTTGAGTGCTGCGGCGGTCGTCGTGAGCGGAGCAAAACGTCAGCCATCTCAACACCCTGGAAACCCCCGGGTGGCACAGGGCTGGATGGGGCTTTCGTATAGCAGGGAAGGTGCTGCCTCTCGCTTCGCTCACTATCCGTTGCTTGCCGCTCGCTCACGTAGCCAAAAATGGCCAGATTTGGCCCTTTTTGGGCCGTTTTGTCTTATTTTTGGGCTGTTCTTGCGTGCCGCGATGACTGCCATGAGCGGAGCAAAACATCAGCCATCTCAGCACCCTGGAACCCCCCGGGTGGCACAGGGCTAGATGGGGCTTTCGTATAGCAGGGAAGACGCTGCCCCTTGCTTCGCTCGCTATTCGCCGCTCACTGCTCGCTTGCACAGCCAAAATTGGCCAGTTTTGGCCCGTTTTTTTGCTGTTTCGACCTGTTTTTGGGCTGTTCTTGAGTGCCGAGGCGACCATCGTGAGCGGAGCAAAACGTCAGCCATCTCAGCACCCTGGAACCCCCCGGGTAGCACAGGGCAAGATGGGGCTTTCGTATAGTAGGGACGGTGCTGCCTCTCGCTTCGCTCACTGTCTACCTCTCGTCGGACACTCGCGCAGCCAAAAATGGGCAGTTTTGGCCCGTTTTTGGGCTGTTTTGGCCTGTTTCTGGGCCATTTTTGCTTCGCTTGCAAACTTCTTCCTTCTGTGGCCAAAAATGCCTTACTCTATACTTCTTTGTGCACGGCGGTGTCTTGTTGTCGATTGCCTTGTTTGATCGGCCACTTGAGTCTTTGTTACTCGTGGTTGGCGACGGGTTGTCCGATGGGGTGACTGCGTCGGCATGTGAGCGGTGATGGATTTGTATGCCGCGGTGGGCTCTTTGCTATTGTGCAGTTGACCACCGACGCTGCAAGTCTCTTCAATGACACTCTGTTTGAACGGAGATGTGTGTTGCTTGTACAATCTACCTTGTTCCTTTGGAAATAGACATTGTTTACGTCGCTTATCCACTTCTCTTGTCCTATATGAATGAGGAGTGTCGATGTCCGTGCACCATCTGTGTCCTCCAACGATAGCATGTCTCAGACCTCTCATCTCAAGTGGCTCCAGTGTTCACGTGAGTGCTCTTGGATGTAGTGGATAAGAATGTACCATGGGTCTTTGGACTCTTGGCACATGATCGGTTGGCTTTCTTAGTCGCCCTTCGACGGATAACAACCTTCCCATCGTTGCCCCCCTTTCCCTTGTGGTAATGGGTCGGCATGTTGGGCTTGGTGTCATAGAGGATGTGCTACCTGGTTGATCCTGCTAGTAGTCATATGCTTGTCTCAAAGATTAAGCCATGCATGTGTAAGTATGAACTATTTCAGACTGTGAAACTGCGAATGGCTCATTAAATTAGTTATAGTTTGTTTGATGGTACGTGCTACTCAGATAACCGTAGTAATTCTAGAGCTAATGCGTGCAACAAACCCCAACTTCCAGAAGGGATGCATTTATTAGATAAAAGGCTGACACAGGCTTTGCCCGCTGCTCCGATGATTCTTGATAACTCGACGGATCGCACGACCCTCGTGCCGGTGATGCATCATTCAAATTTCTGCCCTATCAACTTTCGATGGTAGGATAGGGGCCTACCATGGCGGTGACGGGTGATGGAGAATTAGGGTTCGATTCCGGAGAGGGAGCTTGAGAAATGGCTACCACATCCAAGGAAGGCAGCAGGCGCGCAAATTACCCAATCCTAACATAGGGAGGTAGTGACAATAAATAACAATACCGGGCTCTTCGAATCTGGTAATTGGAATGAGTACAATCTAAATCCCTTAACGAGGATCCATTAGAGGGCAAGTTTGGTGCCAGCAGCCGCGGTAATTCCAGCTCCAATAGCGTATATTTAAGTTGTTGTAGTTAAAAAGCTCGTAGTTGGACTTTGGGACGGGTCGGTCGGTCCGCCTCGCAAAGTGCTCTGGTCGTCCCATCCCTTCTGTCAGCGATGCGTGCCTGGCCTTAACTGGCCAGGTTGTGCCTCCGGCGTTGTTACTTTGAAGAAATTAGAGTGCTCAAAGCAAGCCCATGCTCTGGATACATTTGCATGGGATAACATCACAGGATTTCGGTTCTATTGTGTTGGCCTTCAGGATCGGAGTAATGATTAAGAGGGATAGTCGGGGGCATTCGTATTTCATAGTCAGAGGTGAAATTCTTGGATTTATGAAAGACGAACCACTGCGAAAGCATTTACTAAGGATGTTTTCATTAATCAAGAACGAAAGTTGGGGGCTCAAAGACGATCAGATACTGTCCTAGACTCAACCATAAACGATGCCGACCAGGGATCGGCGGATGTTGCTCTTAGGACTCCGCCGACACCTTATGAGAAATCAAAGTCTGTGGGTTCCGGGGGGAGTATGGTCGCAAGGCTGAAACTTAAAGGAATTGACGGAAGGGCACCACCAAGAGTGGAGCCTGCGGCTTAATTTGACTCAATACGTGGAAACTTACTAGGTCCAGACATAGCAAGGATTGATAGACTGAGAGCTCTTTCTTGATTCTATGGGTGGTGGTGCATGGCTGTTCTTAGTTGGTGGAGCGATTTGTCTGGTTAATTCCGATAACGACCGAGACCTCAGCCTGCTAACTAGCTACGCGGAGGCATCCCTCTGCGGCTAGCTTCTTAGAGGGACTATGGTCGTTTAGGCCACGGAAGTTTGAGGCAATAACAGGTCTGTGATGCCCTTAGATGTTCTAGGCCGCACGCGCGCTACACTGATGTATTCAACGAGTCTATAGCCTTGGCCGATAGGCCCGGGTAATCTTTGAAAATTTCATCGTGATGGGGATAGATCATTGCAATTGTTGGTCTTCAACGAGGAATTCCTAGTAAGCGCGAGTCATCAGCTCGCGTTGACTACGTCCTTGCCCATTGTACACATCGCCCGTCACTCCTACCGATTGAATGGTTCAGTGAAGTGTTCGAATCGAGGCGACGGGGACGGTTCGCCGCCCGAGATGTCACAAGAAGTCCACTGAACCTTATCATTTAGAGGAGTGGAAGGATCATTGTCGAGACCCACTGACGAGGATGACCGTGAATGCGTCAACGATTGCTCGCCGGGCTCGTCCCGACAACACTCCGAATGTCGGTTCACCCTCGGGTGGGACGATTGAGGGGATGAACTACCAACCCCGGTATGGATAGCACCAAGGAACACGAACATCGAAGTCGAAGGGCCTCGCTGCATGCAGGAGGCTACAATTCCGACGGTGACCCCATTAGACGATTCTCGGCAACGGATATCTTGGCTCTCGCTAGGTAGGTTTTAAATGAATGTCCCTCTCAATTAGGACTCTCCTAGCTAGAGTCCTAACAGACCCGCCCTCTTTAAATTAGCCTTGTCCTTGAGGCTGACGATTCATGAATTTTGGGAATTTAATCTTCAAGTCGTCATAGTTCTCCCAAGTGGCATCTTCTATTAGTAGGTTTGCCCACTGTATTAGCACTTCGGTAGTGGGTCATCGTCGTCAAGTTACGATCCGTCGATCAATAATGGCACTTGGCTGGGTTTGAAGTTCTCCTTGGGTAGTCATATTTGGTGGGTGACTTTGGGCTGTCTCCAAGCACCTATTTACAACTTCCGTCTGACCATCGGTTTGTGGGTGATATGCTATACTCCTTTTCAATTTAGTACCCTGCATATGAAATAACTTTGTCCAAAATCTGCTCGTGAAGATGCAAGTAGAATTTATCATAATCACAATACGTCCCTTATAGTGTAATTCTTTTGAGTCACAATTGTAATGAGCCACGGAGCTTGGTCCTTCCTCTAATTTTTTTATGATCTTACTGGTCTCCGAATCTTCTTGCCATTCCATTTTAATATCCTCAAGGAAGTCACTAGTCGAAAGAGAAATGGCCAAAAATTCAGCTTACTTAGGTAGTCGTAAAAGCGCATCTGCAACAACATTCTCTTTCCCCTTTTTGTAAGTTATTTCATAATCATATCCAAGAACCTTTGTTACCCAGTTTTGCTGCTCGAGGGAAGATATCTTCTGCTCTAAGAGATATTTTAGGCTTTTATTGTCAGTCTTGATTTGAAAGCATCGCTTGATCAAGTACGATCTACACCTCGTTGCTGCGTGCACAATGGCGAGCATCACCTTATCATATGTTAATATGTTTTGATAGGGGGGAGACAATGCCTTGCTAATGTATGTGAGTGGTTGACCATCTTACATGAGAACGTCTCCCATTCTGTCTCCAGATGCATCGGCCTTAATGATGAAGGGTCGGTTGAAATCTGGTAGCGCTAGCACCCGCATCGTCATCATGGATGCCTTAAGTTTGTCGAAGGCAGCAGAGGCTTTGTTCGACCATTGGAAGGTATCATTTTTCAGTAGAGAAGTAAGTGGTGCACTGATCTTTCCATAGTTTTTCATGAACTTACGGTAGTAGCCTGTTAAACCCAGAAAGCCATGTAGCAATTTTATGTTCCTCGGGGTAGGCCAGTTTTGCATTGCTCCAATTTTGAAGGGGTCCACCGTCACACCTTTCTCTGATATGATATGCCCAAGATATTCCACCTTTTGTTGAAGAAAGCAAAAATTCATAGTGGCTGTTGTGTGTTCGAAAGGCGATTTTCGATATGATTTCTTCGTACACTCGTATTTGATGATACCCGGATCAAAGGTCCAGCTTTATGAAGATTTATGCTCCCTTTCATCTAGTAATTCATCTACTACTGGAATAGGGTATTTATCCATGATGGTTATGCCATTGAGAACTCGGTAATCAATGCATATTTGCCATGTTCCGTCATTGCGTACAAGTAGCACTGGTGAAGAGTAGAGGTTGCAACTTGGCCGAATAACTCCTGTTTCGAGCATCTCTTTTATAATCCTTTCTATTTCATCCTTCTAGAGATGTAGTGTTAGGACTCTAGCTAGGAGAGTCCTAATTGAGAGGGACATTCATGTAAAACCTACCTAAGCCGACCCCTATTAAAGAGGTGAAGAGGCCGGCTAGGGTTATGAGGTTATTTCTTAGAGAAGAATTAGGAGTTGTAAAGGAATAGGAGTCTTGAGTAGAAGTCCTATTAGGAGTTGGTTAGAATTAGGAGTCCTATTAGGAGTTAGGGTTTAGAAACCCTATAAATAGCCATGTATTCCTCATCTTTTGATAAGCAATAGATGAATCTTTTCTACAACCTTTGAGCAGCAACTTGGAGGGAGGAACCCCTATAGAGTTCCAAGGAGGCCGATCCCCTAAAGAGATCAACCCCAAGTTTAGAATCTGCAAGGGTTCTAACATGTAGATACTGATATGGCCGAGTATTTACTGGAGGTTTGCCTTAAAGAATCGTTATATAATGATCATACCGACGGGTAAGAGGTAGGTTGTGCGGTTCGTCAAATATATCTGAAAATTCAGCAAGCAAAAGAAGTTGGTTTGGATCTTCAAATTCTATTTTCTCCCTTAGTTTGCTGCTCAAGTTGTGCCAAAAAGCCGTTGCATGCTTTATGCAAAACCTTCTCCATTTGTTGTGTGAAAATCGTTGTTATGTCACCCCCATGTTTCCCATTCAGTATCACCTATTTCTCCTTACTGTAAAATTTTATAATAAGTTGCATAAAATTCCAAGAAATATCACAGAATGTCATCAACCATTTAATTTTGAGCATGGCCTTATTATCATCAAGAGGGACAAGGAAGAAATATGCAATTATCTCTTGGTAAGGCCTCATGATCAGCAATAGTTTCACTTGCGGGCGCCTACGATCATACTTCAAAATCCATCCATCGGCGATCTTAATGTCAAACCTACTGCAATTCTTGATAGGTAAGGCCATCTGGACAATAAGCTTACTATTTAGGAAGTTAGTAGTACTGACCGTGTCAATGAGAACAGTGATCGGTTGTTGTTTGAGAAGGCCTCCAACTTTCATCGTTTGCGGGGTTGAGTAGCCGGCTAGTGCATGTACCGTAACTTCGGTCGGTTGTGGTTCTTTTTCTGCATTTTCTTCTTCATGTTCAAGGCACTCTTCTGGATATTTAATAATCTCTTCTTCTATTGGTTCAATCATAAGAAGTCTCCCTTTACTACAGCGATGCTCACGGCTCCATAGTTCGTCGCAATGCCAACATAACCCCTTCGTATATCGCTCCCGAAGCTCTTCTCTTGTTAACCTCTTTGGTGTAGGGACTCGGTCGATAGTAGGGGGGGCTGAGGGCTTCAATATTGCTAGTTGAGGAGCGACCCTAGTCCTCCGAGCCTCATGGTTCAGTTGCTCCTCTTGATGTCGTACGAATGAGATGGCTGCCATAAGCGTGTACGGTTGTCGTGCTTTAGCTTCTCCTCGGATCTCCGGCTTCAAGCCCTCAACGAATGTCCTCAATAGCTATTTTTGAGACCAATCACAAGTTTGATTAGATAACCTTTCAAACCTGGTTTGGTACTCCTGAATGGTGGAGGTTTGTCGGATCTTTGCTAGTTGTTCGTCAACATTCTCGTAATCTGTTGGTCTGAAGCGGATCAATAGTCCTTCTTTGAATTGTCGCCATGAAAGGACTCCATAAGTGTGTTCAAACCAGTCAAACCACTGTATGGCATCCCCTTCAAGATGTATAGCGGTAATTTTTACCATAGATGCGTCCGCGGCTTTGTGATACCGAAAATATCTCTCCATGATATGATTTTTTCGGGCTTAGTGGTCGGCCCAATCTGAGTTCGGTAAAGAGCGTCCGAATCTTATCCTCCATTCGCGCCTCCAAGGCTTCGAATTTAGCATTGATTGCCTCCTTAGATGCCATAGTATATGCCTCCAAATCTATGATGTTAAGATCTCTCTTTTGTTGTTAGGTTAAAGGCATGTATAGGTTGAGAGAAGTGATGGTCGAAAGGGTAGGTGGATTGGTGGATGTAGGCTACGATTTAGGCTTGTTTTGTGGCTGTTTTGGGTACAGTTTGAGGGTGTGGTTTAGTGAAGTTTTAGGGTTGTAGATGAAAGTTTTGGATCTGTGGTAGATGGCAGCAAAGGTTTGATAGAAATCAGTGGAAGTTGTAGCAAGTATGTGATGTCTTGTAAGAGTAGAATTGTCATCGAAGAAACAACGGTTTCTCGACGGAATTTCCACCAAAATCTTGAGAGAATTGAGGAGGGAATTGACAGCAAAATCATAGATTATATGACAGCAAGGATATCTAATTTAATCAAGAAAAATTTCAACGGGTTACGACGAAAATTTACAGCAACATAAAATCGTTTTTAGAGATGAATTTCTTAATAGATCAATCTTAGATGGGAGCCAAGATGATCTATGAAGTGTATAAGAAATTACATTAAAGAAAGATTGCAAATAGATGGGTTAAGGCAACAATATGCGGCTGAAATTTTCTGCAGCACAGATTTTTAAGTATAGTAGATTGGACGTAAACGATCAGTGGTTTATATTGAGAATTTTTTAATGAAACCAAAGGGAAATCCACTGTTAGGAAGTGTCAAAGCTATCATAAAAATTTTATAGAGATTTTGATAGAAACAACATAGTACCAAGATCAAACAAACAGTGCTATGCGGCTGAAATTTTACTATGCAGATTTTCAAGTATAGCAGATTAGACGTAAAATATCAATGGTTTATATTGAGAATTTTTTTGACAAAACCAAAGAAAATCTGCTGTTAGGAAATGTCAAAGATGTCATAAAAATTTTGTAGAGATTTGGATACAAAGAACACAGTAGCAAGATCAAATAGACGGTGCTATACGGTTGGAATTCTGCAATGTATCTTTCGTCGTAGAGATGAAAACTTTATGACGAAAAGTTTATGCAGCAATATAGGAATAATTTTTTTCGGATTTTCAAATAAGGATAACTAAATTGCAGCAGCAGTAAGGTAGAAAACCAGAACCTGTTGCAATTCACGGGGAGATCAAAGGATGATCCGTGGTGGTGGAGATGATGGCGGAATTCGACGACGATCTTTTAAGCAATTGTGGGAATTGCTTTGGGCGGTTGTGGAGGGCTGATGGATGGCAATGGAAGGGCAACGAGATGCCAAGAACGCTGCTCTGATACCAGGTGTTAGAACCCTTGTAGATTCTAAACTTGGGGTTGATCTCTTTAGGGGATCAGCCTCCTTGGAACTCTATAGGGGTTCCTCCCTCCAAGTTGCTGCTCAAAGGCTGCAGAAAAGATTCATCTATTTCTTATCAAAAGAGAAGGAATACATGGCTATTTACAGGATTTCTAAACCCTAACTCCTAATAGGACTCCTACTCAAAACTCCTACTTCTAACCAACTCCTAATAGGACTTCTACTCAAGACTCCTATTCCTTTACAACTCCTAATTCTTCTCTAAGAAACAACCTCCTAACCCTAGCTAGCCTCTTCACCTCTTTAATAGGGGTAAGCTTAGGTAGATTTTACATGAATGTCCCTCTTAATTAGGACTCTCATACCTAGAGTCCTAACAGGTTCCAGGGTGCTGAGATGGCTGACGTTTTGCTCCACTCACAGCGGTCACCGCGGCACGCAAGAACGTCCCGAAAATAGGCCAAAACGGCACAAAAACGGGCCAAAACTGGCCATTTTTGGCTGTGCAAGCGAGCAGAGAGCGACGGATAGCGAGTGAAGAGAGAGGCAGCACCTTCCCTGCTATACGAAAGCCGCATCCAGCCCAATGCCACCCGGGGAGTTCTAGGGTATTGCGATGGCTTACGTTTTACTCCGCTCACGGCGGTCGCCGCGGCACGCAAGAACTGCCCAAAAACATGCTAAAACGGCCCAGAAACGGGCCAAAACTGGCCATTTTGACTGTACAAGCGAGCGAAGCGAGAGGCAGCACCTTCCCTGCTATACGAAAGCCCCATCTAGCCCTGTGCCACCCGAGGGGTTCCAGGGTGCTGAGATGGCTAACGTTTTGCTCCGCTCATGACGGTTGCCGCGGCACGCAAGAACAACCCAAAAACAGGCCAAAACGGCCCAAAAATGGGCCATTTTTGGCTGCGCCAGCGAGCGGCGAGCGGCGGACAGCGAGCGAAGCAAGAGGCAGCACCTTCCCTACTATATGAAAGCCCCATCCAGCCCTGTGCCACCCGGGGGGTTCCAGGGTGCTGAGATGGCTGACGCTTTTCTCCGCTCATGGTGGTCACCATGGCACACATGAATAGCCCAAAAAACAAGCCAAAATAGCCTAAAAACGGGCCAAAACTGGCCATTTTTGGTTGCGCGAGCGAGCAGCGAGCGGCGGACAGCGAGCGAAGCGAGAGGCAACTCCGTCCCTGCTATACGAAAGCCCCATCCATCCCTCTGCCATCCGGGGGGTTCCAGGGTGCTGAGATGGCTGACGTTTTGCTCCGCTCATGACGGTCGCCGCGGCACGCAAGAACAACCCAAAAACAAGCCAAAGCGGCCCAAAAACAGACCAAAACTGGCCATTTTTTGCTGCGCGAGTGAGCGGCGAGCGCGGACACTGAGCGAAGCGAGAGGCAGCACCTTCCCTGCTTTACGATAGCCCCATCCAGCCCTGTGCCGCCCGGGGGATTTTAGGGTGCTGAGATGGCTGACGTTTTGCTCCGCTCACGGCGATCACCGTGGCACGCAAGAACAGCCCAAAAACAGGCCAAAACGGCCCAAAAATGGGCCAAAACTGGCTATTTTTTGCTGCGCGAGCGAGCGGCGAGCGGTGGACAGCGAGCGAAGCGAGAGGCAGCACCTTCCCTGCTATACAAAAGCCCCATCCAGTCCTGTGCCACCCGGGGGGTTCTAGGGTGCTAAGATGGATGACGTTTTGCTCTGCTCATAGCGGTCGCCGCGGCACGGAAGAACAGCCCAAAAACAGGCCAAAACGGCCCAAAAATGGGCCAAAACTGGCCATTTTTGGCTGCGCGAGCGAGCGAAGAGTGGTAGACAGTGAGCGAAGCGAGAGGCAGCTCCTTCCTTGCTATACGAAAGCCCCATCCAGTCCTATGCCACCCGGGGTGTAACATCCCTCATTTCTAAATTTTTGTATAAGTTTCTAGTTGTAATGTAAGTATCTATTTTAAATTTGATAAAAGAGCCAAAGTATGAATCTGAGAACTTATTCATAAGATTTGGAGGATTTGTTAAAAAAAAAAAAATCCGAGGACCTAAATGTAAACCCTATAATTTTTAGCACCAAATGTGGATTTGGATAGGATTTTGAACACTGGTTTTGAAGATTTTGAACACCGAATACTTACTCAAACATCTGTTTCAAATGATCCTATAGTTGTTGCAGAACAGGGATCAAAATTTCTGACCTTTCGATACTAAAATACCTATAAGTCCCTATTGGAAATTCTAATTTGTTCCAAATAGACTTCATTTGAAACTAGACTTGTAGACCTTTCTTTTGACACATAGATTGAAAAATTTGGAATTCAAGTGCCTATCTTGTTATCTGTTGAATCTAACCCTATGAATTCTGCAAAACAGTGATTTTGTTTTTGACCTTGTGTTACCAAATCAAAGGTAACTCCTTGTTGGAAACCATGATTCATACGAAGTTTGTTTCATCAGAATATAGATTGATATATCCAATGTGAAGTATTTATCCAATGTGCCTCTCGAATTTTGTCAGAAATCGAGCTTTGATCGATTTTGCATCTTCTATTTTCATTCGTTTGGAAATACATTTCATTTAATTCCCTTCACTTAATTGTGGCTTATATTAATGCTTGAATTCTCATTTGCTCTTGTTTATAAATTATTTCCATTCCTGAACATATTGTGCAACGTTTATGCTATATCACATTGACTTATATAGGCACATGTATATCCTATTGTTCCGCATTTGCTTTCGATATGTGCCTATTCTAGTTTCATTCCTTTGGATATCGAATTCATCTAACCTTCTTATTTGAATTGAGTTGTATGTGATTGCTTAGATTCCGTGTGTGCCCTTGCTTTCATTTCCTTTCAAGCCTGAATACAATGGTGAAAGATTATTGCTTACTTCGTATTGACTCGTAAAGGCACATGTACGTTTTGTTGTTCCGCGTGTGCTTCCGATATGTGCTATTCATTGTTCATACTATCCTTTTGTATTTTGGTGTTTGTGGGATATTATGAACCTTTGCCAGAAATGGTGAAGGGAGTTATGCATAGAGCCTGAGATGCTCTGCCGGCCCTTATGACTTCACTCAGACGTGGGTGGATGGAGCTCCCAGACGTGGGAGACCTCCCAGACTTGGGAGACTTATGTTTGGTGGTCATTCAGAAATGGATGTATCATATTATGTTATGGTCTCACTTCACCTTCTATATGTTTGATATGGTATCCAGAGCTTTGGTTATGTGTTTCTATACATGCTTTGGATAAAAATGAAATGAATGCAACGTCAATTCGATGTTTGAGCTTCTGTTTCGTATTCGTTCTTTGAAATGCTCCGAAATGGTCCATACGCCATTGATATATTCCAAAATGTTTCATTTATCATTGATATACTCTGAAACATTTCATATGTCTTTGATATGCTCCGAAATGTTTCATTTGCTATTGTTATGCTTCGAAATGTTCCATATGTAGTTGATATGCTCCAGAACGTTTCATATGCTATTGATATGCTCCAATTATTCTATGCTCCATATGTTATGAACCAAATATGTTTGATTGAGATGACATTTGTGATTCTGCACCTAATGAGATTACGTCTATGAATTATTATATTCTGCCTTGTATTTTGAAACCTTATTTGTTTGGAAATTGCCCTCTTTTACCATGGATATGTTAGTCACTTGCTGAGCTTTATATGCTCACCCCATTGCTGTATAAATTTTTCAGGATAGCTTGTCGCTCGCTTAAATGTTAAGATTGGGCTGAGGCAGTGGAAAGCTAAAAGATTTTGGACAGATCTTTATTAGTATATATGTTTTTGTTGTATAAGTACACTTTGCATCTAATGAAATGTTGACGATGAATCTAAACTTGTGGATTTTGTATAAGTTTAAAGGACCTCTCATATGTAGGATTCTAGAATGTTAAGTTTAATTCGTGTAATGATATAAACTTATGGTAAACGTTGGTTTTGTGACTATATAGACTCTCATACTTGTGAATTTATGTTGTGGTTATTATTTTGGTGAGTTGAGTTTAGATTTTATAAATCATCGAACGATGTGTTGTATGTTTATGAACTGCACAGGGTTTATAAATTAGTAGATTATAGAGGTGAAATTTTGATCTGAATGTTTTCTTAGTGACCTCAAATGTGTGTTTGGATCCTGGATGGATTTGTGTTGAAAAATTTTAATATTATCGATATTTTGTGTTGAATCTCGGATTTTGATGATGAAACTAATTGATTGTGTTTAGATGTTTAACTGCATTTTGAGTGATGCAGGTCTACTTGATCAGGATTAGATAGTTAATGTAGGAGGAATTGACGTTGCGCCGGAGGAGATTACGTCAGGATATTGGACGGCAGAAGGCTTTGGATGTCGGGCATCGGGCCAAGAGCGGAATTATGCCAAGGATATCGGGGTTGCAGAGGTCAACCGTCGATTGGGCAACAAGTCGCAAGAGAGGATGATGCGCTGAAGAATCGGACGAAGCGCCAACCAATGATGTGCCGGGCAACAGAATATCAATTCGCGTTGTAATAATTATCTAGATCAGAGTAGAGTTTTGGCTTGTGTGTGCAGGATTAACTACGATAATGACGAAGACATAAAGCGAAACAAAGTGTTGGAGTCAAGCGCGAAGGATTTGTTGCGAGTTCGAGAGTTCGACGAAAGTTCTAAGGTTCGTCGGGAATGCTGCTGGAACTAGCCGAGAATGAGTAGGGAGCTTGCCGAAGGGTTTTTCGGAAGCTCGCCGAAAGGTTTGTTGGAAGTTCACGGAGCTCGCCGAGAAAGATCGGAGCTTGTCGAAGAAGCTCGTTGGAACTCGCCAAGATCAAATTGTGAAGTCTAGGAGCTTGCTGGGAGTCCGCAGAATGGTTTCTGAGAGTTTATCGGAAGACCGCCAGAAGTTCGCCGGAAGCTCGCCGGAAGAAGTCTTGACTTACAGACTTTGTAATAGCTTAGGAAATGTTTTTAAATTCGTAGTTAGCACATTAATTAGGGTTAGGATTAGGTGTTAATCCTATAACCCAAGTAGGAGCCAATTGGGCCCGAGTTCGGACTGATTTGGGCCAAGTTTGAAGCCCAACTAGTGAGCTGAAATAGTGTAGGTGGTGGCACTGCCCAGAACCCGAGAACGGAGCGGTGGCACCGCCATCGACAAGCGGTGGCACCGCCAGCAGCGGAAACCTAAGAGAATTCAAAATTTGGAGCCCAAATTTGAATCCTCTTGGGGCCTATAAATACCCATCAATTTTCAGTAGAGAACACAACCTTTGAGGAATAAGAAATTGAGATAAAACCTTAGCAAAGTCTTTAGCAAGTCTTGTTTTTCAATTGCTTGAGTGTTCACCTCCTTCTTTCTTGTTGAAAACTTGTAAGAGTCTGAACCACTTGTAAAAGGTTGTAAGAGGGGTATTTGTCCTTCCCCTTCAAAGTGATTTGCTAGTGGAAGTTGGGAGCCTCTTCGAAGAAGGCTTCGCAAGTGGATGTAGGTCATTTGACCGAACCATTTTAAATTGTTGTGTTCATTGAATGTGTGAGTACTTACCTTTCTGCAATCGTTATCTACACGGTAGCAAGTTTCCAATTTTTACTTTACTCAAGTTACAATCAAAGCGAAATCTCCTTGCATTTTACGGAATCATTTTCGAACTTACAAGTTTTAATCTGCTGCATTTATTCACCCCCCCCCCTCTTAGTGCCGCTCCGATCCTAACAATTGGTATCAGAGCCCGGTATTTCTCAATTCGGATTTACACCCGAGAGAAATGGCTCTTCATGGCTTTCAAGAGGGCTTATCGGTTGTTCGTCCACCATTGTTTAACGGATTGGACTACACTTATTGGATAACTCGAATGAGAGTTTTCTTGATTTCTATGAATTTGGATTTATGGAATATCGTTGAAAACAATTTTCAACTTCCCTCTAAACCGATGAACGAATGGTCGGATTTGGAGAAGAAGTATTTTTCTTTAAACGCAAAGACTATGAATGCCTTATTTTGTGCTTTGGACCAAAATGAGTTCAATCGGATTTCAACGTGCGAAACGGCTTTTGATATTTGGCAAACACTTGAAATCACGTATGAGGGAACTAGTAGAGTTAAAGACTATCTTTCTTTATTTGAAAAAATGCACAAATAAAGGCATTCACAAAACCCACTGTCAGCCTATCTTGCAAAAAAAAAAGAATAGAGTTTCTTCTTGGAAAAATAGGTTTCTATCAAAAGGAGGATGACTCGAACTCATCCGTTCGGTATTGCACTCCTACTCTATATATTGGTGTAATGCATTTCTTTTGCCTGTTGGACTTCTCTAAGATATTGAACGGTTATTAATGAACTTCTTCTGGAATGACACAAATGATAAGGCAATGCATATGATAAATTGGGATAGCATTTGCAAACCGAAAGATGAAGGGGGGCTAAACTTGAGAAATACTAGAGATTGGAATCAAGCATGTATGGTACAACAATTGTGGGATCTTTTACAAAACAAATGTTCCTTATGGTCACATTGGGTTTCTGCTAGGTATCTTTCAAAGGAATCAATCTGGGAAATTTCAACAAGAACATACGACTCTGCAACTTGGAAAGAAATTTTAAAGGCAAGGAATTGGCTAATCAAACACATTTCTTATGCAATCTCTTCTGGAACTGATACTAATATGTGATACGATCCTTGGGTGAATGGGAAGAGTATATTTCAATTATATGATGACAGAACACGAAAAGATCTTGGGGCTCCCAAAGATTGGAAGGTTTCCGAGTTCATTGCTAACGATACCTGGTGTCTCCCTAATCCTATTTCTCCCGAAATGTTATCACTTTGGTCGACTATTATAGCTATTCCAATCAGGAACAACTCTTCAGATATACTTATTTGGCCTCATGACAATGGCAAATTTAGTGCCACATCCACATGGAATCAAATTAGATAAAGAAATAACAAGTGGGTCCCAAGCAGTTGGACATGGGATCGACCAGGATCATAAAGACATTCCTTATGTACATGGCAGGCCCTTCTCAATAAACTACCTACAATATCTATCATGTTAACCGATGCTCCCTTTATATGCAACAAGAAGAAACTGTTGACCACCTCTATTTTGCTTGTGATTATACAAAATGGATATGAAAGGAGATTCTCCAGCGATTTGAACTCAATAAACTACCACAACCAAACTTGCACCAAGAACTAGGCGACCTCATGCAATGTTTCTCAAGAAAAGGGCCTCTCACACAACTAGCAAAGGTTACTTTCAGATGCGCTATTTGGTGGATGTGGAAGGAGAGATGTAACATAATCTTTGAATGTCAACACACAAACAATGCTCAGCTCTTGAAAGAGATTATTAGAGACTCAAGATCCTGTATGGAGCAAGATCTCAAAACGGAGCACTTTACCCAAAGAGAAAAAGATATTTTTATCAAATTTAATTTTGCTATTAGGTAACGATCTTGGGAATGATGCCAAATTATGTACCCACAGGTAGTTTTGATATATCTGGATAAATATTTTCTATGTTGACTATAATTAGGAGTTATAGTCTACAGCATGTGTAGTCATAACTATCGCATTCGCACTCTATGAGTTACTTGGCTTTGTCTATGACTTGTATAGATAAAGCTATTTGTAGAAACTTTACACATAATCAATTTACTTTTACTTACCAAAAAAAAATAATTGATGTAAAGGGTCTTCCCTTCTTTTTGACAATGACAAAGGGGGAGATAGCTAGCTTGCACAAGTCAAGAAGATGCAAAAACTTGATTGCTAGCTTGCCTATCTTAAGTAGCAAAGATTGCTAACTTGCTTATTTCAAGAAGCAAAAGTTGTCTTCTTGAACATCACTATCTTGCCTATCTCAAGAAGCAAGACTTGCAACCTGCACATTATAATAGGAAGCAAGAATCGATAGCTTACACACTTCAAAAAGAAAGCTATCTTGTATTTGCTTTCGAAATTTTTGCTAGCTTGTATGTTGCAAAACTTGATCACTTTTTCAAACAGTTTGCTAGCTTGCACTTTGTAAAGGAAGCGAAAATAACACTTCTCAAATGAGAAGAAAGAACTTACTGTCTTGAACATCACAAAAATTTGCTACCTTGCATGATGTAATATTTGCTAAGATCATTATCTCAAAAGAGTTGCTATCTCAAAAAAAAGCAAATGTGCTATCTTGCCTATCTCAAAATACAAAACATGCTAACTTGTTACGGAAGCAAAATTGCTAGCTCAAACATTGGAAAGGAAGCAAAAATTTGCTAGCTTGCAACTTGCATATCATGAAAATTGCTAGCTCGTAGTCTAAAGAGAAGCAATTAGTTGTTATCTCAAGAAAAGTAAACATGCTAAACTTACACATTTTTAATTGCTAGATTGCATAACGAGAAAATTTGATACTATGTTTTTCATGCAATGTATGAAACTTTTGATCTCTAAACATATAAGAGTAGGAACTTCTCCTTTTTGTTGATGACAAAGGGGGAGAAGTATGATGACATGACATGTTATGCATAAGTTTATGATGACATATTGCTTAGATTCTTGAATCCAAGAGTTTCTATCAATAAGCCATATTGATAGGGTGAGTTTGTTTAAACTCCGGGAGTTAAAGTTAACTCCGTCATCATGTTGTCACGCCCCTCAAAATATCCATGATATTTAAAATTTTCATCAAAACTAATCCAGGATCCATACACACATTTGAGGTCACTAAGAAAACATTCAGATCAAAAATTTCACCTCTATCGTCTACAAATTCATAACCCTGTGCAGTTCATAAACATCCCACACATCACTCGATAATTCAAACAAACTGAACTTAACTCATCAAAATAATAACCACAACATAATTTCACAAGTGGGGAAGTCTATGCAGTCACCAAACCAACGATTACCATAAGTTCGTATCATTACATGAATTTAACTTAACATTCCAAAATCCTAAGCATGAGGGATCCTTTAACTTACACAAAATCCACATATTTAGATTCATCGTCAACATTTCATTAGATGCAGAGTGGCTTATACAACAAATACATATATGCTAACACAGAATCTCCCCAAAATCTTCTAACTTTCCACTGCCTCAGCCCAATCTTAACATTTAAGCAAGCGATACGCTATCCTGAAAAATTTATCAACAAACGGGGTGAGCATAAATAGCTCAGCAAGTGACTAACATATCCATGTCAAAGAGGACAATTCCCAAAGCGATAAAGTTTCAAAATACAAGGCAGAATATATGAATTCGTATGCATAATATTATTAGGTGCAGAATCACAATTGTCCTTTCAATCATACATATTTGGTTCATAACAGATGGGGCATAGAGTAATTGGAGCATATCCGTAACAAATGAAACATTTCGGAGTTTAACAATGGCGCACAAAACGTTCCGGAATATATCAACGGCATATGGAACATTTCGAAGCATATCAACAATGAATGAAACATTTCAGAGCATATCAATAACAAATACCGAACAAAAGCTCAAACATCATCTTTGACGTTGCATTCATATCATTCTTATCCAAAGCATGTACAGAAAACCATAACCAAAGCTCTGGATATCATGTCAAACATACAGAAGGTGTAGTGGGACCTCAAACATAACGTGATACTGTTAGAACCCTTGTGGATTCTAAACTTGGGGTTGATCTCTTTAGGGGATCGGCCTCCTTAGAACTCTATAGGGGTTCCTCCCTCCAAGTTGCTACTCAAAGGCTGCAGAAAAGATTCATCTATTGCTTAAGAAAAGAGAAGGAATACATGGCTATTTATAGGGCTTCTAAACCCTAACTCCTAATAGGACTCCTACTTAAGACTCTTACTTCTAACCAACTCATAATAGGACTCCTACTCAAGACTCCTATTCCCTTACAACTCCTAATTCTTCTCTAAGAAAAAACCTCCTACATGAATGCCCCTCACAATTAGGACTCTCCTAGCTAGAGTCCTAATAGAATGTCCCTCTCAATTAGGACTCTCCTAGCTAGAGCCCTAACATTTTTACATGAATGTCCCTCTCAATTAGGACTCTCCAAGCTAGAGTCCTAACAGACCCGCCCTCTTCAAATCAGCCTTGTCCTCGAGGCTGATGATTCATGAATTATGGGAATTTGATTTTCAAGTCGTCATAGTTCTCCCAAGTGGCATCATCTTTTGGTAGGTTCGCCCACTGTATTAGCACTTCATTAGTGGGTCGTCGTCGTCGAGTCACGATCCGTCGATCAATAATGGCACTTGACTGGGTCTGGAGTTCTCTTTAGGTAGTCATATTTGGTGGGTGGCTTTGGGCTGTCTCCAAGCACCTGTTTAAAACTTCCGGTTGGCTGTTAGTTTGTGGGTGATATGTCGTACTCCTTTTTAATTTAGTACCCTACATATAGAATAACTTTGTCCAAAATCTGCTATTGAAGATGCAAGTAGAATTTGTCACAAGCACAATGCGTCCCTTATAGTGTAATTCTTTTGAGTCCCAATTGTAATGAGCCATGGGGCTTGGTGCTTCCTCCAATTTTTTTATAATCTTACTAGTATCTGAATCTTCCTGCCATTCCATCTTAATATCCTTAAGGAAGTCGCTGGTCGGAAGTGAAACGGTCGAAACTTCAACTTGCTCGGGTAGCTGCGAAAGCGCATCTGCAAGAACATTCTCTTTCCCCTTTTTGTAAGTTATTTCAAAATAAAATCCAAGAAGTTTTGTTACCTATTTTTGCTGCTCGGGGGAAGATATCTTCTGCTCCAAGAGATATTTTAGGTTTTTATGGTCGGTCTTGATTTGAAAGTATCGCCTGATCAAGTACAATCTCCACCTCGTTGCTGCGCGCACAATGGCGAGCATCTCCTTATCATATGTTGACATATTTTGATCGGAGGGAGATAATGCCTTGCTAGTGTATGCGAGTGGTCGACCATCTTGCATGAGAATGGCTCCAATTCTGACTCCAGATGTGTCGGCCTCAATAATGAAGGGTCGGTTGAAATCTGGTAGTGTTAGCACCGGCATCGTCGTCATGGCTGCCTTAAGTTTGTCGAAGGTAGCGGAGGCTCTGTCCAACCATTGGAAGACATCTTTTTCTAGTAAGGAAGTAAGTGGTGCACTGATCTTTCCATAGTTTTTCACGAACTTGCGGTAGTAGCCTGTTAAACCCAGAAAGCCATGTAGCAATTTTATGTTTCTCGAGGTCGGCCAGTTTTGCATTGCTCCAATTTTGAAGGGGTCCACTGCCACACCTTCCTCTGATATGATATGCCCAAGATATTCCACCTTTTGTTGAAGAAAGCAAAAATTCGTGGTTGTTGTGTGTTCAAAAGGTGGTTTTCCGTATGTCTTCTTCGCATGCTCGTATTTGATGATACCCGGATCAAAGGTCCAGCTTTGTAAAGATTTGTGCTCCCTTTCATCTAGCAATTCATCTACTATTGGAATAAAGTATTTGTCCTTGATGATTATGCCATTGAGAGCTCGGTAATCAACACATATTCGCCTTGTTCCATCCTTCTTGCGTACAAGTAGCACCGGCGAAGAGTAGAGGTTGCAACTTGGCCGAATAACTCCTGTTTCGAGCATCTCTTTTATAATCCTTTCTATTTCATCCTTCTGGAGATGTGGATACTGATATGACAGAGCATTTGCTGAAGATTTGCCTGGAAGAATCATTATACAATGATCATGCCGACAGGTAAGAGGTAGGTTGCGCGGTTCGTCAAATATATTTGAAAATTCAGCAAGCAAAGGAAGTAGATTTGGATCTTCAAATTCTGTTGGCTCTCCCTTAGTTTGCTGCTCAAGTTGTACCAAAAAGCCGTTGCATGCTTTATGCAAAACATTCTCCATTTGTTGTGTGCAAATCGTTGTTATGTCGCCCCCACGTTTCCCGTGCAATGTCACCTGTTTCTCCTTACTGTAAAATTTCATAATTAGTTTCATAAAATTCCAAGAAATATCACCTAATGTCGTCAACAATTTAATTATGAGCATGGCCTCATGATTGTTAAGAGGGAGAAGGAAGAAATATGCAATTATCTCTTGGTCCTGCAGCAATAGTTTCTCCTGCAAGCGCCTATGATCACAATTCAAAATCCGTCCGTCGGTGACCTTAACATCAAACCTGCAGCGATTCTCGATAGGTAATGATATCCGAACAGCAAGCTTACTATTTAGGAAGTTAGTAGTACTGCCCGTGTCGATGAGAACAGTGATTGGTTGTTGTTTGAGAAGGCCTCCAATTTTCATCGTTTGCGGGTTTGAGTAGCTAGCTAGTGTATGTACCGTAACTTCGGTCGGTTGTGGCTCTTCTTCTGCATCTTCTTATTCATGTTCAAGGCTCTCTTTTGGATGTTCAATGACCTCTTCTTCTATCGGTTCAATCATAAGAAGTCCCCCTTTACTACAGCGATGCTCACGGCTCCACGGCTCGTCACAATGCCAACATAACCCCTTCGCATATCGCTCCCGAAGCTCTTCTCTTGTTAACCTCTTTAGTGTAGGGACTTGGTCGACAGTAGGGGGGCTAAGGGCTTTAATATTACTGGTTGAGGAGAGACCCTAGTCCTCCGAGCTTCATAGTTCAATTGCTCCTCTTGATGTCGTACGAAAGAGATGGCTGCCATAAGCGTATACGGTTGTCGCGCTTTAACTTCTCCTCGGATCTCTGGCTTCAAGCCCTCAATGAAGGTCCACAATAGCTGTTTTTGAGACCAATCATGAGTTTGATTAGATAACCTTTCAAACCTGGTTTGGTACTCCTGAATGGGGGAGGTTTGTTGGATCTTTGCTAGTTGTTCGTCAATATTCTCGTAATCGGTTAGTCTGAAGCGAATCAGCAGTCCTTCTTTGAATTGTCGCCATGAAAGGACTCTATAAGTATGTTCAAACCAGTCAAACCACTGTATAGCATCCCCTTTAAGATGTATAGCTACAATTTTCACCATAGATACATCCGCGGTTTTGTGGTACCGAAAATATCGCTCCGCGCGCGAGATCCAACCAATCGGGTCTCCTTCTTCCCATCTAGGGAAGTCCACTCTCATGCATGGATAGTTGGGGTTGGTCATAGAGCTTCCCCTCTCTTGGAAGTCATATCTTTCGGGTTGGTGTGATTGGGCAAAGCTCTCTCCTTGATGTGATTTCTTCGGGCTTAGTGGTCGGCCCAATCTGAGTTCGGTAAAGAGCATCCGAATCTTATCCTCAATTCGTGCCTCCAAGGCTTCGAATTTAGCATTGATTACTTCCTTAGATGCCATAATATATGCCTCCAAATCTATGATGTTAAGATCTCTCTTTTGTTGTTAGGTTAAAGGCATGTATAGGTTGAGAGAAGTGATGGTCAAAAGGGTTGGTGGATTGGTGGATGTAGGCTACGATTTAGGCTTGTTTGGTGGCAGTTTTGGGTGCAGTTTGAGGGTGTGGTTTAGTAGAGTTTTAGGGCTGTGGTTGAAAGTTTTGGATCTATGGTAGATGGTAGCAAAGGTTTGACAGAAATCCGTGGATGTTGCAGCAAGTATGTGCTGTCTTGTAAGAGTAGAATTGTCGTCGAAGAAACAACGGTTTCTCGACGTAATTTCCACCAAAAACTTGAGAGAATTGAGGAGGGAATTGATAACAAAATCACAGTTTATATGACAGCAAGGATATCTAATTTAATCAAGAAAATTTCGGCAGTATAATAGCAAGGAAATTGGTGCAAGTTGCAATTGCAGAATTATCGTCGAAAAATTTCAGCGGGTTACGATGAAAATTTGCAGCAACATAAAATCGTTTTTAGAGATGAATTTCTTAATTGATCAATCTTAGATGGAAGCCAAGATGATCTATGAAGTGTATAAGAAATTTCATTCAAAAAAGATTGCAAATAGATGGGTTGAGGCAACGATATGCAGCTGAAATTTTCTACAGCATAGATTTTCAAGTGTAGCAGATTGGACATAAAAGATCATTAGTTTATATTGAGAATTTTTCGATGAAACCAAAGGGAAATCTACTATTAGGAAGTGTCAAAGATGTCATAAAAATTTCGTAGAAATTTGGATAGAAAAAGCACAGTAGCAAGATCAAATAGATGGTGCTATGCGGCTGGAATTCTGCAATGTATCTTTCGTCGTAGAGATGAAAACTTTGTGACGAAAAGTTTATGCAGCAATATAGGAATGATTTTTTTTTTTTTTTGGATTTTCGAATAAGGATAACTAAATTGCAGCAGCAGTAAGGTAGGAAACCAGAACCTGTTGCAATTCACGAGGAGATCAAAGGATGATCCGTGGTGGTGGAGATGATTACGGAATTCGGTGACGATCTTTTAAGCAATTGTGGGAATTGCTTTGGATGGTTGTAGAGGGTTGATGGGTGGCTGTGGAAGGGCAGCGAGATGCCAAGAACGCTGCTCTGATACTAAGTGTTAGAACCCTTGTAGATTCTAAACTTGGGGTTGATCTCTTTAGGGGATCGGCCTCCTTGGAACTTTATAGGGGTTCCTCCCTCCAAGTTGCTGCTCAAAGGCTACAGAAAAGATTCATCTATTGCTTAAGAAAAGAGAAGGAATACATGGCTATTTATAGGGCTTCTAAACCCTAACTCCTAATAGGACTCCTACTTAAGACTCTTACTTCTAACCAACTCCTAATAGGACTCCTACTCAAGACTCCTATTCCCTTACAACTCCTAATTCTTCTCTAAGAAAAAACCTCCTACATGAATGCCCCTCACAATTAGGACTCTCCTAGCTAGAGTCCTAATAGAATGTCCCTCTCAATTAGGACTCTCCTAGCTAGAGTCCTAACATTTTTACATGAATGTCCCTCTCAATTAGGACTCTCCAAGCTAGAGTCGTAACAGATACATCCATTTCTGAATGACCACCAGACAGAAGTCTCCCACGTCTGGGAGCTCCATCCACCCACGTCTAGGTGAAGTCAGAAGGGGCCGGCAGAGCATCGCAGGCTCTAAGCACATACCCTTTACCATTTCTAGCAAAGGTCCAGACAGTCCCACAATCACCAGAGTACAAAAGGGCAGTTTAACAATAAGTAGCATATATCGGAAGCACACGCGGAACAACAAAAACATACATGTGCCTTTTCGAGACAATACGATGCAAGGAACAAAGCTCTCACAAATGTATTCAGATTTGAAATGAAATGAAAGCTAGAGTATATAGGGATTCCAAGCAACCATATTTGGCTCAATTCAAATAAGAAGATTAGATGAATTCAATATCCAAAGGAACGAAACAGAATACGCGAAATCGACCAAAGCTCGATTTCTGACAGAATTCCAATGGCACATAGAACAAATATTTCAGATTATCAATTATGCTCCAATACCCTTAAGAAAGCTATCGTTGAAGGATATATCAACCTATTTTCTGTTGAAACAAGTTTCGTAGGAATCATGATTTCCAACAAGGAGTTACCCTTGATTTGGTAACACAAGGTCAAAACATAGGGTCGGATTCAACAGATAATAGGGTAGGCATTTGAATTCCAAAATTTTCAAACTATATGTAAAAAGAATATTTTCAAGTTTAGTTTCAAATAAAATCAGTTTGGTATAAATCAAAAGTTTCCACAGGGAGTTATAGGCATTCTAGTATCGAAAGGTCATAAATCTTAATCCCTGATTTGCAGCATCCATAGACTCATTTGAAACAGACGTTTGGGTAAGTGTTCGGTGTTCAAAATCTTCAAAATTTGTGTCAAAAGAAAGATATAAGAGTCTAATTTCAGAAAAACTAGGTCTTGCTCAAATCTGCATTTCGTACTAAAAATTATAGCTGGAACCGTATATAGGGGTCAGTTTACCGAAAATTTCAGAATCTATGGTTCTATGTCCAAGGAGAGAACATATCAGTTTCTAAATAGAAATCCTTCCGTTTATTTTGAATCAACATAAAAACAGAGATTAAAAATTCTCTAGGATGGGGTTAGAACACTTGCCTTTGAGAATTTTGACCCCTAATTGAGAAGATTGAGTAAGAAACCTCAAAGCCCCAATTTTTCTTCTTCTTCTTCCCCCTTTCTTTTCTCTTCTTCTTTCTTTCTTTCTCTGTTCTTCCACACAGCAGCTGCCTTCTCTGGTTCCTTAAGAACGAAGGCAGAGAGGCTTAGGCGGTGGGATTTGTTATTTTGTGCATTTTGCAGTTTAGTCCTTGTTTTTATTATATTCACGATTAGGTCCTCAGGGTTTACATATAGGTCCTCAAGGTTTACATATAGGTCCTCAGATTCTTTTTTGAACAAATCTCTCAAATCTTAAAAATAAGTTACCTCTAATTCATACCCTATTTCTTTTGTCAATTTAAAATAGATGCTTACATTATCATTAGAAATTTATACGAACATTCGGAAATGAGGGATGTTACACAAGTGGTTGTCATCATCAAAAAGGGGGAGATTGTTGAATCTCGTATTTTGATGAGGAAACCACTTTTTTTTTTTTTTTTTTTTTTTTTTTTTGGTAAGTAAAAGTAAAATTCATTATGTGTAAAGTTTCTATAAATAGCTTTATCTATACAAGTCATAAACAAAGCCAAGTAACTCATAGAGTGCTAATGCGATAGTTATGACTACACATGCTGTAGACTATAACTATCTGTGGGTACATTATTTGGCATCATTCCCAAGATCTTTAGCTAATAGCAAAATTAAATTTGATAAAAATATCTTTTTCTCTTCGGGTGAAGTGCTCGGTTTTGAGTTCATGCTCCATACAGGATCTTGAGTCTCTAATAATCTCTTTCAAGAGCTGAGCATTGTTTGTGTGTTGACATTCAAAGATTCTATTACATCTCTCCTTCCACATCCACCAAATAGCACATCTGAAAATAACCTTTGCCAGTTGTGTAAGAGGCCCTTTTCTTGAGAAACATTGCATAAGGTCGCCTAGTTCTTGGTGCAAGTTTGGTTGCGGCAGTCTATTGAGTTCAAATCGCTGGAGAATCTCCTTCCATATCCATTTTGTATAATCACAAGCAAAATAGAGGTGGTCAACAGTTTCTTCTTGTTGCAAACAAAGGGAGCATCGGTTAACATGATAGATACCTCTTCTTTTCATATTGTCTATTGTAGGTAGTTTATTGAGAAAGGCCTGCCATGTACATAAGGAGTGTCTTTGTGATCTCGGTCGATCCCATGTCCAACTGCTTGGGACCCACTTGTTATTTCTTTGCCTAATTTGATTCCATGCGGATGTGGCACTAAATTTACCATTGTCATGAGGCCAAATAAGTATATCTGAAGAGTTGTTCCTGATTCGAATAGCTATGATAGTCGGCCAAAGTGATAACATTTCAGGAGAAATAGGATTAGGGAGACACCAAGTACCGTTAGCGATGAACTCGGAAACCTTCCAATCTTTGGGAGCCCCAAGATCTTTTCGTATTCTGTCGCCATATAATTGAAATATACTCTTCCCATTCACCCAAGGATCGTACCACATATTAGTACTAGTTCCAGAAGAGATTGCATACGAAATGTGTTTGATTAGCCAATTCCTTGCCTTTAAAATTCCTTTCCAAGCTGCAGAGTGGTATGTTCTTGTTGAAATTTCCCATATTGATTCCTTTGAGAGATACTTAGCAGAAACCCAATGTGACCATAAGGAACATTTGTTTTGCAAAAGATCCCACAATTGCTGTACCAAACATGCTTGATTCCAATCTCTAGTATTTCTTAAATTTAGCCCCCCTTCATCTTTCGGTTTGCAAATACTATCCCAATTTACCATATGCATTGCCTTATCATTTGTGCCATTCCAGAAGAAGTTCATTAATAACCGTTCAATATCTTGGAGAAGTCCAGCAGGCAGAAGAAATGCATTACACCAATATATAGAGTAGGAGTGCAATACCGAACGGATGAGTTCGAGTCGTCCTGCTTTTGATAGAAACCTATTTTTCCAAGAAGAAATTCTATTCTTTATTTTTTGCAAGATAGGTTGACAGTGGGTTTTGTGAATGCCTGTGGATATGAGCGGGAGACCCAAATAAGGAACTGGCAAGCTTCCTTCACTAACCCCCAAAGTTTGTGAAATAAAGACCTTATCCTCAACGTAAGGGCTCATATATACTTTACTTTTCGCATGATTTAACTGAAGTCCAGAAACCATACCAAAGTCATTCATAATAGTAGCCAGGTTCTTTACTGAAGTTGGTTCATTTTGGAGAAAGATAAGTAAGTCATCTGCAAATGTTATATGTGATATATGAACAGAACCAGCACTGGGTACCTTAATGCTGTCATTTAAGACTGCGTGTTCCAACATACAGCTAAGTCCTTCCATCGCAATAGTAAAGAGATACGGAGAGAGTGGATCACCTTGTCGGATGCCATTCGTGCTCCCAAAAAAACCAATAGGTGAGCCATTAAAGAGTATCGAAAACTTTGGAGTTTCTAGGCAAGATTGAATCCAATTAATCCATTGCTGTGGGAAGTTCATATCAAGAAGCATCTTATAGATAAATTTCCTATTAACTGAATCAAAGGCTTTCCTTAGATCAGCTTTAATGCAGATTTTTGTCCCTCTTGCTTTTGAATGCAAATCTTTGACCAAGTCATTAGCAAGCAAAATGTTATGATGTATACTTCTCCCTTTGATGAAAGCAGCTTGATTTGGGCTAATGATCTTGTGTAATACCTTTTGCATTCTATTTGCCAATACTTTGGAGATGATCTTGTATATAAAGTTGCATAATGATATGGGTCGATAGTTCTCTAGTGAATCAGCCCCTGCATTCTTCGGAATTAAAGAAATAAAAGTGCAATTCATCTCTCTAAGAATATGACCTGAAGAGAAACCACTTGATATGTGTTTATGATTTAATCTACATTTTGAGTGATGCAGGTCTACTCGATCAGGATTAGACAGTTACGCAGGAGGAATTGACGTTGCGCTGGAGGAGATCACGTTAGGATATTGGATGACAGAAGGCTTCGGACGTCGGGCATCGGGCCAAGAGTGGAATTGCGCCAAGGATATCGGGGTTACGGAGGTCAACCGTCAATTGGGCAACAAGCCGCAAGAGAGGACGATGCGTTGAAGAATCGGATGAAGCACCAACCAATGACGTGTCGGGCAACAAAATGTCAATTCGCGTTGTAATAATTGTCTAGATCGGAGTAGAGTTTTGGCTTGTGTGTGCAGGATAAACTATGATAACGATGAAGACATAAAGCGAAACAAAGTGTCGAAGTCAAGCGTGAAGGATTTGTTGCGAGTTCAAGAGTTCGATGGAAGTCCGAAGGTTCGTCGGGAATGCTGCTGGAACTAGCCGAGAATGAGTAGGGAGCTTGCCGAAGGGTTTTTCGGAAGCTCGCCGGAAGGTTTGTTGGAAGTTCGCGGAGCTCGCCGAGAAAGATTGGAGCTTGCTGAAGAAGCTCGTTGGAACTCGCCAAGATCAAATCGTGAAGTCTAGGAGCTTGCTGGGAGTCCGCAGAATGGTTTCCGAGAGTTCATCGGAAGACCGCCGGAAGCTCACCGAAAAAAGTCTTGAGTTGTGGACTTTGTAATAGCTTAGGAAATGTCTTTAAATTCATAGTTAGCACATTAATTAGGGTTAGGATTAGGTGTGAATCTTATAACCCAAGTATGGGCCAATTGGGCCTGCGTTCGGACTGGTTTGGGACAAGTTTGGAGCCCAACAAATGAGCTGAAATAGTGTAGGCGGTGGCACCGCTAAATTAGGCGGTGGCACCGCCCAGCACCCGAGAGCCAAGCAGTGGCACCGCCAGTACACTATCAGTGTTAGACACTAACAGACGGTGGCACCACCACTAACAAGCGGTGGCATTGCCAACATCGGGAACCAAGAGAATTCAAATTTTGGAGCCTAAATTTGAATCCTCTTGAGGCCTATAAATACCACTCAATTCTCAGCTGAGATTACAACTTTTTGAGTAGCAATTGATTGAGAGAAAGGTCTTAGAAAAGTCTTAGCAAGTCTTGTTTTCAATTTGCTAGAGTGTTCACGTCCTTCTTTATTGCTGAAAATTTATAAGAGTGTGAACCGCTTTTAAAAGGTTGTAAGAGGGGTATTTGCCATTCTCCTTCAAGAGATTTGCTAGTGGAAGGTGGGAGCCTCATCGAAGAGGGCCTCGCAAGTGGATGTAGGTCATTTGACCGAACCACTTTAAAATTAGAGTGATCTCTGGTTTGCATTTTCATATTGCTATTTACATTACTGTAAACCTTCTTACATGCTTTATTTCCTCGTTACCTTTGCTGCATACCTTTACAAACACGTATTCAAGTTAAGCTTTTCAAGTTCGGTTTTTATCGTATCAAAAGATTTTTCCAAAACTGAAGTTTTAATCCGCTGCACTAATTCACCCCCCCTCTTAGTGCGGCTCCGATCCTAACAATTGGTATCAGAGCCTGGTATTTCTCATTTCGGATTTACACTTGAGAAATGGCTCTTCATGGCTTTCAAGAGGGCTTATCGGTTGTTCGTCCACCGTTGTTTAACGGATTGGACTACACTTATTGAAAAACTCGAATGAGAGTTTTCTTGATTTCTATGAATTTGGATTTATGGAATATTGTTGAAAATGGTTTTCAACTTCCCTCTAAACCGATGAACGAATGGTCGGATTTGGAGAAGACATATTTTTCTTTAAACGCAAATGCTTTGAATGCCTTATTTTGCGCTTTCGATAAAAATGAGTTCAATCTGATTTCTACGTGCGTAACGGCTTTTGATATTTGGCGAACACTTGAAATCATGCACGAGGGAACTAGTAGAGTCAAAGACTCGAAAGTAAACATTTTATTGCATGATTTTGAGCTTTGTCAAATGCAACCAAGCGAGACTATAGGCGACATGTACACCTGTTTCACGGATGTCGTCAATAATCTAAGAGTTCTTGATAAATCTTTTTCGAATTTTGATCACGTAAGTAAGATCTTAAGATCCCTTCCAAAAAGGATGGATCCAAAAATAACTACAATACAAGAAGCAAAAGATTTAAATATTTTTCCACTTAAAGAACTAATTGGTTCGTTGATGATATTTGAAATGATGCAAATGCACATGATGAACTTGATGAACAAAATCACCTTCCAAAGAACAGGAAGGATTTGGAACTCCAAACAAATGAATACCACTTGAGCGATTACTCAAGTGATGAGGACAATGATGAACTTGAACTTTGAACACTAAATTTTAATAAGTTTATTAAAAAAAAATCTAAAATAAACAATGAACTTGAACGGAGGAAGAGGCCAAAGAAGAGGAAGGCAACCAAGGATGAATAAAAAACTTCCAAAGGTGAAACGACGAATTGGGCTTTGATGAACATCGACTACAAGGTAAGTAACTCAACTCTCTTGAATTATTTTGAAATTATATAATACTTTTCATGAGTTATTTTTTATTTAGTTTAAGATTAATTTTCTTAAAAATTACATGAAAATAAAAAAAATAGAAATCATGCTTATTATTCTAGTAATTTTTAAAATAATCAAGAAAATTATATGTTTATGATAAACAAAATGATTTTGATTAAAAATACCTTATGAAAAATGATATCATGCCTAATAAATTTATTTTTTGAAGCTATGCATGATAATGATGAGTTTTGGGTAATTTATAGTTTATTGATTATTGATGATTTCCATAATAATCTTTTACGATTTATGGATTATCGATTTATACCATGATGAAAGTTGCTTTCCAAAATGATGCACGACTTTTGTATACAAACTAAGCATGAAAAGATAGATTCACCTAAAAAGAAAAATGTATGACTACAACAAATAACAAATGATTTTGGTTGAAAATACTTTATACTCAATGAAACCATCATTGATGAATATGCTTTATGTTTAATAGTTTTTTTGGCTTATATGCTCTATCAAGTTGCTCCTCCACCATATCCTCTCCAGAGAGAAACTCCTTCGATGGAGCAGCATCGAAGCAGGTCGCGCTCTAGATCGCGGCAGCCTGCTCTAATTTCCAATGACCCTCGGCCTTGGACTAGCCTATTCAAGGCTCCGGTTGGAAGTCCAGATCTAAGCTTGGAATTCATTACGCCAGAAGTTCAGACTGATAAGAAGATTGCTGTATACGAGACTACTGATTCAGCAGAGCTTATTGAGACATGGTCAATGGCGATTGTTGGCTATGTGGTAGGTCTCAAAACATCTTATTTCCCATTATCCTCATTTATCAAAACTCGATGGGGAATATCGTCATTTGATCTTCATATGCTGGAGAACGGATTCTTTGTTTGCAAGCTATACTCTGAAGAAGATTTGCAACGAATCCTCGAAGGATTCTGGACTATCCGCGGTCATCCAATGATTTTACGACGTTGGTCTCCTGATGTCCGTTTGGAGTTAGATAGCCTACAGTCTATTCCATTATGGGTATCCTTTCAAGGACTGCCTCTACATCTTTGGAGTCGACGTTTTATTGCAAAGTTATGCAGCACTCTGGGACAGCCACTCTACATCGACAAAGCAACAGCAGCTCAGACGAGATTAGCATTTGCACGAGCATGTGTGCTGGTTTCTTCCGATGAAGATCTTCCTAATGAAGTTTTCTATCGCGATCTTGACGGGAACACTCGGAAGGTACATGTCTCATATTCCTGGAAGCCACAACGATGTCAGCGTTGCTTATCTTTTGGTCATGCAAATGGAGCTTGTCAGCAAACCCCACAACCAACCACAAAGGTCTATCGACCACGTCAAGCACCTCAGCAACAAAGTGATTCTTCTCTAATGGCAGTAGCAACGATGGTGGCGAAAACTATTGAGCATTCCGACTCGCAAGGAAAGCACCGCGGACAGAAAGACAATTCCAAAACTTTATCTCTTCCTATAATGTCAGAGCCTTCCACAACAGAGGTTTCCCATGGTACTAGTGGACAGGAGAAACATAAGTCAGGAACTTCATCTCTTCTAATATCATCGGATCCATCCACAATAGCTCAACGAACTCAGGCCCAAGCAAATCTCGCCAGCAACGATATTCTTCCTCAACAAACTCAGGCCACAACAAACATCGCCAACAAGGATATTCCGACTCAACAAACTCATGCCCCAACAAACCTCTCTAGCCATGCTGCTCCAACAAGTACTATCCAGGATATTGTGCTGCAACAATCTTATCGAGCTTCAACAAACCCTGCCAATCAAGACCACATGATTCAAGGTACTTTAAAGTTTAAAAATCTGCAAGCTGTAGATGAAGTGGATAAATATAGGAATAAAGCCATAAAAGGTAAGGATATTGTGCGGGAAGAAAATACAAAACCGAAGGATAAGAAAAAGGATGGTACAATCCATCCAAAGTCGTAGGATGAATACCTTACTACCTTTTCATTTGTTTATTACTAATGAAGATAACATGCTGGAATGTTCGCGGACTTAATAAGTCGGAGAAATGTCGGGAGCTCAACAGAATAATCAAGTCTGCCGCATGTGATATTGTTATTCTAGTGGAAACGAAAATTAAACAATCGCGCGTTCAAGCTCAAAAGAATTTAATATGGCCGGACGCAGAACTGTTTACCAATGACTCAAATGAAACTTTTGGTAGAATATGGGTCTTATGGAATCCTAACTCTATTAATGCTTGGTTTATTTCTGCTACTGATCAATTCATTCATCTTAAGGTAGAGGATAAAAAGAATGGCTGTCAATTCAATTTCACTGGTATATATGCTTCAAACAGTATGCAAGAAAGAAATACTCTTTGGTCTGACCTGACTAATATTGTAAATGGCTGTCTCAATGTACCTTGGATTGTTCTTGGAGACTTTAATACTGTTCGGTACACAAATGAAAAAGTGGGGGGTAGACAACTTTCAGAAAGTCAGCTTCAAAGTTTTAATGATTACATTGACACTGCAGCATTGTTTGATATGAAATCTGTGGGTAATTGGCTCTCCTGGAGTAATCAAGGTGCTGCTAACAGAAAAATAATGGCTCGACTTGATAGGTGTTTGATTAACCATGAATGGTTAACAGTTTACCCAGATTCACTTCTTGAGTATGGTGCTCCTTTGTTTTCTGACCATTCTTTAATGTATATACACGCAGAAAAAGCGACACCAAGAGGCAAGAAACCGTTTAGATTCTTTAACATGTGGAGTACTCATCCTCAATTTCTTGATGTTATCAGATCTGCTTGGAATGTTAATGTGCATGGATCTCCCCCTTACATCTTATGTCAAAAGCTCAAAGCCTGTAAAGCAGCACTAAAGGAGTGGAATACAAATACCTTTGGCAATATTACCACCAGAGTTCAATTTTGCAGAAAGGAACTAATGTCATTGCAACATGAGCTACAACTTCAGCCAAATGATGAAAATATTATCTACAAAGAGACGGAAGCCAGAAATAACTTCATGCAAGCCTTAAAACAGGAGGAAAGTTTTGCAAAGCAGAAGTCTCGACAGCATTGGCTTACACTAGGGGATTCCAATACTAAATTTTTCTATGCTTCAATTGCTACTCGAAGGGCTGTTAACCGTATCAGCAAATGCAGAGACAAAGATGATAATCTTATTGAGAATTTAGATGAGGTTAAAGCACACACAAAGCAATTTTTTTATTCCTTACTCAATCAAGCTGGGAAACCTAATAACATTCATGTGGAGCCGACTAGAAAACTTGATTCGGAAGCTATTTCAATCCTCAATGCCCCAATTACAGATGACGAAATTGTATGTGTTATCTTTAAGTCACCAAAGCACAAAAGCCCAGGTCCAGATGGATTTCCAACTGAATTTTACCAAACTGCTTGGTCTATTATTGGAAATGATGTGATCAAAGCTTGCCAACATTTTTTCTCTTCAGGTTATATTCTTAGAGAGATGAATTGCACTTTTATTTCTTTAATTCCGAAGAATGCAGGGGCTGATTCACTAGAGAACTATCGACCCATATCATTATGCAACTTTATATACAAGATCATCTCCAAAGTATTGGCAAATAGAATGCAAAAGGTATTACACAAGATCATTAGCCCAAATCAAGCTGCTTTCATCAAAGGGAGAAGTATACATCATAACATTTTGCTTGCTAATGACTTGGTCAAAGATTTGCATTCAAAAGCAAGAGGGACAAAAATCTGCATTAAAGCTGATCTAAGGAAAGCCTTTGATTCAGTTAATAGGAAATTTATCTATAAGATGCTCCTTGATATGAACTTCCCACAGCAATGGATTAATTGGATTCAATCTTGCCTAGAAACTCCAAAGTTTTCGATACTCTTTAATGGCTCACCTATTGGTTTTTTTGGGAGCACGAATGGCATCCGACAAGGTGATCCACTCTCTCCGTATCTCTTTACTATTGCGATGGAAGGACTTAGCTGTATGTTGGAACACGCAGTCTTAAATGGCAGCATTAAGGTACCCAGTGCTGGTTCTGTTCATATATCACATATAACATTTGCAGATGACTTACTTATCTTTCTCCAAAATGAACCAACTTCAGTAAAGAACCTGGCTACTATTATGAATGACTTTGGTATGGTTTCTGGACTTCAGTTAAATCATGCAAAAAGTAAAGTATATATGAGCCCTTACGTTGAGGATAAGGTCTTTATTTCACAAACTTTGGGGGTTAGTGAAGGAAGCTTACCAGTTCCTTATTTGGGTCTCCCGCTCATATCCACAGGCATTCACAAAACCCACTGTCAACCTATCTTGCAAAAAATAAAGAATAGAATTTCTTCTTGGAAAAATAGGCTTCTATCAAAAGCAGGACGACTCGAACTCATCCGTTCGGTATTGCACTCCTACTCTATATATTGGTGTAATGCATTTCTTCTGCCTGCTGGACTTCTCCAAGATATTGAACGGTTATTAATGAACTTCTTCTGGAATGGCACAAATGAAAAGGCAATGCATATGGTAAATTGGGATAGCATTTGCAAACCGAAAGATGAAGGGGGGCTAAATTTGAGAAATACTAGAGATTGGAATCAAGCATGTTTGGTACAGCAATTGTGGGATCTTTTGCAAAACAAATGTTCCTTATGGTCACATTGGGTTTCTGCTAAGTATCTCTCAAAGGAATCAATATGGGAAATTTCAACAAGAACATACCACTCTGCAGCTTGGAAAGGAATTTTAAAGGCAAAGAATTGGCTAATCAAACACATTTCGTATGCAATCTCTTCTGGAACTAGTACTAATATGTGGTACGATCCTTGGGTGAATGGGAAGAGTATATTTCAATTATATGGCGACAGAATACGAAAAGATCTTGGGGCTCCCAAAGATTGGAAGGTTTTCGAGTTCATCGCTAACGGTACTTGGTGTCTCCCTAATCCTATTTCTCCTGAAATGTTATCACTTTGGCCGACTATCATAGCTATTCGAATCAGGAACAACTCTTCAGATATACTTATTTGGCCTCATGACAATGGTAAATTTAGTGCCACATCCGCATGGAATCAAATTAGGCAAAGAAATAACAAGTGGGTCCCAAGCAATTGGACATGGGATCGACCGGGATCACAAAGACACTCCTTATGTACATGGCAGGCCCTGCTCAATAAACTACCTACAATAGACAATATGAAAAGAAGAGGTATCTATCATGTTAACCGATGCTCCCTTTGTTTACAAGAAGAAGAAACTGTTGACCACCTCTATTTTGCTTGTGATTATACAAAATGGATATGGAAGGAGATTCTCCAGCGATTTGAACTCAATAGACTGCCGCAACCAAACTTGCACCAAGAACTAGGCGACCTTATGCAATGTTTCTCAAGAAAAGGGCCTCTTACACAACTGGCAAAGGTTATTTTCAGATGTGCTATTTGGTGGATGTGGAAGGAGAGATGTAATAGAATCTTTGAATGTCAACACACAAACAATGCACAGCTCTTGAAAGAGATTATTAGAGACTCAAGATCCTGTATGGAGCATGAACTCAAAACCGAGCACTTCACCCGAAGAGAAAAAGATATTTTTATCAAATTTAATTTTGCTATTAGCTAAAGATCTTGGGAATGATGCCAAATAATGTACCCACAGGTAGTTATAGTCTACAGCATGTGTAGTCATAACTATCGCATTAGCACTCTATGAGTTACTTGGCTTTGTCTATGACTTGTATAGATAAAGCTATTTGTAGAAACTTTACACATAATGAATTTTACTTTTACTTACCAAAAAAAAAATTATATGCTCTATCATGATAAATATTTTGAAATTAAATGAAATCATGTTTGATTTAAAGTAATGCATAATGATCATGCTTAATGATGCATTTTTTGATTTGACATAAAAGTGTCTTTAAAAAAAATGATGTATGTTTTGATTTGACATAAATGAAATAGGCATGCTTATATGAAATAGTGAAGTGTCATGCTTGACAATTATATACTTAATGATGCATAAAGTTGTAATAAAAATATTAATATTTTAATACTATGATTTGACGATTTTATGCATGACATTGTAAAGTTATATATAATGATGCATAATGATGAAATTATGTAATAAACATATTAAATATTTTGAAACCATGTTTTAGTGTCATGCATATTGATCATGCTTAATAAATTTTGAAATTATGCATGATGAATCTTACGATTTATGAATTATTTATTTTACCATAATGAAAGTACCTTATTGATCTTTATTGAAATAAATCTTACTCTTTCGGTTTTAAACATGATACATGTTTTATTTGGCATAAATGAAACAAAATCTTATGTTTTGAAACAATCGAAAATAGGAAAACATTCTTGAAAATTATTTTGCTCAATCTTATTGATTTCGATGAATCCATTTATATCATCTTTGTGAATCTCTTGGATTTTGACAATGATTTTGATGAGTTAAATTTGAATAATTTTTTATCGAAATCATGATCTAGATCTCCTAAAATTTATAACATGAAATCCTTTATGAATCAAGATTGTTTTCTATTTAAAAGGAGATTTGTCGAAATGTTTTATAGTCTTTTAGTATTCATGATCTTGATAATTATGTTTTGAAACTTTATATTAACCAAGAATGTTTATCATGATTCTCTTGTTGAATATAAAGAGGAGAATTTTCTAGATGAATCATGATTTTGACGATTGAATATTTGATGTGCATGAATTGAGATCTTGCTCTCCTATTATTCTTTTTGCTATTCACCAAAAGGAAGACTAATTCTAATAAACTATGATATTCTATATGAATTTTATTGTATTCATAAAGTAATATCTCATCACTAATTGTTGTTTATATTCCTTCATGTGATGATATGAATGTATAAAACACTTATGATATGATTTTTTATACAATTCCATGTATTCGTGAAATATTTATCTCATCACCCAATTAATTCTTCTTGATACTCCTAATGTGATGAAGTGAAATTATGCATGAAATACAGATGGGGAGAAGTTTTGATCATGCATGATAGGATATAATTTGACAAAATGATACCATCATGATATGAAACATTTATGATTTGCAATGATCTATGCAATACTTATGCTTTCTAATTTTGATGTGATGTATTACATATGATGTAAATCATGATTTAAAATACTATGAGTTGTTGCTAAAATGATGTATTATAAATATTGATTTAATGTTTTGTATCATGAATACTCTAAATGATGAATGCTTGGTATCATGACCAAAATGTTGATAAATAGTTAAAAAATTTTAGTATCATGTATGATATCCTCATAATGTTGATCGATTTATTCAATATCGTGCATGAATGAATATAAGGTTTTTAAAAATGTGCATATTCTAATTTGAAAATATGATGATGCACAAATAAGATTGATACTTACCTTTGTCATAATTGATATAAAGGGTCTTTCCTTCTTTTTGACAATAACAAAGGGGGAGATGGCTAGCTTGCACAAGTCAAGAAGATGCAAAAACTTGATTGCTAGCTTACCTATCTTAAGTAGCAAAGATTGCTAACTTGCTTATTTCAAGAAGCAAAAGTTGTCTTCTTGAACATCACTATCTTGCCTATCTCAAGAAGCAAATCTTGCAACCTGCATATTATAATAGGAAGCAAGAATCGATAGCTTACACACTTCAAAAAGAAAGCTATCTTGTATTTGCTTTTGAAATTTTTGCTAGCTTGTATGTTGCAAAACTTGATCACATTTTCAAACACTTTGCTAGCTTGCACTTTGTAAAGGAAGCGAAAATAGCACTTCTCAAATGAGAAGAAAGAACTTACTATCTTGAACATCACAAAAATTTGCTATCTTACATGAAGTAAAATTTGCTAAGATCACTATCTCAAACGAGTTGCTATCTCAAAAAAAAGTAAATGTGCTATCTTGCCTATCTCAAAATACAAAACATGCTAACTTTTTACGGAAGCAAAATTGCTAGCTTGCAACTTGCATATCATGAAAATTGCTAGCTTGTAGTCTAAAGAGAAGCAATTAGTTGTTACCTCAAGAAAAGTAAACATGCTAAACTTACACATTTTTAATTGCTAGATTGCATGACGATAAAATTTGATACTATGTTTTTCATGCAATGTATGAAACTTTTTATCTCTAAACACATAAGAGTAGGAACTTCTCCTTTTTGTTGATGACAAAGGGGGAGAAGTATGATGACATGACATGTTATGCATATGTTTATGATGACATTTTGCTTGTATTCTTGAATCCAAGAGTTTCTATCAATAAGCCATATTGATAGGGTGAGTTTGTTTAAACTCCGGGAGTTAAGGTTAACTCCGTCATCAAGTGGTTGTCATCATAAAAAATGGGGAGATTGTTGAATCTCGTATTTTAATGATGAAACCACTTGATATGTGTTTATGATTTAATCTATGTTTTGAGTGATGCAGGTCTACTCGATCAGGATTAGACAGCTAACGCAGGAGGAATTGACGTTGCATTGGAGGAGATCACGTTATGATATTGGATGGCAGAAGGCTTCGGGCGCCGGGCATTGGGCTAAGAGCAAAATTGTGCCAAGGATATTGGGGTTGCGGAGGTCAATCGTCGATTGGCAACAAGCCGCAAGAGAGGACGATGCGCTGAAGAATCGGATGAAGCGCCAACCAAAGACGTGTCGGGCAACAGAATGTCAATTCGCGTTGTAATAATTGTCTAGATCGGAGTAGAGTTTTGGCTTGTGTGTGCACGATTAACTACGATAATGATGAAGACATAAAGCGAAACAAAGTGTCGGGGTCAAGCATGAAGGATTTGTTGCAAGTTCAAGAGTTTGACAAAAGTCCGAAGGTTCATCGGGAATGTTGCTGGAACTAGCCGAGAATGAGTAGGGAGCTTAAGGAAGGGTTTTTCGGAAGCTCACCGGAAGGTTCGTTGGAAGTTCGCGGAGCTCACCGAGAAAGATCGGAGCTTGCCGAAGAAGCTCGTTGGAACTCGCCAAGATCTAATTGTGAAGTCTAGGAGCTTGCCGGGAGTCCGCAGAATGGTTTCCGAGAGTTCATTGGAAGACTGCCGGAAGTTCGCCGGAAGCTCACCGAAAAAAGTCTTGACTTGCAAACTTTGTAATAGCTTAGGAAATGTCTTTAAATTCATAGTTAGCACATTAATTAGAGTTAAGATTAGGTGTTAATCTTATAACCCAAGTAGGGGCCAATTGGGCCTGAGTTCGGACTAGTTTGGGCCAAGTTTGGAGCCCAACCAATGAGCTGAAATAGTGTAGGCGGTGGCATCGCCTGGCTGGGCAGTGGCTCCGCTAGTACACTATCAGTGTTATACACTGATAGGCGGTGGCACTGCCACTGATAAGCGGTGGCTCCGCTAGCATCGGGAACCAAAGAGAATTCAAATTTTGGAGCCCAAATTTGAATCCTCTTGAGGCCTATAAATACCCCTCAATTCTCAGCTGAGATTACAACTTTTTGAGTAGCAATTGATTGAGAGAAACGTCTTAGAAAAGTCTTAGCAAGTCTTGTTTTCAATTTGCTAGAGTGTTCACCTCCTTCTTTCTTGCTGAAAATTTATAAGAGTGTGAACCGCTTGTAAAAGGTTGTAAGAGGGGTATTTGCCCTTCTCCTTCAAGAGATTTGCTAGTGGAAGGTGGGAGCCTCATCGAAGAGGTCCTCGCATGTGGATGTAGGTCATTTGATCGAACCACTTTAAAATTAGCGTGATCTCTAGTTTGCATTTTCTTATTGCTATTTACATTACTGCAAACTTGTTGAATCTCGGATTTTGATGATGAAGTTAATTGTTATTTGTTATCTAATCTATATGTTAAGTTAATTGCTTAGGATTAATTGTCTCGATCAAAGTTTTGTTTTAAGTGTGCAGGATTAACTACGATGAAAGTAAGACATGCAGCAGGAGTTGCGCCGGAGTCAAGACATTGATCACATTGGGAGTTTGAGAGTTCGATGGAAGTTCGGACAGTCGTCGAAGGTTCTGCGGGAACAAATCCGAGAAGTCCATAAGCTTGCTAAAGAAGCTCGTCGGAACTCGCCAAGTGGATCGTCGCAAGTCCAGGAGTTTGCCGGAAGTCCGCAGGAGCATCACCGAGGGTTCATCGGATGATCGACGGAAGTTCGCCGGAAGCTTGCCGGAAGAAGCGATTGACGCACCGCTTGGGGCTCAGTCTCCGAGCGAGACTAGGCGGTGCAACCTCCCCTGACAAGAGGTGGCACCGCCTGAGCTCAGTCTTCGAGCTCTGCCAGGCGGTGCAACCGCCTCAGTCAGGAGGTGCAACCACCTGAGCTCGGTCTTCGAGCTCTGTCAGGAGGTGCAACCACCCCTGACAAGAGGTAGCACCACCCAGAGGCTCAATCTTCGAGCTCTGCCAAGAGGTGCAACCGCTCCAGTCAAGAGGTGCAACCGCCTGATCCCGGAATTCCGGGAATTGACAGTTTTGAGCTCCAAATTTGAATTGGGTTGGGGCTTATAAATACCCCACCCATTCAGCACTGAAAGGCAGCAATTTAACACCGAAATCTTGATCCTTTCTGTGATTCTTAGAGCTCAAAATTGTTGTAAAGGCCAAAAGGTCTTCTCCCTCTGTTCTTCCAAGTTCTGAGTTGTAAAGAGAGGAGAGAAAATTTCTGTAAGGGTTGTCTCCTAAGCCCGTCAGAAGGAGTGAAACTGTAAAAGGGTGGTTGGCCTTCGCCTATTGAAGGAAGGAGAGAGTTGACGTCGGTGACCTCGTTAGTGGAGGAAGCCAAAAGTGGAGTAGGTCAAGATTGACCGAACCACTCTAAATCTCGGTTTGTATTTACTTTGAGCATATTATCTTTACTGCAAACCTCCTCTGAAGCTTACTGCTTTCTGTGTATATACGATCGGGTTTCAAGCCTTTCACTTTCCAAATCAGCGTTTAGACGTAAATCTGCTTTTTCGTACAATCATCATATTTCAGATTGCGTTTATGTTTTGAGCTCTACCATAATTGCAAACTGCCTTTATACTCTTGATTAAACTGCATCTTGCCTAATCAAGTGATTTACAAATCAGCATTTAGACGTAAATCAGTTTCTTCGTACGAAAGTCGTATTTCAGTTTGCGCCTATATTTTGGTTTTCATCATAGCTGCAAACTGCCTTCATAGATTGACTTTAACATCATCTTGCTTAGAATCGGCTTTCACACAGAAATCATTTTTATCGTTCGAACGCAGTTTCGTTTTAATCGCAGAAAGTTTTCTACTGCACTAATTCACCCCCCCCCCCTCTTAGTGCTCTTGATCCTAATAATTCCTTCTTACGTGCTTTATTTCCTCGTTACCTTTGCTGCATACCTTTACAAACACGCATTCAAGTTAAGCTTTTCAAGTTCGGTTTTTATCGTATCAAAAGATTTTTCCAAAACTGAAGTTTTAATCCGCTGCACTAATTCACCCCCCCTCTTAGTGCGGCTCCGATCCTAACAATTGGTATCAAAGCCCGGTATTTCTCATTTCGGATTTACATATGAGAAATGGCTCTTCATGGCTTTCAAGAGGGCTTATCGGTTGTTCATCCACCGTTGTTTAACGGATTGGACTACACTTATTGGAAAACTCGAATGAGAGTTTTCTTGATTTCTATGAATTTGGATTGTTGGAATATTGTTGAAAACGGTTTTCAACTTCCCTCTAAACCGATGAACGAATGGTTAGACTTGGAGAAGAGATATTTTTCTTTAAATGCAAATGCTATGAATGCCTTATTTTGCGCTTTGGACAAAAATGATTTCAATCGGATTTCTACGTGCGAAATGGTTTTGATATTTAGCGAACACTTGAAATCATGCACGAGGGAACTAGTAGAGTCAAAGACTCGAAATTTAACATTTTATTGCATGATTTTGAGCTTTTTCAAATGCAACCAAGTGAGACTATAGGCGACATGTACACCCGTTTCACGGATGTCGTCAATAATCTAAGAGTTCTTGATAAATCTTTTTCAAATTTTGATCTCGTAAGCAAGATCTTAAGATCCCTTCCAAAAAGGTGGGATCCTAAAATAACCGCAATACAAGAAGCAAAAGATTTAAATATTTTCCATTGAAGAACTAATTGCTTCGTTGATGATATATCAAATGGTGCACAATGCACATGATGAACTTGATAAACAAAATCACCTTCCAAAGAACAGGAAGGATTTGGAACTCTAGACAAATGAATACCACTTGAGCAATTACTTAAGTGGTGAGGACAATGATGAACTTGAACTTCGAACACTAAATCTTAATAAGTTTATTAAATAAAAATCTAAAATAAACAACGAACTTAAACGGAGGAAGAGGCCAAAGAAGAGGAAGGCAACCAAGGATGAATCAAAAACGGCGAATTGGGCTTTGACGAGCTTCGACTACAAGGTAAGTAACTCAACTCTCTTGAATTATTTTGAAATTACATAATACTTTTCATGAGTTATTTTTAATTTAGTTTAAGATTAATTTTCTTAAAAATTACATGAAAATAAAAAAAATTAGAAATCATGCTTATTATTCTAGTAATTTTGAAAATAATCATGAAAATTTTATGTTTATGATAAACAAAATGATTTTTATTAAAAATACCTTATGAAATATGATATCATGCCTAATAAATTTATTTTTTGAAGCTATGCATGATGATGATGAGTTTTGGGTAATTTATAGTTTATTGATTATTGATGATTTCCATACTGATCTTTTACAATTTATGGATTATTGATTTATACCATGATGAAAGTTACTTTCGAAAATGATGCACGGCTTTTGTATGCAAACTAAGAATGAAAAGATAGATTCACCTAAAATGAAAAATGTATGAATGCAACAAATAACAAATGATTTTGGTTGAAAATACTTTATACTCAATGAAACCATCATTGATGAATATGCTTTATGTTTAATAGTTTCTTTGGCTTATATGCTCTATCATGATAAATATTTTGAAATTAAATAAAATCATGTTTGATTTAAAGTAATGCATAATGATCATGCTTAATGATGCATTTTTTGATTTGACATAAAAGTGGCTTTAAGAAAAATGATTATGTTTTGATTTGATATAAATGAAATAGGCATGCTTATATGAAATAGTGAAGTGTCATTCTTGACAATTGTATACTTAATGATGCATAAAGTTGTAATAAAAATATTAATATTTTAATAGTATTATTTGATTATTTTATGCATGACATTGTAAAGTTATATATAATAATGCATAATGATGAAATTATGTAATAAACATATTAAATATTTTGAAACCATGTTTTATTGTCTTGCACATCGATCATGCTTAATAAATTTTGAAATTATGCATGATGAATCTTGCGATTTATGAATTATTTATTTTTACCCCAATGAAAGTACCTTATTGATCTTTGTTGAAATAAATCTTACTCTTTTGGTTTTAAATATGATACATGTTTTATTTGGCATAAATGAAACAAAATCATATGTTTTGAAACAAACGAAAAGAGGAAAACATTCTTGAAAATTATTTTGCTCAATCTTATTGATTTTGATGAATCCATTTGTATCATCTTTGTGAATCTCATGGATTTTGATAATGATTTTGATGATTTAAATTTGAAGAAATTTTTATCGAAATCACGATCTTGATCTCTTAAAATTCATGACATGAAATCCTTTATGAATCAAGATTGTTTTCTATTTAAAAGGAGATTTGTCAAAATGTTTTATAGTCTTTTAGTATTCATGATCTTGATAATTATGTTTTGAAACTTTATGTAAACCAAGAATGTTCATCATGATTCTCTCTTTGAATATAAAGAGGAGAATTTTCTAGATGAATCATGATTTTGACGATTGAATATTTGATGTGCATGAACTGAGATCTTGCTCTCCTACTATTCTTTTTGCTATTCACCAAAAAGAAGACTAATTCTAATAAACTATGATATGATATATGAATTTTATTGTATTCATGAAGTAATATCTCATCACTAATTGTTGTTTATATTCCTTCATGTGATGATATGAATGTATAAAACACTTATGATATGATTTTTTATACAATTCCATGTATTCGTAAAATATTTATCTTATCACCCAATTAATTCCTCTTGATACTCCTAATGCGATGAAGTGAAATTATGCATGAAATACAAATGGGGAGAAGTTTTGATCATGCATGATAGGATATAATTTGACAAAATGATACCATCATGATATGAAACATTTATGATTTGCAATGATGTATGCAATACTTGTGCTTTCTAATTATGATGTGATGTATTACATATGATGTAAATCATGATTTAAAATACTATGAGTTGTTGCTAAAATGATGTATTATAAATATTGATTTAATGTTTTGTATCATGAATACTCTAAATGATGAATGTTTGGTATCATGATCAAAATGTTGATAAATAGTTAAAAAAATTTAGTATCATGTATGATATCCTCATAATGTTGATCGATTTATTCAATATCGTGTATGAATGAATATAAGGTTTTTGAAAATGTGTATATTCTAATTTGAAAATATGATGATGCACAAATAAGATTGATAATTACCTTTGTCATAATTGATGTAAAGGGTCTTCTCTTCTTTTTGACAATGACAAATGGGGAGATAGCTAGCTTGCACAAGTCAAGAAGATGCAAAAACTTGATTGCTAGCTTGCCTATCTTAAGTAGCAAAGATTGCTAACTTGCTTATTTCAAAAAGCAAAAGTTGTCTTCTTGAACATCACTATCTTGCCTATCTCAAGATGCAAGACTTGCAACCTGCACATTATAATAGGAAGCAAGAATCGATAGCTTACACACTTAAAAAAGAAAGCTATCTTGTATTTGCTTTCGAAATTTTTGCTAGCTTGTATGTTGCAAAACTTGATCACATTTTCAAACACTTTGCTAGCTTGCACTTTGTAAAGGAAGTGAAAATAGCACTTCTCAAATGAGAAGAAAGAACTTACTATCTTGAACATCACAAAAATTTGCTATCTTGCATGATGTAAAATTTGCTAAGATCACTATCTCAAAAAAAAGCAAATGTGCTATCTTGCCTATCTCAAAATACAAAACATGCTAACTTTTTACGGAAGCAAAATTGCTAGCTCAAACATTGGAAAGGAAGCAAAAATTTGCTAGCTTGCAACTTGCATATCATGAAAATTGCTAGCTTGTAGTCTAAAGAGAAGCAATTAGTTGTTATCTCAAGAAAAGTAAACATGCTAAACCTACACATTTTTAATTGCTAGATTGCATGACGATAAAATTTGATACTATGTTTTTCATGCAATGTATGGAACATTTTATCTCTAAACACATAAGAGTAGGAACTTCTCCTTTTTGTTGATGACAAAGGGGGAGAAGTATGATGACATGACATGTTATGCATAAGTTTATGATGACATTTTGCTTGTATTCTTGAAACCAAGAGTTTCTATCAATAAGCCATATTGATAGGGTGAGTTTGTTTAAACTCCAGGAGTTAAGGTTAACTCCGTCATCAAGTGGTTGTCATCATCAAAAAGGGGGAGATTGTTGAATCTTGTATTTTGATGATGAAACCACTTGATATGTGTTTATGATTTAATCTATGTTTTGAGTGATGCAGGTCTACTCGATCAGGATTAGACAGTTAACGCAGGAGGAATTGACGTTGCGTTGGAGGAGATCACGTTAGGATATTGGATGGCAGAAGGCTTCGGACGTCAGGCATTGGGCCAAGAGCGGAATTGCGCCAAGGATATCGGGGTTGCGGAGGTCAATCGTCGATTGGGCAACAAGCCGCAAGAGAGGACGATGCGCTGAAGAATCGGATGAAGTGCCAACCAATGACGTGTCGGGCAATAGAATGTCAATTCGCGTTGTAATAATTGTCTAGATCGGAGTAGAGTTTTGGCTTGTGTGTGCAGGATTAACTACGATAATGATGAAGACATAAAGAGAAACAAATTGTCGGAGTCAAGCACGACGGATTTGTTGTGAGTTCAAGAGTTCGACGAACGTCCGAAGGTTCGTCGGGAATGCTGTTGGAACTAGCCGAGAATGAGTAGGGAGCTTGCCGAAGGGTTTTTCGGAAGCTCACCGGAAGGTTCGTTGGAAGTTCGCTGAGCTCGCCGAGAAAGATCGGAGCTTGCCAAAGAAGCTCGTTAGAACTCGCCAAGATCAAATCGTGAAGTCTAGGAGCTTGCCGGGAGTCCGCAAAATGGTTTCCGAGAGTTCATCGGAAGACCGCCGGAAGTTCGCCGGAAGCTCACCGAAAAAAGTCTTGACTTTCGAACTTTGTAATAGCTTAGGAAATGTCTTTAAATTTGTAATTAGCACATTAATTAGGGTTAGGATTAGGTGTTAATCTTATAACCCAAGTAGGGGCTAATTGGGCCTGAGTTCGGACTGGTTTGGGCCAAGTTTGGAGCCCAACCAATGAGCTGAAATAGTGTAGGCGGTGGCACCGCCTGGCTGGGCAGTGGCTCCGCCAGTACTCTATCACTGTTAGACACTGACAGGTGGTGGCACCGCCACTGACAAGCGGTGGCACTGCCAGATCGGGAACCAAAGACAAGCGGTGACAAGCGGTGGCTCTGCCAGTACACTATCAGTGTTACACACTGACAGGCGGTGGCACCGCCACTGACAAGCGGTGGCACCACCACTGACAAGCGGTGGCACCGCCTTGGCTTAGTCTCCAAGCGAGACTGGGCAGTGTAATCGCCCCAGCCAAGAGGTGGCAACGCTTGGGCTCGGTCTCCGAGCTCTGGCTGAGCGGTGCAACCGCCTCAATCAGGCGGTGGCACCGCTTGAGCTCGGTCTTCGAGCTATGGCAGGAGGTGCAACCACCCCTAACAAGAGGTGGAACCGCCCAGAGGCTCAGTCTTCGAGCTCTACCAGGCGGTGCAACCGCCTCAGTCAGGCGGTGCAACCGCGAGATTCCGAAATTTCGGGAATTGACAATTTTGAGCTCCAAATTCAAACTGGGTTGGGGCCTATAAATACCCCACCCTTTCAGCACTGAAAGGGCACTGAAAACACACCGAAATCCTGATCTTATTCTGTGATTCTTAGAGCTCAAAATTGTTGTAAAGGCCAAAAGTTCTTCTCCCTCTTTTCTTCTAAGTTTTGATTTTTAAAGAGAGGAGAGAAAATTATGTAGGAAGGCCTCTAGTTGGCCTTCGCCTATTGAAGGAGTGAAATTGTAAAAGGGTGGTTGGCCTTCGCCTATTGAAGGAAGGCCTCTAGTTGACGTCGGTGACCTCGTCGGTGGAGGAAGCCAAAAGTGGAGTAGGTCAAGATTGATCGAACCACTCTAAATCTCGGTTTGCATTTACTTTGAGCATATTATCTTTACTGCAAACCTCCTCAAAAGCTTACTGCTTTCTGCGCATATAAGATCGGGTTTCAAGCTTTGCACTTTCCGAATCGACGTTTAGACGTAAATCAATTTTATCGTACGATCATCATATTTCAGTTTGCGTTTTCGTTTTGATTTCTATCATAATCGCAAACTGCCTTTATAACCTTGCTTTAACTGCATCTTGCTTAATCAAGTGATTTACGAATCAGCATTTAGACGTAAATCAGTTTTTTCGTACGAATATCATATTTCAGTTTGCGCCTACTATCTGATTTGAACCATAACTGCAAACTGCATTTATATCTTTGCTGCATCTCGCTTAATCAAAAGTTAAAGTGATTTACGAATCAGCTTTCTTACCGAAATCACTTTTATCGAACGAACGCAGTTTTTTAATCGTAGAAGGTTTTCCGCTGCACTAATTCACCCCCCCCCCCCCTCTTAGTGCTCTTGATCCTAACAATTGGTATCAGAGCAGGGTTAACTCTCAAACGGATTAAAACCCAAGAGAGATGGCATACGCCGGAAACCAAGAGGGCCATTCTATTACACGTCCACTCATGTTTAATGGGACGGACTACACTATTGAAAGACCCGAATGAGGATCTTTCTTATTTCTATGGATTTTGAACTTTGGAATCTTGTCGAAAATGGATTTTCGAAGTCTTCTCTTCCAATGATCGATTGGAATGAATTGGAGAAGAAGGCTTTCACTCTTAATGCAAAGGCTATGAATGCCTTATTTTGTGCACTTGATAAAAATGAGTTCAACCATGTTTCGGTTTGTGAAACTGCATTTGATATTTGGCACACACTCGAAGTGACTCACGAAGGCACAAGTAGAGTGAAAGAGTCAAAAATCAATCTTTTGTTACATTTTTTCGAACTTTTCAAGATGAAACCGAGTGAGACTATTGGCGACATGTTTACCCATTTCACGGATGTCGTCAACGGTCTAAAAGGACTCCGAAAAAGTTTTTCGGATTTTGAGCTCGTAAAAAAGATTCTAAGATCTCTTCCTAAGAGTTGGGATCCTAAAGTCACTGCTATTCAAGAGGCGAAAGATCTAAACAACTTCCCTCTTGAAGAACTAATCGGGTCATTAATGACCTACGAGATGACTTGCAAAGCTCATGAAGAGCAAGAAGACATCCTTCCAAAGAACAGGAAGGATATGGCACTCAGAACTTTAGAAGACCACTTGAGAGAAAACTCAAGTGATAAGGACTGTGATGATGACTTGGCACTTCTAACAAGAAAATTTAAAAAATTCATTAAACGAAACAAATTTAAGAATGAAATAAAAAATAAATTTGAACCCAAGAAGGACCAAATTATTTGCTACGAGTGCAAAAAGCCGGGACACTACAAAAGTGATTGTCCCCAAGTTAAAAAGAGAACATCAAAGAAGAAGGCGCTCAAAGCAACGTGGGATGACTCGAGCGCGTCCGAAGAAGAGGAGTCCAACACCGAGCAAGTTGCTCATTACGCCTTAATGGCCATCGGAGAGGAGGTAACTAATTTAATAGATGCAGATTTATCATTTGATGAATTATTAAATGCCTTCCATGACTTATTTGATGAATGCAAGATTATTAGTAGAAAATATAAATTGCTAAAAAAGGAGCATGATAGTCTTACTTGTAATTTTGATAAGTTAAAAACTGAATATCATAATAGTTTAGGTTCATGCATAAAATGCCATGATCTAGAAACTCTCCAAAAGGAAAACTTGCTACTTAAGGACACCTTGAAGAAATTCGAGGTTGGTAGCAAGTCCCTGAACATGATCCTTACAAACAAGGGTCACGTTCCCAAAAGAAGTGGAATCGGATTTGTGTGAAGTCCTCACCAAAATCCAACCACCTTCATAAAAGGCCCCTTCTTACATGTTCGACACCAAAGCAAATGTAATTTTTGTTGCAAACATGGACACAAAACACATTATTATCCATTCAAGAGAATTAGTACGAACATATTTGTCACGCCCCTCAAAATATCGACAATATTTAAAATTTCACACAAATCAATCCAGGATCCAAACTAACGTTTGAGGACACTGAAAAACATTCAATCAAATTCACATCCATAAAACCTATGCATTTTAAAATCAAATATCACATCACTCGATAATTCACATTTATGGCAACCCAAGCCAACTTGACAAATATGAACAACATTTATAAATTCACAAGCAAAATAAATTATAAAATCAGAACTCCAACTATTCACCACAAGTTCATATCGTCATAAATTAGACTTAACATTCCGAAATTCACCCATCCTAGTACTACTCTCGACCAAGCACGCTTAACTTCGGAGTTCTGATGGGATCCGGTGCTTTAGTGCTGGTATGATCGCACTCATACCAATATGAAAAGAAGAGGTATCTATCATGTTAACCGATACTCCCTTTGTTTGCAACAAGAAGAAACTGTTGACCACCTCTATTTTGCTTGTGATTATACAAAATGGATATGGAAGGAGATTCTCCAGCGATTTGAACTCAATAGACTGCCACAACCAAACTTGCACCAAGAACTAGGCGACCTTATGCAATGTTTCTCAAGAAAAGGGCCTCTTACACAACTGGCAAAGGTTATTTTCAGATGTGCTATTTGGTGGATGTGGAAGGAGAGATGTAATAGAATCTTTGAATGTCAACACACAAACAATGCTCAGCTCTTGAAAGAGATTATTAGAGACTCAAGATCCTGTATGGAGCATGAACTCAAAACCGAGCACTTCACCCGAAGAGAAAAAGATATTTTTATCAAATTTAATTTTGCTATTAGCTAAAGATCTTGGGAATGATGCCAAATAATGTACCCACAGATAGTTATAGTCTACAGCATGTGTAGTCATAACTATCGCATTAGCACTCTATGAGTTACTTGGCTTTGTCTATGACTTGTATAGATAAAGCTATTTGTAGAAACTTTACACATAATGAATTTTACTTTTACTTACCAAAAAAACAAAACCATATGAAGTAGGAGGACTAAATGTCCTCGTCATCCTAGACTCCTAAAATGCATCAAAGAAAATTTTCACCGATCACTATAGTTCACTAGACCTCAATATATTTTGCACGCCAACATATCAAATATTTCAGTGATCCTCAAATTATGCTCTGATACCACCTCTGTCACGCCCCTCAAAAATATCGATAATATTAAAAATTTTCATCACAAACTAATCTAGGATCCAAACTAAAATTTGAGGACACTGAAAAACATTCTATCAAATTCACATTTATAAAACCTGTGCAGTTTATAATCATATATCACATCACTCGATAATTCACATTTATGGCAACCCAAGCCAACTTGACAAACATGAACAACATTTATAAATCCACAAGCTAAATAATTTATACAATCATAACTCCAACCATTTACCATAAGTTCATATCATCGTAAACTAGACTTAACATTACGAAATTCCAAATAAGAGAGATCTTCTAACACTTTTACACAGTATATCCATTTTGATTCATCGACAACATTTCATTACATACAAAATATGCTTATACAACAATAACATAATAACCAACAAGACTTGCCCATAATTATGAATAGCTATCCACTGCCTCAACCCAATTCAAACATCTCAAAGAGTGACAAGCTGACCTGAAAGATTTTATATAACAACGGAGTGAGCTAAAAATAGCTCAGCAAGTGACAAAGCATATCTAGCACGAGAAAGGACAGTTTCAAACAAACAAGATATCACAATACAAGACAGAATCCAAGAGATTCAAGGATATCATCTCATTAGATACAGAATCACAAATGTCATTTCATTCATAACATATTTGGTTCATAACAAATGAAGCATAGAGTAATTGGAATATCAACAGCGTACGAGAGGTTCCGGAGTATATCAATTGCAAATAGGACATTTCAGAACATATCAGTTCATAGCAAATGGAGCATAGAATAATTGGAGTATATCAATAGCGTACGACATGTGCCGGAGCATATCAATGGCAAATAGGACATTTCAGAACATATCAGTTTATAGCAAATGGAGCACAGAGTAATTGGAGCATACCAATAGAGTATAAAATGTTTCGGATCATATCAATGATAAATGGAACATTTCGGAACATATCAATGGTATGTGAAGCATTTTGAAGTATATCAATGGCATAGGAAACATTTTGGAGCATATCAATACAAAATACGAAACAGAAGCTCAGACGTCGTACCCTAGCATAGTGCATGTGAGGTTTAACTCAATGGTGGCTCCACGCCATGATGAGTTCTCGACTCCATCCATGGGTAGCCCTTTCCTACTCGAGCCCTCTCACCCTGCCCAAGTGCTAGGTCGGCTCTGAATTTTATATCAAATAGATAGATGGTAAAGTGGGATTCCAAACATAATATGGTATATCCATTTTCGAATGACCACCAAACATAATCTAGAGCATCGTGGGCTCTAAGCACATACCCTTTATCATTTCTGGCAAAGGTCCAAATAATCCCACAAACACCAGAGAACAAAAGGATATTATGAATAATAAATTGGGACATATCGGAAGCACATGCAGAATAATGAAATGTACATGTGCCTTTATGAGTTAATACGATGCAAACATAATCCTTTACAAATGTATTCAAATTTGAAAGGAAATGAAAGTAAGAGTATACAAGGATTCCAAGCAATCACATATAGCTTAATTCAAATAAGAAGGTTAGATGAAATCAATTTCCAAAGGAATGAAACAAGAATATGCGAAATCGACCAAAGCTCGATTTCTGGTAGAATTCAAGAGGCACATTGAACAAATTATTCAAACTATCAATCGTGCTCCAATTTACTCAGAAATATATCATTGGAAAGATATTTCAATCTACTTCCAAATAAAACAAGCTTCATATGAATTGAACTGTCCAATAGAGAGAGTTACAAATAATTTGGTAAACAAGGGTCGCAGAACAAAATCTCTGTTTGGCATAATTCATAAGGTCAGATTCAATAGATAACTGGGTAGGTGTTTGGACTCCAAATATTTCAATCCATATATCAAAAGAAATATCTACGAGTCTAGTTTCCAATGAAATCAGTTTTGAATAAATCGGAGTTTCCAACAAAGACTTATAGGCCGCTCGGTATCAAAAGGTCAGAATCTCAGAAGTTGCACAGATTCGAATAGTTACGTCTAAACAGGAGATATATCAAATGCAAGGCTAGAACAATTTAAAGTTCCTCATATTCAAAGCAAATGTATAGATAAAATTGTAGTAAGAAAAGATTAGGACACTTGAAATAGGAAAGATTAGAAAGCTTAGAATAAGAAGGATCGGAACACTTGCCTTTCAAAGATTTTGATCCAAAGATCCAAAGAAGGTGTCAGCCTAAATCCATCTACTTTTCCTCCACAACTATAGCTCATGCAGAACATAGAGGCATAGTCACCTACTCTCTCTTACTCTCATTCCTTCGTTTTCTTTTTCAAACGCAACTGTTGCAGCCATCGCCACTGCCACTACCACAGTCGTAGCCACGACCGTAGTTGTTGTTATAACCGTAGCCCCTTCTACTGCACTACGTCCTTCCTCCCTTCTCTCGTTCCTAATTTTTCTTTCCCAAACAAAGCTGCCGCAAATGCAGCCACCACCACCGCAGTCGTAATCACGACCACAACCCCTTTTTTTTTTTCCCTTTCCTTTCTTTCTCTTTCCCAAAAGCAGCTGCTGCAGCCACCACCATTGCCACAGCTACCGCAGCCAACGTCACAGCCGCAGCCGCAGTCGCAGCCACGGTCGCAGCCACCACAACCGCAGCCTCTTCTTCCTCCCCTGCTCTATTTTCCTCTCCTTCTCTTCCAGTTGCAACTGCCACTGCCGCAGCTGCCTCCCCTTCTCCTCTTCCTCTCTTCTTCCCTTTTCCTTTCTCTTCTTCTTCCTTTCCTTCTCTTCTTTCCCAGCTGCACTGATGCAGTCGCAGCCTCGGCCACTGCTGCAGCCTCTTCTTCCTCCCCTGCTCATCTTCCTCTCCTTCTTCTCTTCCAAATGCAGCTGCCATCGCTGCAGCCGCAGCCCCTTCTTCCCCTTCTCTTCTTCCTCTCCTTCCCTTCTTCCTTCCTCTTCCTCTTTCCCTGCCACAGCTGCAGCTGCCACAACCGCAGCCATAGCTACTTCATCCCCTTCTCCTCTTCCTTCTCCTTCCTTTCTTCTTCTTCTCTTCTTCTCCTTCCTCCCCTTCTTCTCCCCGTCGAACAGCACCTCCTCTCCTCTGTTTCCTCCTGCAGGAAACAGAGGTGTCACCTCTTCACCCGCTTCTACTTCTTCTCCTTCTTCTCCTTCTTCTTCTCCTCTTCTTCCCTTCTCCTACCCGACACCCCACACCTTCTCACTGCAGCCCATGCCGCAGCCATCCTTCTTTTTTTTCTTTTTCTCTTCTTCTTTTTCCTCTTCTTCTTCTTCTCCTCCCCAACACCCCACACCTCGTCTCCTCTGTTTTCGCCTGCAGGAAACAGAGGTGCTGCAGCCCTAGCTGCTGCCACCTCTCGCTCCTCTCCCACTTCCCTCTCTTTTTCTTCTTCTTCTATTCTTCTCTTCTTCCTCTTCTTCCTCCTCTCTTCTTTTCCCCTTCTTCTTCTTTTCTTTCTTCTTCTTCTTTTCTTCTTCTCCTCTTCTTCCTTTCTCCTCCCCAACGCCCCAAAGCTCCTCGCTGCAGCCCTTGCCGCAGCCACCTCCTCTTTTCTTCTTCTTCTTCTTCTTCTTCTTCTTCTGCTTCTCTTCCTCTACTTCTCTTCTTCTCCTCTTATTCCCTTCTCCTCCCCGACGCCCCACACATGAATTCCTCTGTTTCTCCTACACGAAACAGAGGTGCTGTAGCCCTAGCTGCTGCAGCTATCTCTCTTTCCTCTCCCTCTTCCCTCTCTTCTTCTTCTTCTTTTCTTCTCTTCTCCCTCTTCTTCCTCTCTTCTTTTCCCTCTTCTTCTCTTCTCCCTCTACTTCTCTCCTTCTTCTCCCCATGCCCCACTGCCCTAGCGTGGGAGGCGGTGGGATAAAACCGAAATTCTTGGTTTTTTTTTTTTTTTTTGTAACTTAATAGTTTAGTCCGTGAATTTTCTATATTTACATATAGGTCCTCCGATTTATAAATAAATCTTTATTAATAATTTTTAAAAGTGATGGATATTACAGCGTCCTGGCTCGGGAATTTTAACCCGATTCCCTTTCGGAGCTCGCGCGGAGACATGCTCTCGGACGGGCTTCCCCTGTCCCTTAGGATCGGCTAACCCATGTGCAAGTGTCGTTCACATGGAACCTTTCCCCTATTCGGCCTTCAAAGTTCTCATTTGAATATTTGCTACTACCACCAAGATCTGCACCGACGGCTACTCCGCCCGGGCTCGCGCCCTGGGTTTTGCGGCGACCACCGCGCCCTCCTACTCATCGGGGCTTGGCGCTTGCCTCGATGGCCGGGTGTGGGTCGCGCGCTTCAGCGCCATCCATTTTCGGGGCTAGTTGATTCGGCAGGTGAGTTGTTACACACTCCTTAGCGGATTTCGACTTCCATGACCACCGTCATGCTGTCTTAATCGACCAACACCCTTTGTGGTGTCGGGGTTAGCATGCAGTTGGGCATCGTAACCCGGCTTCCGGTTCATCCCGCATCGCCAGTTCTGCTTAACAAAAATAGCCCACTTGGAGCTCTCGATTCCGCGACACGGCTCAATGAAGTAGCCGCGCCGTCTTACCTATTTAAAGTTTGAGAATAGGTCGAGGGCATTGCTCCCCCGATGCCTCTAATCATTGGCTTTACACGATAGAACTCACATGTGGGCTCCAGCTATCCTGAGGGAAACTTCGGAAGGAACTAGCTACTAGATGGTTCGATTAGTCTTTCGCCCCTATACCCAAGTCAGGCGAACGATTTGCACGTCAGTATCGCTTCGGGCCTCCACCAGAGTTTCCTCTGGCTTCGCCTCGCTCAGGCATAGTTCACCATCTTTCGGGTCCCGACATGTATGCTCCAACTCGAACCCTTCATAGAAGATCGGGGTTGGTCGGTGGTGCAACCCCTCGAGAGGGTTCCTGCCCATTAGCTTCATTGTGCCTTCAAGGTTTCCGCACCCATCGACTCGCACACATGTCAGACTCCTTGGTCCGTGTTTCTAGACAGGTCGAATGGGGAGCCCACTGGCCGATGCCTAGGTCACGCGTGTACCCTGTGGGGCACGCCGATGGCGCGTGTCATGTCCTCGACCGCATCGACGGTATCCCCTCGAACGAACGATCCGTCCGGGCTTCGGCCGTCGATGCAGCCCACATCGATCCGCACCCCAAGCCGAGCGGTAGACCGGCTAAACGTCGTTCCGCATCCGACCGAGGTGCATCATCAGCCCCCATCCGCTTCCCTCCCGGCAATTTCAAGCACTCTTTGACTCTCTTTTCAAAGTCCTTTTCATCTTTCCCTCGCGGTACTTATTTGCTATAATTCTCTCACCCATATTTAGCTTTGGACGGAATTTACCGCCCGATTGGGGCTACACTCCCAAATATCCCGACTCGTTGACAGCGCCTCGTGGTGTGATAGGGTCCATGTTGGACGGGGCTCTCACCCTCCCCGGCGCCCCTTTCCAGGGGACTTGGGCCAGGTCCGTCATTGAGGATGCTTCTCCATACTACAATTCAGACGACGCAGCCGCCCGATTCTCAAGCTGGGCTGATCTCAGTTCGCTCGTCGTTACTAAGGGAATCCTCGTAAGTTTCTTCTCCTCCGCATATTTATATGCTTAAACTCAATGGGTAGCCCCACCTGACCTAGGGTCGCGGTCCGTGGCATCGACTCGCACCACGACTTGGGTCCTCGAGGCCTCGCCCGGGTCCCGAAGGCATGACGTATGGCTCACAGAAGGCATCTGTCAGAACCCTTGCAGATTCTAAACTTGTGGTTGATCTCTTTAGGGGATCGGCCTCCTTGGAACTCTATAGGGGTTCCTCCCTCCAAGTTGCTACTCAAAGGCTGCGGAAAAGATTCATTTATTGCTTTAGAAAAGAGAAGGAATACATGGCTATTTATAGGGCTTCTAAACCCTAACTCCTAATAGGACTCCTACTTAAGACTCTTACTTCTAACCAACTCCTAATAAGACTCTTACTCAAGACTCCTATTCCCTTACAACTCCTAATTCTTCTCTAAGAAAAAACCTCATACATGAATGTCCCTCTTAATTAGGACTCTCCTAGCTAGAGTCCTAACAAATCCACCCTCTTCAAATTAGCCTTGTCCTTAAGGCTTAGATTCCATGAACTCAGGGAACCGGGTCTTCAGCTCCTCATATGGTTCCCATGTCGAGTCTTCAAGTGGTAAATTATTCCAATGCACTAGTACATCAGTAGAGGGACGTCGGCGATGCATCACAATCCTGCGATCGAGGAAGGCTTGTGGTTGAGCTTGAATAACTCCATCCTCAGTGGTATTGGGCAGTTTGATCTGGGGTGACTCGTGTTCTCCCAACTTGGGCTTCAAGTATGACACGTGGAAGATAGGGTGAATTTTGGCATCCTCAGGTAATTTAAGTCTATACGCCACTACTCCAATACGCTCTGTGATCTGATAGGGCCCAAAAAATCATGGAAATAGCTTCATGGAGGCTCGAGTGTTGATGGAGAGTTGCTTGCATGGTTGTAGGCGAAGATAAACCCAATCTACTACTGAAAATTCTCTTTCACTTCAACGTGTGTCGGCTTGCTGCTTCATTCTGGCTTGAGTTGTAGAGAGATTATCTTTTATCAGTTGTAAGAGTTTGTCCCTATCAATCAATTCTTGTTCAACCTGATCTACCTTGGCCGAGCCAATTACATACTTTGGAATCACAGGGGCCGGTCGACCATACAATGCTTCATAAGGGGCACATTTTGTAGATGAATGATATATAGTATTATACCACCATTCGGCCTAGGGAAGCCATTTTGCCCACTCTTTTGGTCGGTCACTAGCGAAACACCAAAGGTACGTCTCTAAACACCTGTTTACCACCTCTGTTTGGCCGTCAGTTTGTAGATGATACGCTGTGCTCATCTTGAGTTTGGTGCCTTGTAACTAGAATAACTCGGTCTAAAATTTACTAGTGAAGATCCTATCATGATCACTTACAATGGACCTTGGCATCCCATGTAGTTTAACAATATTTTCTATGAAAACTTGGGCAATACTAGCAATAGTGTAGTAGTGTAGAGAGTTCTCACAGCACAAAAATGAGCATATTTCGTAAGTCGATAAACCACCACGAGAATTGTGCTTTTACCTTTGGCAGGTGGCAGCCCTTCAATGAAGTCCATAGAGATGTCTGTCCACACTGAGTCTGGTATAGGTAGTGGTTGTAGTTTCCCTGGATTTGCTACAGTTTCACCCTTGTGGTGTTGACATACATCACATTGTGCCACATATTTAGCAATAATTTTTTTCATCCCTCTCCAATAAAAATTTTGCTTCACTCTTTTGTAGGTTCTTAGGAATCCAGAGTGCCCTACTAACGGTATGGAGTGCATTTCATGCAAGATGATTGTGATACAAGGGGAGTCAGGTATAAGCATAATACGACCTTTGTAGCGTAGATCCCTCGAATCCCAAGTGTAGTGGGCTATTGCACTTGGATCCTCCTCAAATTTTTTTATAATGTTGCTGATCTCTGGATCCTTCTTCCATTCTTCTGTTAGGACTCTAGCTTGGAGAGTCCTAATTGAGAGGGACATTCATGTAAAAATGTTAGGACTCTAGCTAGGAGAGTCCTAATTGAGAGGAACATTCTGTTAGGACTCTAGCTAGGAGAGTCCTAATTGTGAGGGGCATTCATGTAGGAGGTTTTTTCTTAGAAAAGAATTAGGAGTTGTAAGGGAATAGGAGTCTTGAGTAGGAGTTCTATTAGGAGTTGGTTAGAAGTAAGAGTCTTAAGTAGGAGTCCTATTAGGAGTTAGGGTTTAGAAGCCCTATAAATAGCCATGTATTCCTTCTCTTTTCTTAAGCAATAGATGAATCTTTTCTGCAGCCTTTGAGCAACAACTTGGAGGGAGGAACCCCTATAGAGTTCCAAGGAGGCCGATCCCCTAAAGAGATCAACCCCAAGTTTAGAATCTGCAAGGGTTCTAACACCTGGTATCAGAGCAGCGTTCTTGGCTTCTCGCTGCCCTTCCACAGCCATCCATCAACCCTCTACAACCATCCAAAGCAATTCCCACAATTGCTTAAAAGATCGTCACCGAATTCCGTCATCATCTCCACCACCATGGATCATCCTTTGATCTCCCTGTGAATTGCAACAGGTTCTGGTTTCCTACCTTACTACTGCTGCAATTTAGTTATCCTTATTCGAAAATCCAAAAAAAAAAAAAAAATCATTCCTATATTGCTGCATAAACTTTTCGTCACAAAGTTTTCATCTCTACGACGAAAGAAACATTGCAGAATTCCAACCGCATAGCACCATCTGTTTGATCTTGCTACTGTGCTTTTTCTATCCAAATTTTTATGACATCTTTGACACTTCTTAACAGTGGATTTCCCTTTGGTTTCATCAAAAAATTCTCAATATAAACTACTGATCTTTTATGTCCAATCTGCTGCACTTGAATTGCAGAATTCAAGCTACATAGCACCATCTGTTTGATCTTTCTACTGTGCTTTTTCTATCCAAATTTCTACGAAATTTTCATGACATCTTTGACACTTCCTAACAGTAGATTTCTTTTCGGTTTCATCGAAAAATTCTCAATATAAACTACTGATCTTTTTTGTCCAATCTGCTGCACTTGAAAATCTATGCTGCAGAAAATTTCAGCTGCATATCGTTGCCTTAACCCATCTATTTGCAATATTTTTATAATGAAATTTCTTATACACTTCATAGATCATATTGGTTTCCATCTAAGATTGATCTATTAAGAAATTCATCTCTAAAAATGATTTTATGTTGCTGAAAATTTTCATCGTAACCCGCTGAAATTTTTCGACGATAATTCTGCAATTGCAACTTGCACCAATTTCCTTGCTGTTATACTACCGAAATTTTCTTGATTAAATTAGATATCCTTGCTGTCATATAAATTGTGATTTTGCTATCAATTCCCTCCTCAATTCTCTCAAGTTTTTGGTGGAAATTACGTCGAGAAACCGTTGTTTCTTCGACGATAATTCTACTCTTACAAGACAGCACATACTTGCTGCAACTTCCACGGATTTCTGTCAAACCTTTGCTACCATCTACCACAGATCCAAAACTTTCATCCACAGCCCTAAAACTCTGCTAGTCATAAGTGCCCAGCAAGCCAATCACGTGAGTGATGGCACGTGTGACTTGATACAGAATCTTTTTGCTTATTATATTTTGGCGTATATCACTTTATAACTATTGGATAAATGCATATATATTGTGATGTCCTTGGATTTGTGCAATGGGAATCGGATCGTGATGAGATCACGATAATGAGATCGATTCACCTTTAAACACATATCCTAAATAATCCCGGTCATAGGTTACTCGAGAGGGACATCGTGATAACCGGATAGACTGGTGTGCTGTATACCCGTCCATATGATGGATGCAGCTGGTCTCATAGCTGCTCGTGTAGGGACACTAGGGATACAGTACAGGTGCTCATTGGAGAATGTGTTCACTGATTGATCCGCTTACGAAATTCTGGATGGTTGATGATGCCTAATTGTCAGACAACGATTCCGTAGTCCTAGTGGTGTATCTGGTTCTTAGACTTGAGACACCAAGGATGTCCTGTATGAGTGCTCCACTCTTTGATACCAGACTTATAGGTTTGGCTGTTCCCAGATCTAGTACAGCTGGTCATTGGGAGTGGTAGTCGATCTTACGAGGGCTATTGAGTGTCGATAGAGGATCATCCACTCTCGGTATCATGAGAGGAATATCCCATGTGTTCTTGCTCAGAAAAATCCCTGGCCAGGGTCATTCGGGTTGAGAGAGAAAGAGTTCTCCGGGAGAATCCGATTAGAGCGAGACTCGAGTAGAAACCGTATGGGTCTGACAGCACCATGCTCGATATACGGTCTCTGGGATATTAGATGGATGAGGGACTATAGGTACATGGTAACTGAGGACAGACAGGTCCAATGGATTGGATTCCCCTGTATCATCTGGGGACTACGGCGTAGTGGCCTAGTACTTCCGTAGTCGATGAGTCGAGTGAATTATTACAGAGATAATAATTCACTGAGTTAGAAGGAGTTCTGACAGGTATGACTCACGGCCAGCTCGATATTGGGCCTAGAGGGTCACACACATATGGTAGGCATTGCGATGAGTAGAGGTTCGGATATGAGATATCCGACGGAGCCCTTGTCTTATTGGATGCAGATCCAATACCCACTAGGGAAAGGACCCATTAGGGTTTTGACACGGGATCTCTATAAATAGGAGGGATTCACAGCCTCATAGGCTAGAGTCTTGGCTTGCCCTTCCTATTCTCCTCTCCCTCTCCACCTCAGAGTAGGCCTGGAGTTTTGAGGAGCGTCGTCGCAACCCTGCTGTGTGGATCACCGCTAGAGAGGAGGACGCTTGACCTCCTTCACCCTCTCCTAAGGATTTGCAAGGAAACAGGGATATACGATCTCCCTAGGTAACACAATCTCTATACGCAGTTTTTTTCTTGTTCTTCCGCTGCGCATATGATGTCGCCCCCCCTATGATTTCCCAACAAACTCTACTAAACCACACCCTCAAACTGCACCAAAACAGCCACAAAACAAGCCTAAACCGCAGCCTACATCCACTAATCCACCAACCCTTTCGACCATCACTTCTCTCAACCTATACATGCCTTTAACCTGACAACAAAAGAGAGATCTTAACATCATAGATTTGGAGGCATATACTATGGCATCTAAGGAGGCAATCGATGCTAAATTCGAAGCCTTGGAGGCGCGAATGGAGGATAAGATTCGGACGCTCTTTACCGAACTCAGATTAGGCCGACTACTAAGCCCGAAGAAATCACATCAAGGAGAGAGCTTTGCCCAATCACACCAAGCCCGAAGATATGACTTCCAAGAGAGGGGAAGCTCTATGACCAACCCCAACTATCCATGCATGAGAGTGGACTTCCCTAGATGGGAAGAAGGAGACCCGATTGGTTGGATCTCGCGCGCGGAGCGATATTTTCGGTACCACAAAACCGCGGATGTATCTATGGTGAAAATTGCAACTATACATCTTGAAGGGGATGCTATACAGTGGTTTAACTGGTTTGAATATACTTATGGAGTCCTTTCATGGCGACAATTCAAAGAAGGACTGCTGATTCGCTTCAGACCAACCGATTACGGGAATATTGACGAACAACTAGCAAAGATCCAACAAACCTCCACCATTCAGGAGTACCAAACCAGGTTTGAATGGTTATCTAATCAAACTCATGATTGGTCTCAAAAACAGCTATTGTGGACCTTCATTAAGGGCTTGAAGCCAGAGATCCGAGGAGAAGTTAAAGCGCGACAACCATATACGCTTATGGCAGCCATCTCTTTCGCACGACATCAAGAGGAGCAATTGAACCATGAAGCTCGGAGGACTAGGGTCTCTCCTCAGCCAGTAATATTGAAGCCCTTAGCCCCCCCTACAGTCGACCAAGTCCCTACACTAAAGAGGTTAACAAGAGAAGAGCTTCGGGAGCGATATGCGAAGGGGTTATGTTGGCATTATGACGAGCCGTGGAGCCGTGAGCATCGTTGTAGTAAAGGGGGACTTCTTATGATTAAACCGATAGAAGTAGAGGTCATTGAACATCCAAAAGAGAGCCTTGAACATGGAGAAGAAGATGCAGAAGAAGAGCCACAACCGACCGGAGTTACGGTACATACACTAGCTAACTACTCAAACCCGCAAACGATGAAAATTGGAGGCCTTCTCAAACAACAACCAATCACTGTTCTCATCGACACGGGCAGTACTACTAACTTCCTAAACAGTAAGCTTGCTGTTCAGATATCATTACCTATCGAGAATCGCTGCAGGTTTGATGTTAAGGTCACCGACAGACGGATTTTGAATTGTGATCATAGGCGCTTGCAGGAGAAACTATTGCTGCAGGACCAAGAGATAATTGCAGATTTCTTCCTTCTCACTCTTAACAATCATGAGGCGATGCTCAGAATTAAATGGTTGATAACATTAGGTGATATTTCTTGGAATTTTATGAAACTAATTATGAAATTTTACAGTAAGGAGAAACAGGTGACATTGCACGGGAAACGTGGGGGCGACATAACAACGATTTGCACACAACAAATGGAGAATGTTTTGCATAAAGCATGCAGCGGCTTTTTGGTACAACTTGAGCAGCAAACTAAGGGAGAGCCAACAGAATTTGAAGATCCAAATCTACTTCCTTTGCTTACTGAATTTTCAAATATATTTGACGAACCGCGCAACCTACCTCTTACCTGTCGGCATGATCATTGTATAATGATTCTTCCAGGCAAATCTTCAGCAAATGATCAGCCATATCAGTATCCACATCTCTAGAAGGATGAAATAGAAAGGATTATAAAAGAGATGCTCGAAACAGAAGTTATTCGGCCAAGTTGCAACCTCTACTCTTCGCCGGTGCTACTTGTACGCAAGAAGGACGGAACAAGGCGAATATGTGTTGATTACCAAGCTCTCAATGGCATAATCATCAAGGACAAATACTTTATTTCAATAGTAGATGAATTGCTAGATGAAAGGGAGCACAAATATTTACAAAGCTGGACCTTTGATCCGGGTATCATCAAATACGAGCATGCGAAGAAGACATACGGAAAACCACCTTTTGAACACACAACAACCATGAATTTTTTGCTTTCTTCAACAAAAGGTGCAATATCTTGGGCATATCATATCAGAGGAAGGTGTGGCAGTGGACCCCTTCAAAATTGGAGTAATGCAAAACTGGCCGACCTTGAGAGACATAAAATTGCTACATGGCTTTCTGGGTTTAACAAGCTACTACCGCAAGTTCGTGAAAATCTATGGAAAGATCAGTGCACCACTTACTTCCTTACTAGAAAAAGATGTCTTCCAATGGTTGGACAGAGCCTTCGCTGCCTTCGACAAACTTAAGGCAGCCATGACGACGACGCTGGTGCTAACACTACCAGATTTCAACCGACCCTTCATTATTGAGGCTGACACATCTGGAGTCAGAATTGGAGTCATTCTCATGCAAGATGGTCGACAACTCGCATACACTAGCAAGGCATTATCTCCCTCCGATAAAAATATGTCAACATATGATAAGGAGATGCTCGCCATTGTGCGCGCAGCAACGAGGTGGAGATTGTACTTGATCAGGCGATACTTTCAAATCAAGACCGACCATAAAAGCCTAAAATATCTCTTGGAGCAGAAGATATCTTCCCCCGAGCAGCAAAAATGGGTAACAAAACTTCTTGGATTTGATTTTGAAATAACTTACAAAAAGGGGAAAGAGAATGTTCTTGTAGATGCGCTTTCGCAGCTGCCCGAGCAAGTTGATGTTTCGACCGTTTCACTTCCGATCAGCGACTTCCTTGAGGATATTAAGATGGAATGGCAGGAAGATTCAGATACTAGGAAGATTATAAAAAAATTGGAGGAAGCACCAAGCCCCATGGCTCATTACAATTGGGACTCAAAAGAATTACACTATAAGGGACGCATTGTGCTTGTGACAAATTCTACTTGCATCTTCAATAGCAGATTTTGGACAAAGTTATTCTATATGCAGGGTACTAAATTGAAAAGGAGTACGACATATCACCCACAAACCAACAGCCAACCGAAAGTTTTAAACAGGTGCTTGGAGACAGCCCAAAGCCACCCACCAAATATGACTACCCAAAGAGAACTCGAGACCCAGCCAAGTGCCATTATTGATCTACGGATCGTGACTCGACGACGACGACCCACTAATGAAGTGCTAATACAGTGGGCGAACCTACCAAAAGAAGATGCCACTTGGGAGAACTGTGACAACTTGAAGATCAAATTCACAGAATTCATGAATCATCAGCCTCGAGGACAAGGCTGATTTGAAGAGGGCGGGTCTGTTAGGACTCTAGCTTGGAGAGTCCTAATTGAGAGGGACATTCATGTAAAAATGTTAGGACTCTAGCTAGGAGAGTCCTAATTGAGAGGGACATTCTGTTAGGACTCTAGCTAGGAGAGTCCTAATTATGAGGGGCATTCATGTAGGAGGTTTTTTCTTAGAGAAGAATTAGGAGTTGTAAGGGAATAGGAGTCTTGAGTAGAAGTTCTATTAGGAGTTGGTTAGAAGTAAGAGTCCTAAGTAGGAGTCCTATTAGGAGTTAGGGTTTAGAAGCCCTATAAATAGCCATGTATTCCTTCTCTTTTCTTAAGCAATAGATGAATCTTTTCTGCAGCCTTTGAGCAGCAACTTGGAGGGAGGAACCCCTATAGAGTTCCAAGGAGGCCGATCCCCTAAAGAGATCAACCCCAAGTTTAGAATCTGCAAACGTTCTAACATCTTCCCTAATGTCCATGAGGAGACTAGTGGTAGGAAGGGAGATGGCTAAAACCTTAGCTTGCTAAGGTTGCCGTGAGAGTGCATATGCAACAACGTTTTCTTTCCCCTTTTTGTAAATAATTTCATAATCAAATCCAAGAAGTTTGGTTATCCATTTTTGTTGCTCAGGGGATGATATCTTTTGCTCCAAAAAATACTTGAGGCTTCTATGGTCGGTTTTAATTTGAAATCGCCGGCCGATCAGGTAGGGTCTCCACCTCATTACTACGTGTATAATGGCGAGCATCTCCTTATCATATACTGACATGTTTTGATGGGAGGGAGATAATGCCTTGCTAGTGTATGCGAGTGGTCGACCATCTTGCATGAGAACGGCTCCAATTCTGACTCCATATGTGTCGGTCTCAATGATGAAGGGTCAGCTGAAATCTGGTAGCGCTAGCACCGGCGTTGTTGTCATGGCTACCTTAAGTTTGTCGAAGGCAGTAGAGGCTTTGTCCGACCATTGGAAAGCATCTTTTTTCAGTAGAGAAGTGAGTGGTGCACTGATCTTCTTATAGGCCTTAACAAATTTTTGGTAGTAGCCTGTTAGTCCAAGGAACTCGCGTAGTAATTTCACGTTTGTAGTTTTCGGCCAGCCTCGTATTGACTCAATTTTTGTTAGGTCTACCATCACTCTTTCTTCTGATATTATGTGCCCAAGGTACTCTACTTTTTGCTGGAGAAAGCTATACTTTGGTTGCTTAACAAAAAGAGTATTCTCCCAAAGGATCGTCAGAACAATCTATAAATGCTGAAAGTGAGTCTCAAGAGAAGGGCTGTAAATGAGAATATCATCGAAAAATACCAGCACAAATTTATGAAGAAAGCTCCGAAAAATATCGTTCATGAGACATTGAAAGGTCGAAGGAGCATTAGTGAGTCCAAAAGGCATTACCAAGAATTCATAATGACCATCAAATGTGTGGAATGAAGTTTTTGGAATGTCATCTTCACATACCTGAATTTGGTAGTAACCGGATCGGAGGTCCAACTTCGTAAAGACTCGAGCTCCTTTTATTCATTAAGAAGTTCATCCACCACTGGTATTAGGTACTTGTCCTTGACGGTGATGCCATTTAAAGCTCGGTAATCGATGCACATCCGCCAAGTTCCATCCTTCTTGCGTACAAGTAGCACTGGTGAGGAATAGGGGCTGCAACTTGGCTGAATCACCCCTATTTCAAGCATTTCCTTTACGATCTTTTCAATTTCATCTTTTTCAAGGTGAGGATATCAGTACGGTTGAGTGTTCGCTGGTGGCTTGCCCGGAAGGATTGGAATTCGATGGTCATGTTGTCGAGAAGGAGGAAGACCGCATAGTTCAGCAAAAATGTCGGCAAATTCAGTAAGCAATTGGGCAAGATTTTGATCTTTAATTTCTATTTTCTTCCCCTTTGGTTGCTGCTGGAGGTGCATCAAAAAGCCACCATTTACCTTGTGTAAAACTTTCTCCATTCGTTGAGTCGAAACAGTGGTAAAGTTGCTTCCGCGCTTCCCGTGTAGGATGATTTGTTTGCCCTTACAGTAGAATTTCATAATTAATTTAGAAAAGTTCCAAGAGACATCATCTAGTGTAGTCAACCATTCTATACCAAGCACTGCCTCATAGTCATCAAGTGGTAGGAGGAAGAAATTGGTGATAATTTCTTGGTCTTGCAGTAATAGTTTCACCTACGGGCATCTTTGGTCACACATTAGGATTCTGCCGTCGGCCACCTTTACATCGAACTTGCTGCAACCTTCAATATGCAGTGCCATCCGAGCAGCAACCTTACTATTCAGGAAGTTATTAGTGCTACCCGTGTCGATGAGAACAGTGATCGGCTGTTGTTTGAGAAGGCCTCCAACTTTCATCGTTTGCGGATTTGAGTAGCCGGCTAGTGCGTGTACCGTAATGTCGGTCGGTTGTGGCTCTTCTTCCATATCTTCTGTTTCGTATTCAAGGCTCTCTTCTGGATGTTCAATGACCTCTTCTTCTACTGGTTCAATCATAAGAAGTCTCCCTTTGCTACAGTGATGCTCGTGGCTCCACGGCTCGTCACAATGCCAACATAACCCCTTCGCAGATCGCTCCCGAAGTTCTTCTCTTGTTAACCTTTTCAGTGCAAGTACTCAGTTGATAGTAGGGGGGGCTGAGGGCTTTAGTATTGTAGGTCGAGGAGTGATCCTAGTCCTCCGGGCTTCATGGTTCAATCGCTCCTCTTGAAGTCGTGCAAAAGAGATGGCTGCCATAAGCATGTATGTTTGTCGCGCCTTAACTTCTCCCCGGATCTTCGGCTTTAAGCCCTCAATAAAGGTCCCCAATAGCTATTTTTCATACCAATCACGAGTTTGATTAGATAACCTTTTAAACCTAGTTTGGTACTCCTGAATGGTGGAGGTTTGTCGGATCTTTGCTAGTTATCCGTCAATGTTCTCGTAATAAGTTGGTTCGAAGCGGTTCAGTAGTCCTTCTTTGAATTGTCGCCATGAAAGGACTCCATAAGAACTGTATGGCATCCCCTTCAAGATGTATAGCTGCAATATCCACCATGGATGCATCCGTAGTTTTATGGTACCGAAAATATCGCTCCGCGCGCGAGATCCAACCAATTGGGTCTCCTTCTTCCCATCTAGGGAAGTCCACTCTCATACGCGAATAGTTGGGGTCAGTCATAGAGCCTCCCCTCTCTTGGAAGTCATCTCTTTGGGCATGATGTGATTAGTTATAGCTCTCTCCTTGATGTGATTTCGTCGGACTTGGTGGTCGACCCAAACTGAATTCGGTAAGGAGAGTCCGAATCTTATCCTTCATTCGTGCCTCGAATGCTTCAAATTTAGCATTGATTGCCTTCTCAGATGCCATAGTATATGACTCCAAATTTGTGATGTTAAGATCTCTCTTTTGTTGATGGGTTAAAGGCATGTATATGTTGAGAGAAGTGATGGTTGAAAGGGTTGGTGGATTGGTAGATGTAGGCTGCGGTTTAGGTTTGTTTTGTGGCTTTTTTGGGTGCAGTTTGAGGGTGTTGTTTGGTGGAGTTTTAGGGCTGTGGATGAAAGTTTTCGATCTGTGGTGGATGACATAAAAGGTTTGTTAGAAATAAGTGAAAGTTTGCTGCAGAATTATGTTGTCTTGTAAGAGCAGAATTGTCGTCGAAGAAACAGCGGTTTCTCGACGAAATCTCCACCAATAATTTGAGAAATTTGAGGAGGGAACATACAAGACGTCCTTAGTATCTCAAATCTAAGGACCAAATACACCACTAGCACTATGAAATCACTATTTAACAATAAGGCATCATCAATCATTCGGCATTCCTTAAGCGAATCAATCAGTGAACTCATTCCCCAATAAGCACTTGTATTGTATCCCTAGTGCCTCGACACGAGCAGCTATAAGACCAACTGCATCCATCATATGGATGGGTATACAATATACTAGTCTATCCAGTTATCTCGATGTCCCTCTCGAGTAACCTATGATCGGGATTATTTAGGATCTGTGTTTAAAGGTGAATCGATCTCATTAACGTGATATCATCACGATCCGATTCCCATTGCACAAATCCAAGGGCATCACATTATATAAATACATATATGCAACAAGTAATATAAAGTGATAAATGTTAAAATATAATAAGTAAAAAGACTACATGTCAAGTGATACGTGCTATCACTCACGTGATTGGCTTGCAGGGCACATATGACTAGCAATCTCTCACTTGAACTAAAGCCAATCACCTATATGTCTGATCCACATCAGACCCTTGTGACGCTCAAAAACAATATGAGACATTGGCTTTGTTAGTAGATCTGCAATGTTATCTTCGGATGGAATTCTTTATACTACTATATCTCCTTGGGTCATAATTTCTCTAATAAGCTAGAACCTCCTCAGAATAATTTTAATGAGACCTAGGTTCTCTTATTTGAGTAATTATCCCGTAGTTATCGTAATATAAGGGAATCGACTCCTTATTGCCTAACATGACTCCCAGATCTGTAATGAACTTCTTCATCTAGGCTCCCTCCTTTTGTCACGCCCCCCCTGAATTATCACATTCAGGAAGTGTGACCCTGTCTAAAAATCAATAATATTATAATTCATCAATCAATTCAATCCAGGATCCAATCTAACAATTTGAGGATACTAAGAATCATTCAAAAATCTCTATTCACAATTCATAAACCTGTACATTACATAATCATAATCCACTTCACTCAGAGATTCACAAAATCCAAAGACAACTCAACTAAACATCAACCACACCACAAATCCATAATCATAGAAGTATATACAATCATAAAAAGATAATTATTTACCATGAGTTCTTATCCTTACACATATTAAACTTATCATTCCATACACATGAGCGGTCCTTTGACATTTTACAACACATAAGTATCAATAGATCCTTAACATTACATCAGAAGTAAAGTTTACTATACAACAAAAACCATCATCCAACAAAGATTAGCTCAAAAATCTTCTAGCCTTTCATTGCTTTAACCCAATTTTAGCTTTTCAGTGCGTGACAAGCTACCCTGAAAAATTTATATAGCAACGGGGTGAGCATAAAGAGCTCAGCAAGCGACTAACATATCCATGGCGATAGGAGAAGTTCAAGCAGGCTTAGTATCAAGATAACAAAAGCAGAAATACAAGTGTTCATTTGAAGTCATCTCATTTGATATAAAATCACAAAGGTTTACCTCGTTCAAAAACAGGCATTAGACATAACAATAGGAGAAAAGAAATTGGAGCATATCATTGGCATAAGGAGCATATCGATGACATATGATAATTTCAAACCATAACAAAGACGTAAGGAGCATTTTGGATATCTATGGCATACGAAACAGTTCGGAACATATCAATGGTGAATGAAATGCTTCAGAACGTATCAATGGCATATGGAAATATTTCGGAAGCATAAGAAGCATTTCAGAACATATCAAAGAACAAATATGAAATAGAAGCTCAAACGTCATACTCTAGCATAGTGCATGTGAGGATTAACTCAGTGGTGGCTCCACGCCGTGATGAGTTCTCGACTCCATCCACGGGTAGCCCTTTCCTACTCGAGCCCTCTCACCCTGCCCAAGTGCTAGGTCGGCTCTGAAGTTTATATCAAACAGATAGAAGGTGAAGTGGGATCATAATATAATATGGTCCATCCATTTCTGGATGACCACCAAGCATAAGTCTCCCACGTCTGGGAGCTCCATCCACCCACGTCTGAGTGAAGTCAATGGGGCCGGCAGAGCAATCGCGGGCTCTAAGCATAACTCCCTTTACCATTTCTGGCAAAGGTTCACAATATCCCACAAGACACCAGAGTACAAAAGGGTAGTATGAACAATAACATTGACACATATCAGAAGCACATGCGGAACAACGAAATGTACATATGCCTTTCGAGTCAATACGATACAAACAGAATCTTTCACAAATGTATTCAGATTTAAAAGGAAACAAAAGCAGGAGTATACAAGGATTTCAAGAAATCACATATGGCTCAATTGAAATAAGAAAGTTAGATAAATTTAATCTCCAAAGAAATGAAACTGGAAGAGGCACATATCGAAAGCAAATGCGGAACAATGGGATGCATGTGCCGAATCATTACGCTGAAAACATGAACTTTAGATGATAGCTGCAGACAAATAAATAAAGGACAAAAGTATACAGGAATTTAAGGTAATAATGTAAAGCTTAACTGAAGAGTGTTTGCCGAAATCGATTTCCAAAGAGAAGAAACAAGGAGAGCCGAAATCGACCAAAGCTCGATTCTGGCAGAATTTGATAAGGACATTGTATGAACTATTTCGATAACCAATTATGCTCCAATTTATGCAAAATATGTGTCATTAGAAAGCTTGATCAATCTAATTTTAGGAAAATTAAGTTTGACAAGAATTGGAATTTACAACAGGGAGTTACAGATAATTTCATAGCCAAAGGTCTGAAAATATTTGCTCTGTTTTACTGAATCCATTGGGTCGATGAAAGTAGATGTTTTAGTTAGCAATTATTATCCGAAAATTTCAAATCAGGTATATAAAGAAAGAATTTTGAGTCTAGCTTCGAATAAATCATACTTTGTATGAATCTGAGTTCACAGTATAAAGTTATAAGTAGTTAAGCAACAAGAGGTCAGAAATTTCAGTCTCTATTTTGCAGAATCTGTAGGGTTAATTGAAACAGAAGTCTTAGTAGGCATTTAAACTCCAAATCATTCAATCTTAGTGTCAAAATAAAGATATTTGAGTCTACTTTCAAATGGAATAGGTTTAACCTAAATCAGAGTTTAGTGCTAAAAGTTAGATCGAAAACAATATACAGAAGTCAGATTACCGAAAAATTTCAGATTCATGGCTTTGTATCAAAAGGAAAGAACGGTTTGGTACTAAGCTGAAATCTTTTGCATTATGAAGAATTAAAAGGAAAACAGAGATTAGGAATTCTGTAGGAAGAGGTTAGAACACTTGCCTTAAACAAATTTGATTCCCAAATGGGGGGAGTTGATGCAAAACCTCAATCAAATCTTCTTCTTCAATTCCTCTTCTTCTTCTTCTTCTTCCCTTCTCTTCTCTTCTTAAACTCACGTTGGATGCAGCATCTGAATGTTACATTTAGTTTCTCCTTTAATCTCTTATTTAATTACTTTTGGTTAACACAAGAGTTGCAAAGTTTCAAGGTGGCAAGCATGCATGAAAAGTGCTAGATGTCATCCTTAGAGCAAACTTAGGTGGCACCATTAGGTTAGCTAGTGACACATGTCCACTAATTTTTATTTTATTTTATTTTTATTTACTCAATTCTGAATATTCTATAAATCATATCAATATTTTAATATTTACTCTTAGGTCCTTAGCCATAAACTTTAATATAATATTATTTAATATAAAATAATTATTAAATAATCCTTATTTTTACAAACAAATATTTTACTAAATTTTCAAAAATGGGGGATGTTACACTCTCCCCTCCTTAGAATAAAATTTAGTCCTCTAAATTTGTCATATCTCTTTCGGCGAAAAGATGAGGATAAACCAGATTTGTTGTCAAGGAATCCCCAACAATAGTAGTTACGTGTAGCAAATAATCTAGTGGTTTAGGTTGAATGCCCAAGTGACAAGCAAAATATTGTGAAACAAAAGACAAGTTGGAGCCAGGATCAAACAAAACTTTTGCATTTCTATTAGAAACATGTAGAATACCTTCAACCACTGATTTAGAGGCTTTGGAATCTTGTTATGTGATAGCATATACTCTAGCATGGGCTGTAGGCTTAGGGAGTAGTGGCTCTTTCTTCTTGTTTAGTGGGCAGTCTCTGACTTTATGATCTAACTTTCCACAGGCAAAACAGGCTCCAGTCACCCAAAAACACTCACTTGTTTCATGATTACGTCCACATTTTGTACACGATAGAGTTCTTTGCGATGGAGTTCCTTTCTCAAATCTAGGTACCTTTACCTTCTCGTTACTTCTTTCTGCTTCATTTCCTCTCTTACTTTTACCAACAAACTTATCCTTGCTATTCTTGTCCCTGATTTCTTGGATCTCCGCCAAGTCTTTTTCAAGTATGAAAGCTCTTTCTACTACATCAGTGTATACTTGGAGTTTTCAAAGCTGATATCCGGCTTCTTATTGCCGGCCTTAATCCTCTTTCAAGTCTTCTTGCTTTCCTATATTCATCATCAATCATATGTGTGGCAAATCTAGAGAGCTCGGTGAATTTAGACTCATATTTGGCTACTGTCAAATTTCCCTGGATGAGATTCAGGAACTCCAATTCTTTCTGCTCTCTGATACAATCCGGAAAATATTTATCATTGAACTTTTCTGTAAATACCTTCCAAGTGATTGGCTCTTGTCGAGCTTCAGAAATCCTCTTCAAGGTTCGCCACCAGTGCTCAGCCTCTCCTTCTAGCATGAAGGTAGCAAGAGAAACCTTCTTATCATCTGTGCAATTTAAAACATCAAATATTTTCTCCATCCGCATCATCCATTGTTCTGCTACCATTGGATCAGGCTCACCACTAAAACTGGGAGGACTAAGCTTCTTAAACTGTTCAATTCCCAACCCAGTCTAGTTTGAATTCCCAACTTCATCATTTCTTCCTTGTCGGACTTGTTGTTGCATTACTTGTGTCATCAACTCTAGAGTTTTCATAATTCCACTCAATTGATCAGAAGTAGATGCAACAGGAGTACCAGATGACCTCGTCATCCTGGCTTCCTAAAAATAACAAAAGAAAACTTTTGATCAATCTCTAAATAGAAATCACTAAACCTCAAAATTTATTACACATTTAGCATATCAAAATTCTTAGAAATCCTCAAATCATGCTCTGATACCACTCTGTCACGCCCCCCCTGAATTATCACATTTAGGAAGTGTGACCCTGTCTAAAAATCAATAATATTATAATTCATCAATCAATTCAATCCAGGATCCAATCTAACAATTTGAGGATACTAAGAATCATTCAAAAATCTCTATTCACAATTCATAAACCTGTACATTACATAATCATAATCCACTTCACTCAGAGATTCACAAAATCCAAAGACAACTCAACTAAACATCAACCACACCACAAATCCATAATCATAGAAGTATATACAATCATAAAAAGATAATTATTTACCATGAGTTCTTATCCTTACACATATTAAACTTATCATTCCATACACATGAGCGGTCCTTTGACATTTTACAACACATAAGTATCAATAGATCCTTAACATTACATCAGAAGTAAAGTTTACTATACAACAAAAACCATCATCCAACAAAGATTAGCTCAAAAATCTTCTAGCCTTTCATTGCTTTAACCCAATTTTAGCTTTTCAGTGCGTGACAAGCTACCCTGAAAAATTTATATAGCAACGGGGTGAGCATAAAGAGCTCAGCAAGCGACTAACATATCCATGGCGATAGGAGAAGTTCAAGCAGGCTTAGTATCAAGATAACAAAAGCAGAAATACAAGTGTTCATTTGAAGTCATCTCATTTGATATAAAATCACAAAGGTTTACCTCGTTCAAAAACAGGCATTAGACATAACAATAGGAGAAAAGAAATTGGAGCATATCATTGGCATAAGGAGCATATCGATGACATATGATAATTTCAAACCATAACAAAGACGTAAGGAGCATTTTGGATATCTATGGCATACGAAACAGTTCGGAACATATCAATGGTGAATGAAATGCTTCAGAACGTATCAATGGCATATGGAAATATTTCGGAAGCATAAGAAGCATTTCAGAACATATCAAAGAACAAATATGAAATAGAAGCTCAAACGTCATACTCTAGCATAGTGCATGTGAGGATTAACTCAGTGGTGGCTCCACGCCGTGATGAGTTCTCGACTCCATCCACGGGTAGCCCTTTCCTACTCGAGCCCTCTCACCCTGCCCAAGTGCTAGGTCGGCTCTGAAGTTTATATCAAACAGATAGAAGGTGAAGTGGGATCATAATATAATATGGTCCATCCATTTCTGGATGACCACCAAGCATAAGTCTCCCACGTCTGGGAGCTCCATCCACCCACGTCTGAGTGAAGTCAATGGGGCCGGCAGAGCAATCGCGGGCTCTAAGCATAACTCCCTTTACCATTTCTGGCAAAGGTTCACAATATCCCACAAGACACCAGAGTACAAAAGGGTAGTATGAACAATAACATTGACACATATCAGAAGCACATGCGGAACAACGAAATGTACATATGCCTTTCGAGTCAATACGATACAAACAGAATCTTTCACAAATGTATTCAGATTTAAAAGGAAACAAAAGCAGGAGTATACAAGGATTTCAAGAAATCACATATGGCTCAATTGAAATAAGAAAGTTAGATAAATTTAATCTCCAAAGAAATGAAACTGGAAGAGGCACATATCGAAAGCAAATGCGGAACAATGGGATGCATGTGCCGAATCATTACGCTGAAAACATGAACTTTAGATGATAGCTGCAGACAAATAAATAAAGGACAAAAGTATACAGGAATTTAAGGTAATAATGTAAAGCTTAACTGAAGAGTGTTTGCCGAAATCGATTTCCAAAGAGAAGAAACAAGGAGAGCCGAAATCGACCAAAGCTCGATTCTGGCAGAATTTGATAAGGACATTGTATGAACTATTTCGATAACCAATTATGCTCCAATTTATGCAAAATATGTGTCATTAGAAAGCTTGATCAATCTAATTTTAGGAAAATTAAGTTTGACAAGAATTGGAATTTACAACAGGGAGTTACAGATAATTTCATAGCCAAAGGTCTGAAAATATTTGCTCTGTTTTACTGAATCCATTGGGTCGATGAAAGTAGATGTTTTAGTTAGCAATTATTATCCGAAAATTTCAAATCAGGTATATAAAGAAAGAATTTTGAGTCTAGCTTCGAATAAATCATACTTTGTATGAATCTGAGTTCACAGTATAAAGTTATAAGTAGTTAAGCAACAAGAGGTCAGAAATTTCAGTCTCTATTTTGCAGAATCTGTAGGGTTAATTGAAACAGAAGTCTTAGTAGGCATTTAAACTCCAAATCATTCAATCTTAGTGTCAAAATAAAGATATTTGAGTCTACTTTCAAATGGAATAGGTTTTACCTAAATCAGAGTTTAGTGCTAAAAGTTAGATCGAAAACAATATACAGAAGTCAGATTACCGAAAAATTTCAGATTCATGGCTTTGTATCAAAAGGAAAGAACGGTTTGGTACTAAGCTGAAATCTTTTGCATTATGAAGAATTAAAAGGAAAACAGAGATTAGGAATTCTGTAGGAAGAGGTTAGAACACTTGCCTTAAACAAATTTGATTCCCAAATGGGGGGAGTTGATGCAAAACCTCAATCAAATCTTCTTCTTCAATTCCTCTTCTTCTTCTTCTTCTTCCCTTCTCTTCTCTTCTTAAACTCACGTTGGATGCAGCATCTGAATGTTACATTTAGTTTCTCCTTTAATCTCTTATTTAATTACTTTTGGTTAACACAAGAGTTGCAAAGTTTCAAGGTGGCAAGCATGCATGAAAAGTGCTAGATGTCATCCTTAGAGCAAACTTAGGTGGCACCATTAGGTTAGCTAGTGACACATGTCCACTAATTTTTATTTTATTTTATTTTTATTTACTCAATTCTGAATATTCTATAAATCATATCAATATTTTAATATTTACTCTTAGGTCCTTAGCCATAAACTTTAATATAATATTATTTAATATAAAATAATTATTAAATAATCCTTATTTTTACAAACAAATATTTTACTAAATTTTCAAAAATGGGGGATGTTACACCTTTGCTGCCTCTACTAGAGCAATATACTCCGCCTCTGTAGTTGAGTTAGTAGTAGTATCATACTTGGAACTCTTTCAGCATACTACTCCTCCATTCAAGGTGTACACATACCCCAAATTTGACTTACTATTATCGACATCGGATTGAAACTCGAGTCTATGTAGCCTTCAACCCTAAGGCTACTATCACCATATACTAGTAAAGATCCTTAGTCCTTCTCAAGTACTTAAGGATACACTTTACTGCTTTCTAGTGCTCCAAGCTTGGATCTGCCTGATACCTGCTTGTGATACTCAGAGCATAAGCTATATTAAGCCTGGTACATAGCATGACATACATGATAGACCATATCGCTGAGGCATAGGGTATCCTATCAATGTTCGCCCATTCTTAAGGAGTCTTTGGGGACATACTCCTAGAAAATGATATCTCATATCTCATCGGTATGAGACCTCTCTTGGAATTTTCTATGTTAAACCTTTTGACAATGGTGTCTATGTACCTAGATTGGGATAAGCTAAGCATCCTCTAGAATCTATCTCTATAGATCTAAAACCCCAAGATTTAGGTTGCTTCCCTTAAGTCTGTCATGGAGAAGTATCTAGATAACCAAGCCTTTACTATGGATAACATTCCTACATCATTCCCAATTATCAAGATATCATCCACATACACCACCAAAAAGGTGATAGTGCTCCCACTTACCATCCTGTACATACAAGGCTAATCTTCGTTCTTAACGAAGTCATAAAATCTAATTACCTCATCAAATCTTATATTCCAACTTCGGGAAGCTTGCTTTAGTCCATAGATGGATCTAAGCAACTTGCATGCCTTTTTTGGGCAGTCCTTGGACATGAATCCCTCAGGCTGTAACATATATACCTCTTCCTCGAGGTTCCCATTGAGGAATACGATTTTCACATCCATCTGCCAGATCTCATAATCATATTGTGGTACAATAGCCAATAGAATTCGGATGGATTTTAGCATGGCTATGGGTGAGAAGGTTTTGTCATAGTCAACACCTTGCCTTTGACGATACCCCTTAGCCATTAGCTTTCCTTTATACGTCTCTACCTTTCCATCTGCTCTGATATTTTTCTTAAAGATTCACTTGCAACCGATGGGTACAATACCCTCGGGTGCATCAACTAGGTTCCAAAACTTGTTGGAATACATAGAATCTATCTTAGAATTCATGACTTCTTGCCACTTTTCGGAGTCTATACTCATAATAGCCTACTTGTAGATTTGAGGATCAATATCTTCAACATCCTCTCCTCCAATATGTCCCACATATCTCTCAGGAGGGTATGATACTCTATAGTACATACGTAAAGTTGGAACTTATGTGTTATATACATGAATATACTCGGGCTGTAGAGTGGTGCTTGTGCTAGGTTCTCTAACCTTGCTCAACTCTATCATTCTCCTACTATCTCTGCCAAGAATGTGTTCCTTCTTAAGGAACATCGCTCTCTTGGTTATAAAGACCTTTTGGTTCTCGAGATGATAGAAATAATACCCACAAGTTTCCTTGGGGTATCTTATGAACTTGTACCGCTCCATCCTCGATTTCAAGTTATCGGGGCTGTCTTTTAACGTGGGCAGGGCAGCCCCAAATCTTAACAATATTAAGATCGAGCTTCTTTCCTTTCTATATCTCATATGGTGTAGACACTACCGACTTAGTTGGAACTCTGTTCAAAAGGTAAGCTGTAGTCTCTAAGGCATATCCCTAGAATAAGATGGGTAGGTCAAGGAAACTTATCATGGACCGTACTATATCTAACAATGTATGATTCATCCTTTCAGATACACCATTGAGCTGAGATGTATACGGAGGTGTCCATTGGGATAGAATCCCATGGTCCATGATGAACTGAGTGAACTATGTGCTCAAGTACTCACCTCCTTGATTTGATCAAAGAGTCTTGATACTCTATCCAGTTTGGTTCTCCACTTCATTCTTATACTCTTTGAATTTCTTAAAGTTCTCGGACTTGTACTTTATTAAGTACACATGTCTATACCTTGAGAAATCATCAGTAAAGGTCATGAAGTAAGAGTAACCACTAATGGCATGAGTTGACATGGGTCCATATACATCACTATATATGAGTTCCAATAGCTCAGTGACTCTTTCTCTAGTTCAACTTAATGGAGAGTTGGTCAGTTTTCCACGAAGGTAAGGCTCGCAGTTGCGTATAACTCATAGTCGAATAGATCTAGATATCGATCCTTTAGCAACTTTTAAATTTCTTCCTCATGGATGTGACCTAGTCTACAATGCCACAGGTATACACTATTCATCTCATCTCGTGTCCTCTTGGACACACTTACATTCATGATATATAGAGTAGTGTCTAGTATAAACAAACCTTGATGTAATATTCCTCTCGCCAATCTCCTTAGCCTTATCAGAATCTATAACAAATTGTTGATGTGATAAGCAATACCGGTATCAAATACCAATGCACTATCACAAAAATATAACAATTAGAGATTGATCATGAATATACTTGAAGCTTCTCCAAGCATCTGTTTTTCCCTCTCTACAAGGTACTCTTTGTAGTTCCTCTTCCAATGCCCATCTTTTCCATAGTGGAAGCACTGGCCTTTATCCTTTACCGGATTTTTCTTAGCAACCTTTGCTTTACCTAGTTTGCCCTTGCCCTTGCCCTTCTTAAGGGACTTTTTTGCTTTCCTTTTCTTTCTGGTCTCACTAGTATAGAGAACTGGCTTCTTTTTTTTTATTATGCTCTCTGTTTGCCTCAACATATTAAGGAGCTTTGGGAGAGTCACCTCAAGCTTGTTAATATTATAATTTATTATGAACTATAAAAAGGAATCTAGTAGGGACTGAAGCACAAAATCCATACACAGGTTATCCTTTAGGACCATTCCTAGACCTATGAGTTTCTCTATCTACTCAATCATCTTTAGGACATGGTTCTGAACTAATGTCCCCTCAATCATCCTAACATGGAAGAGGCTCTTGGATATCTTATATCGTTGAGTCCTTCCCTATTCCTTAAACAATTTACGGATATGTAGAAGAATAGATATGACATCCATCTTTTCATATTATCTATGTAACTCAGGAGTCATGGAGCCCAACATGTTACACTGAGCAAGAGTGGAGTCATCAATGTACTTCAGGTAGCGAGTGATTTCATCCTCGCTTGCACGTTCCTTGGGTGTAGGCATCATTGTATCAAGGACGTATGCAATTTTCTCTACTTTGAGAATAATTCTCAAGTTGTAGAGCCAATCCGTATAATTTGGACTAGTGAGGTGGTTGACATTAAGTATGCCACATAAGAGATTTGAAAGCGACATTTTCTGTAAATAAAGATATAGCAGAAATAAATAACTTACAGATTTTAAAAAAATAAATAATCAAGATATGAATTTCTATCTTAATATACTCCCACTATTTTACTAGTGAGTCACGCGATACCCTCAGCACGCAAAACGAAAGTCTCCGACTAACTTCTAGTGGGGATTAGGATTTAATTAGCGTCTTAGTGTGGCCTCGAGGGACTCGACCAATCACACTAAGCCCAAAAGGTAGGCACCTCTTGCCGATGATAACTCCTTGTGATTCTCGTCCTGTTCGACCTTCGAATCACCATGGTCTCGAGGGACTTGACCAACCATGATATTTGGTTAAGTCAACACCATCATTACATGATGAGTCTGATTCGATAATATACCCTCGAGGGATTCAACCAAGCATACCATGCCCTTAGGTCATCAGTGACATCTCTATGTCGTAGGCAAGATAGCGAATTTCGATATAAGTGAGACTCGAGGGACTCGACCAACTCAACCGACACCAAAAATCGATCCCTACCTATAACAATGGAAGACCACGTGGGTCAATCTAATTGCCTCACATTTATCGACTTAATATTATCGAGAGAGGGATTTCTTTAATTTGGTCTCCTAATATGATATGTCACACATATACATATTTAATATATATTTACATCGCATGAATATATATATATATATACATATACATATCTAGTATGTGTATAAACAATCACATATCACATGAGCAATTATACTAGATGATCATATACCACAGCCTAATAGGATCAGACCCGAGCCAGCGGACCTAATCACTCATATCAAGATATATGTGTTCAGCGGTGCATCTCCATGCCCAATGATCGTTCATCTCATCCTCGTTGGTTCCGTCGGTATCTTGACGCATCTGCATGCATCGCGATCGTTCGTCTCCTAGGTCCTGCTATCACATCACACTCCCACTATGCCTCGTCATGTGAATACAACTTAATCATAGGCACGCAGGCCCAACAATAAATAAGAAATAAAAATGAAGGCTCGCAGGCCATAATAATAATAATCACAAGTACATACATCTACGGTCCATGATTATCCGTTCACATATCATACATCACATGTATAAATAATCATCATGTAGGACTACCAGATAATAATAAAATAAAAATCAATTAAACTTTTTAATTAATTAATATTTTTTGAATTTAGAGACATACAAGAAATTTTTTGAATTTTGAGAGGTATTTTTATAATTTAGACAAAAGGATAAAATTAAAATTTCTCAAATTCACAAGGGCAAAAGTATCTTTTTGCCCAAAACTATAAAACTCCCCATGCCATGCTAGTTGTGGCTGCCACCACCCTGCCGGTGGCGTCCCTATGCAGTGGGGGGAGCGGGGCGGCACCCCTACGGGTGGCACTGCCCCCGCGGGCGACGCCCTTGCGGGTGACACTGCCCCATACAACACCCGCAAGCAGTTGTTCTCGTGGACGCAGCGACCGCATGCGCCCCACGCAACACCCACAAGTGGTTGTGCTCGCGGACGTTGCGACCGCAAGCGCCGTTGCCCTACGGCACCTCAGCTTGTGGGCACAACGCCGCTGTGCATGGTGCCTCTGCTCGCGGGCGAAACCACACCAGTTGGCCAGCGCCACCTGCTGGGGCTCGCTTCTGCCATTGCTGGTGGCTCACGCGCAGGCCCAACATCGACAAGCGTAGTCTGCGCCCATGGGTTGAGCCCCCGTAAGCGCCGCCATTGTGCGCGGACGCAGTGCCAACACGCAGGTGGCCACCATGCCTACGGCCCGCCCTACTTATAAGCATCATTGTAGGGGGCCTGCCTGCACATGGTCGGCCTTGTAGCTACTACTGTAGGTGATGTGCCTGCATGAAGTTGGCAATGCTACCACCTACGACAACAGCAATAGTTGTTGCCCTTTCTTGCATTTGCATTAATGATTTTGACATCAAAAGGTTCTCTAAAACACAACACACGTAGTTCAAAACCAATCTATCACATGAACAACCTGGCTCTGATACCACTATTGGGAAATCTTTGTGGCGACATCACAAGCGCAGCGGAAGAACAGAAAACAAAATTTCCAATTCCCAAATATATGTTAATCGTCGTGAGAAGATTGGTGTGCAATATCCGTGAAACTTAAAACAACATATAAGATAAATTGTGTTACTTGGGGAGATTTGGAAATTTTGTTAAGAGACAAAGAACTTAAACATTTTCCACTGGAATAACTCACTGATTCATTGATGACCTATAAAATGACGTGTATACCACATGACGAACTTGAGAATAACCTTCCAAAGAATAGCAAGTATTTGACACTTAGAACAAAAGAAGGCCACTCGAGCGAAAGCTCTAGTGATGATGACCTTGAACTCCTCACAAGTAAATTTAAAAGTTTCATTAAATAAAAATTAAAAATTAAAAATGAACTTAAAAAGAAGAAGTTGTCCAAGAAGAAGAAATCACTTAAGGTAACTTGGGATGAATCAAGCTCATCCAAAGATAAGAAGCAAACCAACAAAGATGAGGTGGTGAATTGTGCCTTAATGGCTCTCCACGATGAGGTAAATGACTCAACCGAAATGTCTTTACCTTATAATGAATTATTTGATACATTCAATGATTTGTATGATAAATTTAAATTATTTATAAAAATTATAAATTGCTAAAAAAGGATCATGATTCTCTTTCTAATGAATTTAAAAAATTCAAAAATGAGCATGATAACTGCATGTTAAACTCTTGCACTAAATATGAAGAATTAGATTTATGTAAAATGAAAAATTTATTATTACAACAAATATTAGATAAATTTAAAATTAGTAGCAAATCTTTAAACATGATTCTTAGCAATAAGAGTCATGTTCATAGAAAGAAAGGAATTAGCTTTATGAGTAACACTCAACAAAAGCCAATTATCTTCATTAAAGGACCCACATTACATGTTTCCCATGAAAATAGATATAATTTTTGTGGTAGATATGGTCATTTTATTTTTAAATATTTATTTAAAAAGTATAACTCACATAAATTGGTATAGGTTCCTAAAGAAACCATGAATATCTTAATGCCAAAAATTAAAGAGATAAATCCAACCATGAGGGACCCAAAGTCAATGGGTACTTAAAGGAAATCCACATTTCTTGTAGATATCTCTACAATCAAAAGCTAGGAGTAAAAATAAAATTTTAATAGTAGATGCTTAAGGCTTATAACTAGAGATCCAACATACTTCACAAACTCATTGGTCGAAATAAAATAATTTTGATTGAAAATGCTTTATGTTTCATGAAATCAATCTTGATAATTTAATGATTTAATTATGCATGATGATTTGAAGTAATGATGATTTTTGTGATCTATGTTTTATTGATCTTGATGATTTTTATGATGAAATTTATTTTTTTTAATTTTAAATGATAATTTGAATGAGTTTTATCCAAATCACGATCTTGATTCCTTAATAATTATAACTTGAGTTTTTTTTTTAATCAAAATTGTTTACTATGATTCTTTTTTTTGCTATATGATTTATGCAAATAAATCATGATTTTTATGTTGATTTTTTGATTTTTAATGACTTGCATTTTTCATTTGAATCAAGATCGTTTATTATAATTCTTCCTTTTGCTGCTCACTAAAAACGAGATTTCTTTTAATCATGATCTTTCTCTAGATTTCTTGATATTCTTGAAATTCTCTATGATATTTTTATTTAAGAGAAGATTTATACAAATTATAATCTTAATTTCTCAACTTTAGATTCATTGACTCCTTTGTATTGATCCTCAAATTGATATCTTATATTTTGAAATTTTTTTATAATACAAAATATTGATGATCTTTTGCATTGATCTTTCATGATATTTGATATCTTTCATGTGATGATTATTGATGTAAATTTTTGTACCTCCCCTCTTCTTCTTTCTTGTTTGTAATGACAAAGGGGAGAAAGAAAATTACTAGCATCTCAATAGAACCAATTGCTAGCTTGAATGTTAAACTTAGGTATATTAAATCTCCCAATGCATAAATTCTTCTTATACATTTTTTGGATCATGATCATGATTTCTCGATTTTTATGAATTTAGTTTTCTATAAATCAAGAATTTTGCTTTAACTAAAGAAGATTTTTGCTATAAATCAAGATTTTCTATCTCTTCTTTAACTAAATAAGAGATATATTAAAATTAACCATTATATGTCACTTGACTTCTTGATGTTTATGACTTGAATTTTATTATGTACAATTGCCTTGTATTTATAATTTGTATATCTCATGATATGATTGAATTATTGATTAAAAAAGGGGGAAAATTTATACTATTGTATTTTTCTCTTCTCTTTAATAATAACAAAGGGGGAGAAAGTCTTGCTAGCTTGAACATTGCAAAGAAAAGAAAAATTGCTAGCTTGCACATTGCAAAAGGAAGCAAAAATTACTATCTTGCCCATCTCAAGAAACAAAACTTACAATCTTTTTTTTGGTAAGTAAAGTAAAATTCATTATGTGTAAAGTTTCTACAAATAGCTTTATCTATACAAGTCATAGACAAAGCCAAGTAACTCATAGAGTGCTAATGCGATAGTTATGACTACACATGCTGTAGACTATAACTATCTGTGGGTACATTATTTGGCATCATTCCCAAGATCTTTAGCTAATAGCAAAATTAAATTTGATAAAAATATCTTTTTCTCTTCGGGTGAAGTGCTCGGTTTTGAGTTCATGCTCCATACAGGATCTTGAGTCTCTAATAATCTCTTTCAAGAGCTGAGCATTGTTTGTGTGTTGACATTCAAAGATTCTATTACATCTCTCCTTCCACATCCACCAAATAGCACATCTGAAAATAACCTTTGCCAGTTGTGTAAGAGGCCCTTTTCTTGAGAAATATTACATAAGGTCACCTAGTTCTTGGTGCAAGTTTGGTTGCGGCAGTCTATTGAGTTCAAATCGCTGGAGAATCTCCTTCCATATCCATTTTGTATAATCACAAGCAAAATAGAGGTGGTCAACAGTTTCTTCTTGTTGCAAACAAAGGGAGCATCGGTTAACATGATAGATACCTCTTCTTTTCATATTGTCTATTGTAGGTAGTTTATTGAGAAGGGCCTGCCATGTACATAAGGAGTGTCTTTGTGATCCCGGTCGATCCCATGTCCAACTGCTTGGGACCCACTTGTTATTTCTTTGCCTAATTTGATTCCATGCGGATGTGGCACTAAATTTACCATTGTCATGAGGCCAAATAAGTATATCTGAAGAGTTGTTCCTGATTCGAATAGCTATGATAGTCGGCCAAAGTGATAACATTTCAGGAGAAATAGGATTAGGGAGACACCAAGTACCGTTAGCGATGAACTCGGAAACCTTCCAATCTTTGGGAGCCCCAAGATCTTTTCGTATTCTGTCGCCATATAATTGAAATATACTCTTCCCATTCACCCAAGGATCGTACCACATATTAGTACTAGTTCCAGAAGAGATTGCATACGAAATGTGTTTGATTAGCCAATTCCTTGCCTTTAAAATTCCTTTCCAAGCTGCAGAGTGGTATGTTCTTGTTGAAATTTCCCATATTGATTCCTTTGAGAGATACTTAGCAGACACCCAATGTGACCATAAGGAACATTTGTTTTGCAAAAGATCCCACAATTGCTGTACCAAACATGCTTGATTCCAATCTCTAGTATTTCTCAAATTTAGCCCCCCTTCATCTTTTGGTTTGCAAATGCTATCCCAATTTACCATATGCATTGCCAAACTTACAATCTTATCTCGAAAGAGAAGTAAGAATTACTAGCTTATAATCTCAAGAGAAGAAAAAGTGCTATCTTGCCATCCCGGAAGCAAAGAATTGCTAAACTTACACATCACTAAAACTTGCTAGCTTGCATGTTCAAAACTTGCTATTGTACTAACTTGCATATTTCAAAAACTTGCTAGTTGTACTTCTCATTTTTGTTGATGACAAAGGGGGAGAAGGTATGATGATAATCATGTATGGTATAATAAAATTTTATTACTTATGATGGTTTGGATACCATACTTGAACTTATGATGTAAGTAATGATGTGATATATTGCATATAATTCATGATTGAAATTCTGGCATATTGATAGGGGGAGTTTAGTTTAAACTTCCTCATCAATTGGTTGTCATCATAAAAAAGGGGGAGATTATTGAATCTCAGATTTTGATGATGAAATCAATTAATGAGTTTATGATCTAATCTGCATTTGAGTGACGCTAGACTAACTTCGATCAAAAAAGGTAAATCGATTAAAGTAGGAGGAATCAGATGTTGGGCCAGATTAAATATGTTAGAATATTGGACGTCGGTTGGAGGATCGATCAACGTGCCGACAGAAGGACTTCGTGCTGTGAGTTTGGGTATTGAGCCGAAGGATCGGACATTGTGTTAAGGAGATCAAAAGTTGCTGAGGTCAATATGTCGATTGGGAAATATATCAAAGGAGAGGATGATACACTAAAAGATCAAACAAGTGTCGGATGAACTAATGACATGTCGAACAACATAGAATGCTAGTCTTATAATCGATTGTCTTAATTAATCATAATTATGTCATAATTGAGTTTTTTTTTAGTGAAACCATGCCAACTCAATTAGGGGACCATTGAGCCTAAGTTGGGACTATTTTGGGCCTAATGAAAATCCCATTTAGTGACCCAAAAGTTGAGTCAGGTGGTGGTACCGCTAGTCCAAGTAGTGGAACCACTAGCAGCTCAATCTCCAAGACACAGTCTTTGAGACTATGTTAGGTGGTGGTACAACCAGACTAGGTGGTGATACCACTAGTGTCAATCGATAGTACTGCCCAGTGGTAGTTCTGTAGGTAGTGGTACCTATCAATTTATAGGTGGTGGTACTGCCAGTACCCTAAAATCTCAAAGATTTCAATTTTGGTTTTAATTTTTGAAGCCATTTGGGGTCTATAAATACCCCAATCTTTTCTGCTTAAGAGAGTATGAAAGTAGAGTTGAATCTCAGATTTTGATGATGAAATCAATTAATAAATTAATGATCTAATTCATGGGTTGAGATAAGTGATGTAGGACTAACTACGATCATTAGATAGGCAAAATGGTTAAAGAAGAATCTAATGTTGGGCCGAAGTCAATGATCGGGCATCGGGTCAAATGAATCGGGTGATACACCAAAGGATTGGATGATGTAGTGAAAGTTCATCAGAAGTTCACTAGGAGTTTGCCAAAACCTCATCGGAAGTTCACTGGGAGTTCGCCAAAAGCTTGCCAAAAGATCATCGGAGAATTCGTTAGAAGTTCACCAAGAGTTTGGTTGAACAATTAAAATGTCAGACAATTTAAATTGCTTATATCATAATTGTTTTAGCCTTAACTATCATAATTAGGATTTTAATTCGAGTTAGTTTTGGAATAAATCCTAATAACTCAACTAGAGGCTAATTGGGTCCAAAATAGGGCTGAATTAGGCTAGTTGTATGGCCTATGCAGCCACTTGGAGTCACGTCAGGTGGTGGAACCACCCAGATTGGGTGAAGGAACCACTTGAGGCTCAGTCTCCCAGGTGGTTTGGGTTATGGTACTACTTAGATTGGGTAGTGGTACTACCGACAATTAATGCTACCAAGCGGCGGTACCACCTTGTCAAGCGGTGGTACCATCAGATCCCAGTCTCCAAGGCTCTATTAGGTAGTAGTACTGCTAGATAGGGCGGTGGTACTACCTAGTGTCAGTCTGTAGCGGTGGTACCACCTAGTGTTAGTTTTTAGGTGGTGATACCACCTAGTATTGGCGGTGGTACTGTTAGTACTAGAGATGATACTGTTAGTACCTTGGAAACCCAGGATGAGACACTAGCTTCATTAATGAAGTCATTAGGGCCTATAAATGCCTCACTCTTTCCTACATGAAAGAGCATGAAAAGTGTGAACAAAAGTCTTGATATTTTAGTTGTAAAATTGTTGAAAATGTCCTAAGTATCCTCCTCTTCCTTCTTTAGCTTTATAATCATTCTAAGAGAGGTATGAGGATTTTAAAAGTTATCTCCTAACCCTATGAAAAGGATAAAGAGTTGTGAGAGAGTAGTTAGTCTTCACACAACGAAGGAAGACCATTAAAGGATGCCGATGGCCTCAACGGAGAATGAATCAGGAATGGACGTAGGTCACAATGACTGAACCACTATAAAATTGGTATGCCTTCTCTTCTTGGCTATTTACTTACTTTGCAACTACTTTATATCTTCATCACTCTCCTACGAACATCTTTAAGCTTAAACATCTTTCCGATCCGGTTTTATCGTATAAATTTTTCATGATTGACATAGTTCTCTAAAAGCACTAATTCACCCTCCCCTCTTAATACTGACTTGATCCTAACAAATGGTATCAAAGCTAAGTTTTTCTCATTTGGTTTGATAGCCATATGTGCCCTGCAAGTCAATCATGTGACTAATGGCACGTGTGACATGAAACATATTCTTTTTGCTTATTATATTATTTGGTATTTTATCACTTTATATTGTTTATTGCATATTGTGATGTCCATGGATCTATTCAATGAGAATTAGATCATGATAAGATCATGATAATGTGATCGATTTGCCTTTAAACACAGATCCTAAATAATCTCGGTCATAGGTTACTCGAGAGGGACATCGTGTATGTCGTGCTATGTATCAGGCCTGATATAATGCATGCTTTGAGTGTCACGAGCAGGTATCAGGTAGATCCAGGCTTGGAGCACTGAAAAGTGGTAAAGTGTATCCTTAAGTACTTAAGAAGGACTAAGGATCTTTTACTAGTATATGGAGCATGCTAGTCATAGGTGCCCAGCAAGCCAATAACGTGAGTGAAGGCACGTGTGACTTGATAAAGAATCTTTTTTGCTTATTATATTTTGACGTATATCACTTTATAACTATTGCATATGTGCATATATATATTGTGATGTCCTTGGATTTATGCAATGAGAATCGGATCGTGATGAGATCAGGATAATGAGATCGATTCACCTTTAAACATATATCCTAAATAATCTCGGTCATAGGTTACTCGAGAGGGACATTGTGATAACCGGACAGACTGATGTGCTGTATACCCGTCCTTATGATGGATGCAGCTGGTCTCATAGCTGCTCGTGTAGGGACACTAGGGATACAGTACAGGTGCTCATTGGAGAATGAGTTCACTGATTGATCCGCTTATGGAATGCTGGATGGTTGATGATGCCTTATTGTTAGACAGCGATTCCGTAGTCCTAGTGGTATATTTGGTCCTTAAACTTAAGATACCAAGGATGTCCTGTATGAGTGCTCCACTCTTTGATACCAGACTTATAGGTTTGGTTGTCCCAAATCTAGTACAGTTGGTCATTGGGAGTGGTAGTCGACCTTACGAGAGCTATTGAGTGTCGATAGAGGATCATCTACTCTAGACGTCATGAGAGGAATATCCCATGTGTTCTTGCTCAAACAAATCCTTGGCTAGGGTCATTCGGGTTGAGAGAGAAAGTGTTCTCCGGGAGAATCCGATTAGAGCAATACTCGAGTAGAAACCGTATGGGTCTGACAACACCATGCTTGATATACGGTCTTTGGGATATTAGATGGATGAAGGACTATAGGTACACGGTAATTGAGGATAAACAGGTCTAATGGATTGGATTCCCCTGTATCATCTAGGGACTATGGCATAGTGGCCTAGTACGTCCGTAATCGATGAGTCGAGTGAATTATTACAGAGATAATAATTCATTGAGTTAGAAGGAGTTCTGATAGGTATGACTCACAGCCAACTGGATATTGTGCCTAGAGGGTCACACATATATGGTAGGCATTGCGATGAGTAGAGGTTCAGATATGAGATATCCGATGGAGCCATTGTCTTATTGGATGCAGATCCAATACCCACTAGGGGAGGACCCATTAGGGTTTGATAGGGGACCTCTATAAATAGGAGGGATTCAGAGCCTCATAGGCTAGAGCCTTTGCTTGCCTTTCCTATTCTCCTCTCCCTCTCCACCTTAGAGCAAGCCTAGAGATTTGAGGAGCGTCGTCACAACCCTTCTATGTGGATCACCGCTAGAGAGGAGGACACTTGACCTCCTTCACCCTCTCCTAAGGATCTGCAAGGAAATAGGGATATACGATCTCCCTAGGTAACACAACCTACTCTATACGCAGTTTTAAGTTTCGCGGATTTTGCGCACCAATCTTCGCACGATGACGAACATCTCTTTAGGAATCGAGGATTTTGTTTTCTTGTTCTTCCGCTGTGCATATGATGTCGCCCCCAAGATTTCACAACAGTGGTATTAGAGCCAGGTTGTTCGTGCGAATGATTGGTTTTGAACTACGTGTGTTGTGTTTAGGAAGAATTTTGACGTCAAAATCGTTGACGCAAAAACATGGAAGGGCAGCAACAGTTGCTTCCCTCGATCTACGTACGTACAGCGCAGCCGAAGGCGGGCAGCACAAGGGCTGCGTCTACAGTAGCTGGCAGGCGGCCTGCTTGCAGCAGGCTTGAGTCCGGCGGGGCTGGCAGCCCGTAGGCAGAGGCATCTACGGCCGCTTCTCCCACGGGGTGAGGCATCGCAGGGCAGCGGTGCTTGCCGCCGCTGCTCCCGCGGGCGAAACCCCCCCATAGGGGCGGCCACCTAGCGGGACAGTACCGCCTGCGGGCGTTGCCCCACCGGTAGAATTGCCCGCGGAGGCGGCGGCACTCGCGGGGGCGCCCACTTGCAGCGATAGTGCCGCTAGCCGACGTGCCGCTTGTAGGCGAGGGCAGCGCCCTCGCCCCGCCACACTGGCCGTCGCTAGTAGGGTGGCGGCGGCGACAGCAGTAAGTGGGAATTAGGGTTTTGAGCAAAAAGATAGTTTTGCCCTTGTGAATTTGAGAAATTCCAGTTTTTGTCTTTTGTCCAAATTATGAAAATACCCTTAGGAATTGAGAAATTCCCTACATATCCCTGATTTCAGAAAATATTAATTAATTAAAAGGTTTAGTTGATTATTATTTTTATTATTATCTAGTAGTCCTACATGATGATGATTATTTATACATGTGATGTATGATGTGTGGACGGATGATCATGGACCGTGTGATGTGTGTACTTGTGATTATTATTATTGAGTTCTGCAAGCCTCCATTATATTTCTCGTTTATTGTCGGGCCTGCGTGCCTATGATTAAGTTGTAATCACATGAAGAGGTGCAACGGGAGCGTGGATGTGATAGCGGGACCCACGAGACGGACAATCGTGATGCACGAAGATGCATCATGATGTCGACGAAACCGACGAGGACGAGATGGACGATCACAGGGCATGGAGATGCACCGTTGCACACATAGATCTTAATATGAGTGATTAGGCCTACTAGCTCGGGCCTAATCTTATTAGGTTGTGGTCCATGATAATCTGGTGTCATTGCTTATACACATACTAGATATGTATATATATTTGCATGTGATGTAGATATATATTAAATATGTATATGTGTGACATGTCATATTAGGAGACCAAATCATATAAACATCTCTCGATAATATTAAGTCGGTAAACGTGAGGTAATTAGATTGACCCACGTGGCCTTCCATCGTTATAAGTAGGAACCGATTCCCGGTGTAGGTTGAGTTGGTCGAGTCCCTCGAGACTCACCTATATCGCTATTCGCTATCTTGCTAACGACATAGAGATGTCACCGGTGACCTGAGGGCATGGTATGCTTGGTCGAGTCCCTCGAGGGAATATCATCAAATCAGACTCATCTTGTAACGAAGGTGTTGACTTAACTGAACATCATGGTTGGTCGAGTCCCTCGAGGCCATAGTGATTCGGAGACCAAATAGGACGGGAATCACAAGGAGTTGTGATCAGCAAGAGTTGCCTACCTTTTAGGCTTAGTGTGATTGGTCGAGTCCCTCGAGGTTACACTAAGACGCTGATTGGATCCTGAACCCCACTAGAAGTCTGCCGGAGACTTCCGTTTCACATGCTAAGGGTGTCGCGTGACTCGTTAGTTAAATAGTGGGAGCATATTAAGATAGAAGTCCATATCTTGATAGTTTATTTCTTACAAAATCTGCATGTTATTCATTTTTGCTGCATCTTTATTTTCAGAAAATGTCGCTTTCAAATCCCTTACGTGGCATACTTGATGTCAACCGCCTCACTAGTCCAAATTATACGGATTGGCTCCGTAACTTGAGAATTGTTCTCACAGCGGAGAAAATCGTGTACGTCCTTGATACAGTGATGCCTACGCCCGAAGAAGGGGCAAACGAGGATGAGATCGCTCGCTACGTGAAGTACATTGATGACTCCACTCTTGCTCAGTACTATATGTTGGGCTCTATGACTTCTGAGTTACAGAGACAACATGAAAAGATGGATGCCAGATCTATTCTCCTACATGTCCGCAAATTATTTGAGGAACAGGGAAGGACTCAGCGATATGAGATATCCAAGAGCCTCTTCCGCGCTAGGTTGACTGAGGGGACACTGGTTCAGAACCATGTCCTAAAGATGATTGAGTGGATAGAGAAACTCACAGGTCTAGGAATGGTCCTAGAGGATAACTTATGTATGGACATTGTGCTTCAGTCCCTACTAGATTCCTTTTCATAGTTCATAATGAATTTTAATATGAACAAGCTTGAGGTGACTCTCCAGAGCTCCTCAATACGTTGAGGGAGGAAGAGAGTATTATTAAGAAAGAGAAGCCAGTTCTCTACACTGGTGAGACTAGAAAGAAAAGGAAAGCAGAAAGGTCCCTTAAGAAGGGAATGGGTAAGGGCAAACCAGGTAAAGCAAAGGTTGCTAAGAAAGACCTAGCAAAGGACAAAGGCTAGTGCTTCCACTATGGTAAAGATGGGCACTGGAAGAGGAACTGCAAAGAGTACCTTGCAGAAAGGGCGAAATAGAAGCTTGGAGAAGCTTCAGGTACATTCATGATCAATCTCCAATTGTCAGATTTTTGTGATAGTGCATTGGTATTGGATACCAGTATTGCTTATCACATCTACAATTTATTGTAAATTCTAGTAAAGCCGAGGGGAGATTGGCGAGAGGAATATTGCATAAAGGTTTGTTTATGCTAGACACTACTCCACATATCATGAATGTAAGTGTCTAAGAGGAAACGAGATGAGGTGAATAGTGCATACCTATGGCATTGTAGGCTAGGTCACATCCATGAGGGAATGATTCAAAAGTTGCTAAGTGATGGATATCTAGATCCATTCGACTATATGTCATATGCAACTTGTGAGCCTTGCATTCATGAAAAACTAACCAACTCTCCATTTAGTGGAACTGGAGAGAGAGCCACTGAGTTGTTGGAACTCATATATAGTGATGTATGTGGACTCATGTCAACTCATGCCATTGGAGGTTACTCCTACTTCATTACATTTACTGATGATTTCTCAAGGTATGGATATGTGTACTTAATAAAGTACAAATCCGAGGCCATTGAGAAATTCAGAGAGTATAAGAATGAGGTGGAGAACCAGACTGGAAAGAGTATCAAAACTCTTCAATCAGATCGAGGAGGTGAGTACTTAAGTACAGAGTTTACTTAGTTCCTCAAGGACCATGGGATATTATCTCAATGGACACCTCCTTATACACCTCAGCTCAATATTGTCTCTGAAAGGAGAAATCATACGTTATTAGACATGGTACGGTCCATGATGAGTTTCGCTGACCTACCCATCTCATTTTAGGGATATGCCCTAGAAACCGTAGCTTACCTTCTGAACAGAGTTCCAACTAAGTCGGTATTGTCTACACTATATGAGATATGGAAAGGGAAGAAGCCTGATCTTAAGGTTGTTACGATTTGGGGCTGCCCTGCCCACGTTAAAAGACACAACCCCGATAAGTTAGAATAAAAGACAAAGTGATGCAAATTTGTGGGATACCCTAAGGAAACTTGTGGGTATTATTTCTATCGTCTTGAGGACCAAAAGGTCTTTGTAGCTAAGAGAGCAGTGTTCCTTGAGAAGGAACACATTCTTGGCGGAGACAGTAGGAGAATGATAGAGTTGAGCGAGGTTGGAGAACCAAGCTCAAGCACCACTCTACAGCCCGAGTATGTTCAAGTACCTAATACACAAGTTTCAACTTTACGCAGGTCTGATAGAGTATCCTATCCTCCTGAGAGATATGTGGGACATATTAGAGGAGAGGATGTTGAGGATATTGATCCTCAGACCTACGAGGAGGCTATTATGAGTATAGATTCCGGGAAGTGGCAAGAAGCCATGAATTCGTAGATGGATTATATGTACTCCAACAAGGTTTTGAGCATAGTTAATGCGCCCGAAGGTATTGTACCCATCAGTTGCAAGTGGATCTTTAAAAAAAAGATCAGAGTAGATGGAAAGGTAGAGACCTATAAAGCAAGGCTAGTGGCTAAGGGGTATCGTCAAAGGCAAGGTGTTGACTACGACGAAACCTTCTCACCCGTAGCAATGCTAAAATCCATCAGAATTCTATTGGCTATTGCAGCACAGTATGATTATGAGATCTGGCAAATGGATGTGAAAACCACATTCCTCAATGGAAACCTCGAGGAGGAGGTGTATATGATGCAACCTGAGGGATTCATGTCCAAGAACTGCCTAGATAAGGTGTGTAGGTTGCTTAGATCCATTTATGGACTAAAGCAAGCTTCTCGAAGTTGGAACATAAGATTTGATGAGGCAATCAGATCTTATAACTTCGTTACGAACGAAGATGAGCTTTGTGTGTATAGGAAGGTAAGTGGGAGTGCTATCACCTTTTTGGTGTTATATGTGGATGACATCCTGATCATTGGGAATGACGTAGGAATGCTATCCACAGTAAAGGCTTGGTTATCTAGACACTTCTCTATGAAGGACTTAGGGGAAGCATCCTATATCTTGGGGATTAGAATCTATAGAGATAGATCTAAGAGGATGCTTGGCTTGTCCCAGTCCAGGTATATAGAAATAATTGTCAAATGGTTTGGCATGGAAAATTCCAAGAGAGGTCTTATACCGATGAGACATGGGATATCGCTTTCTATGAGTATGTCCCCAAAGACTCCAAAAGAAAGGGCGAATATGGATATGATACCTTATGCCTCAGTAATAGGGTCTATCATGTATGTCATGCTATGTACTAGGCCTGATATAGCGCATGTTCTGAGTGTCACAAGCAGGTATTAGGCGGATCCAGGCTTGGAGCACTAGAAAGCAGTAAAGTGTATCCTTAAGTACTTGTGAAGGACTAAGGATCTTTTACTAGTATATGGAGGTAGTAGCCTTAAGGTTGAAGGCTACACAGACTCAAGTTTTCAGTCTGATGTCGATGATAGCAAGGCGAATTCAGGGTATGTGTACACCTTGAATGGAGGAGCAATGTGCTGGAAGAGTTTCAAGCATGATACTACTGCTGACTCGACCATAGAGGCGGAGTATATTGCTGCATCAGATGCAGCAAAGGAGGGAGTCTGGTTGAAGATGTTCATCACAGATTTGGGAGTCGTTCCGGATAGCGAGAAGTCGACTTCCTTATATTGCGACAACTATGGGGCGATTACTTAAATAAGGAAACCCGGGTCTCATCAGAAGTGTTCTGAGGAGGTTCCAGCTTATCAGAGAGATCGTAACCCGAGGAGATGTAGTAGTGGAAAGAGTTCCATTCGAAGATAACATTGTAGATCCACTAACAAAGCCATTGTCTCATTTTGTATTTGAGCGTCACAGGGGTCTGATGGGGATCAGACACATAGGTGATTGGCTTAAGGTCAAGTGAGAGATTGCTAGTCATAGGTGCCCAGCATGCCAATCACGTGAGTGATGGCACGTGTGACTTGATATAGAATCTTTTTTGCTTATTATTTTTTTGGCGTATATCACTTTATAACTATTGCATATGTGCATATATATATATATTGTGATGTCCTTGGATTTGTGCAATGGGAATCGATCGTGATGATATCACGATAATGAGATCGATTCACCTTTAAAAATATATCCTAAATAATCCCGGTCATAGGTTACTTGAGAGGGACATCGTGATAACCAGACAGACTGGTGTGCTGTATACTCGTCCATATGATGGATGCAGCTGGTCTCATAGCTGCTCGTGTAGGGACACTAGGGATACAGTACAGGTGCTCATTGGAAAATGAGTTCATTGATTGATCCGCTTACGGAATGCTGGATGGTTGATGATGCCTTATTGTCAGACAACGATTCCGTAGTCCTAGTGGTATATCTGGTCCTTAGACTTGAGACACCAAGGATGTCCTATATGAGTGCTCCACTCTTTGATACCAGACTTATAGGTTTGGCTGTCCCAGATCTAGTACAACTGGTCATTGGGAGTGATAGTCGACCTTACGAGGGCTATTTAGTGTCGATAGAGGATTATCAACTCTTGGCATCATGAGAGGAATATCCCATGTGTTCTTGCTCAGACAAATCCCTGGCTAGGGTCATTCGGGTTGAGAGAGAAAGAGTTCTCCAAGAGAATCCGATTAGAGCGAGACTCGAGTAGAAACCGTATGGGTCTGACAGCACCATGCTCGATATATAGTCTCTGGAATATTAGATGGATGAGGGACTATAGGTACATGGTAATTGAGGACAGACAGGTCCAATGGATTGGATTCCCTTGTATCGTTTGGGGACTACGACGTAGTGGCCTAGTACGTCCGTAGTCGATGAGTCGAGTGAATTATTACAAAGATAATAATTCATTGAGTTAGAATGAGTTCTGACAGGTATGACTCACGATCAGCTCGATATTGAGTCTAGAGGGTCACACACATATGGTAGGCATTGCGATTAGTAGAGGTTCGGATATGAGATATCCGACGGAGCCCTTGTCTTATTGGATGCATATCCAATACCCACTAGGGGAGGACCCATTAGGGTTTGACAGGGGACCTCTATAAATAGGAGGGATTCAGAGCCTCATAGGCTAGAGCCTTTGCTTGCCTTTCCTATTCTCCTCTCCCTCTCCACCTCATAGCAGGCCTAGAGTTTTGAGGAGCGTCATCGCAACCCTGCTGTGTGGATCACCGCTAGAGAGGAGGACGCTTGACCTCCTTCACCCTCTCCTAAGGATCTACAAGGAAACAGGGATATACGATCTCCCTAGGTAACATAACCTACTCTATACGTAGTTTTATGTTTCGCGGATTTTGTGCACCAATCTTCGCACGACGACGAACATCTCTTTGGGAATCGGGGATTTTGTTTTCTTGTTCTTCTGCTGCGCATATGATGTCGCCCCCAAGATTTCCCAACAGAGCAAGTAGCCTTAGGGTTGAAGGCTACACAAACTCAAGTTTCCAGTTTGATATAGATAATAGCAAGTATAATTCGGGGTATGTGTTTATCCTAAATGGAGGAGCAGTATGCTGGAAGAGTTCCAAGCAAGATACTACTACTGACTCAATTGAATCTCGAATTTTGATGATGAAACCAATTGATAAGTGTTTATGATTTGATCTGTGTTTTGAGTGACACAGGATGCTTTGATCAGGATGCGACAATTAAAGCAGGAAGAATCATGTTGGGCCGGAGGAAAACATGTTAGAAGATTGGACGTCAAGCCGGAGGATCGGTCGACGTATCAACAGAAGGCTTCGGGCCATAGATTCGGGCATCGAGCTAAGAAGAGCGGATATTATGCCAAGGATATCGATGTTGTAGAGGTCAACTGACCGATTGGGCAATAGGCCGCAAGAGAGGACGATGCGTCAAAGAATCGGACGAAGCGTCGATAGACCAATGAAATGTCAAACGACATGATTTATGCTTAGTAATAATTGTCAAAATTGAAGTGCATTTTTACATGTGCAAGATTAACTATGATAGCAAGGCATAAAGCAAAATGAAGTCCCAGAGTCAAGAACGCGATTTCATTGGGAGTTCGAGAGTTCGTTGGAAGTCCAAACGTTCTTCAGAAGTTCTGTCGAAACCTGTTGGGAAATCTTGGGGCGATATCACATGCATAGTGGAAGAATAAGAAAACAAAATCTCTAATTTCCCAAAAAGATATTCATCGTCATGCGAAGATTGGTGCAAAAAAATCCGTAAAATAAACTGCGTATAGAATAGATTATGTTACCTAGGGAGATCGTATATGTTAGGACTCTAGCTTGGAGAGTCCTAATTGAGAGGGACATTCATGTAAAACCTACCTAAGCTGACCCCTATTAAATAGGTGAAGAGGCCGGCTAGGGTTAGGAGGTTGTTTCTTAGAGAAGAATAAGGAGATGTAAAGGAATAGGAGTCTTGAGTAGGAGTCCTATTAAGAGTTGGTTAGAAGTAGGAGTCTTGAGTAGGAGTCCTATTAGAGTTAGGGTTTAGAAGCCCTATAAATAGTCATGTATTCCTCCTCTTGTCATAAGCAATAGATGAATCTTTTCTGCAGCCTTTAAGCAGCAACTTGGAGGGAGGAACCCCTATAGAGTTCCAAGGAGGCCGATCCCCTAAAGAGATCAATCCCAAGTTTAGAATCTGCAAGGGTTCTAACACCTGGTATTAGAGCAGCATTCTTGGCATCTCGCTGCCCTTCCACAGCCATCCATCAACCCTCCATAACTGTCCAAAGCAATTCCCACAATTGCTTAAAAGATCGTCGCCGAATTCCGCCATCATCTCCACCACCGCGGATCATTCTTTGATCTCCCCGTGAATTGCAACAGGTTCTGGTTTCCTACCTTACTACTGCTACAATTTAGTTATCCTTATTTGAAAATCTAAAAAAAAAAATTGTTCCTATATTGCTGCATAAACTTTTCGTCATAAAGTTTTCATCTCTACGACGAAAGATACATTACAGAATTCCAGCCGCATAGCACCATCTGTTTGATCTTGCTACTATACTTTTTTTATCCAAATTTCTACGAAATTTTTATAACATCTTTGACACTTCCTATCAGTTGATTTTCCTTTGGTTTCATCGAAAAATTCTCAATATAAACTACTGATCTTTTATGTCCAATCTGCTATACTTGAAAATTTATGCTGCAGAAAATTTCAGCCGCATATTATTGCCTTAACCCATGTATTTGTAATCTTTTTTGAATGAAATTTCTTATACACTTCATAGACTTGGCTTCCATCTAAGATTGATCTATTGAGAAATTCATCTCTAAAAATGATTTTGTGTTGCTGCAAATTTTCATTGTAAGCCGTTGAAACTTTTTGACGAGAATTCTGCTATCGCAACTTGCACCAATTTCCTTGCTGTTATACTGCTGAAATTATCTTAATTAAATTAGATGTCCTTACTGTTATATAAACTGTAATTTTGCTATCGATTCACTCCTCAATTATCTCAAGTTTTTGGTAGAAATTACATCGAGAAACCATTATTTCTTCGACAAAAATTCTACTCTTACAAGATAGCACATACTTGCTGCAACTTCCACTGATTTCTATCAAACCTTTGCTGCCATCTACCATAGATCCAAAACTTTCATCAATAGCCCTAAAATTGCACCAAACCACACCCTCAAACTGCACCCCAAACAGCCACAAAACAAGCCTAAATCGTAGCCTACATCCATCGATCCACCAACCCTTTCGACCATCACTTCTCTCAACCTTTACATGTCTTTAACCTGACAACAAAAGAGAGATCTTAACATCATAGATTTGGAGTCATATACTATGACATCTAATGAGGCAATCAATGCTAAATTCGAAGCCTTGGAGGCGCGAATGGAGGATAAGATTCAGACACTCTTTACCGAACTCAGATTGGGCCGACCACTAAGTCCGAAAAAATCATATCACGGAGAGAGCATTGCCCAATCGCACCAGGCCTGAAGAGATGAGTTCTAAGGGAGGGGAGGCTCTATGACTAACCCCAACTATCCATGCATGAGAGTGGACTTCCCTAGATGGGAAGAAGGAGACCCGATTGGTTGGATCTCGCACGCGGAGCGATATTTTCAGTACCACAAATCCGCGGATGCATCTATGGTGAAAATTACAGCTATACATCTTAAAGGGGATGCTATATAGTGGTTTGACTAGTTTGAACATACTTATGGAGTCCTTTCATGGCAATAATTCAAAGAATGACTGCTGATCTGCTTCAGACCAACCAATTACGAGAATATTGATGGACAACTAGCAAAGATCCGACAAACCTCCACCATTCAGGAGTACCAAACTAAGTTTGAAAGGTTATATAATCAAACTCATGATTGGTCTCAAAAACAGCTATTGAGGACCTTCATTGAGGGCTTGAAGTCGGAGATCCGAGGAGAAGTTAAAGCACGACAACGTATATGCTTATGGCAGTCATCTCTTTCACACGACATCAAGAGGAGCAATTGAACCATAAAGCTTGGAGGACTAAGATCACTCCTCAACCAGTAATATTGAAGCCCTTAGCCCCCCCTACTATCGACCAAGTCCCTACACTAAAGAGATTAACAAGAGAAGAGCTTCGGGAGCAATATGCAAAGGGGTTATGTCGGCATTGTGACCAGCCGTGGAGCCGTGAGCATCACTATAGTAAAGGGAGATTTCTTATGGTTAAACCAATAGAAGAAGAGGTCATTGAATATCCAGAAGAGAGCCTTGAACATGAAGAAGAAGATGTAGAAGAAGAGCCACAACTGACCGAAGTTATGGTACATACAGTAGCCGGCTACTCAAACCCGTAAATGATGAAAGTTGGAGGCCTTCTCAAACAACAACCGATCACTGTTCTCATCGACACGGACAGTACTAATAACTTTCTAAATAGTAAGGTTACTATCCAGATAGCCTTACCTATCATGAATTGCAACAGGTTTGACGTTAAGGTCGCCGATGGTTAGATTTTGAAGTATGATCGTAGGCGCCCCTAAGTGAAACTGTTGCTGATCATGAGGCCTTACCAAGAGATAATTGCATATTTCTTCCTTCTCCCTCTTGATGATCATGAGGTCATGCTCATAATTAAATGGTTGATGACATTAGGTGATATTTCTTGAAATTTTATGCAACTAATTATGAACTTTTACAGTAAGGGGAAACAAGTAATACTGAACGGGAAATATGGGGGCGACGTAACGATGATTTGCACACAACAAATGGAGAAGGTTTTGCATAAAGCATGCAGCAGATTTTTGGTACAACTTGAGCAGCAAACTAAGGGAGAGCTAATAGAATTTGAAGATCCAAACCTACTTCCTTTGCTTGCTGAATTTTTAGATATATTTGACGAACTGTACAACCTACCTCTTACCCGTCGGTATGATCATTATATAATGATTCTTTTAGGCAAACCTCCAGTAAATACTCAGCCATATCAATATCTATATCTCCAGAAGGATGAAATATAAAGGATTATAAAAGAGATGCTCGAAATAGGAGTTATTCGGCCAAGTTGCAACCTCTACTCTTCACCGGTGCTACTTGTATGCATGAAGGACGGAAATGGCGAATATGCATTGATTACCAAGCTCTCAATGGCATAACCACCAAGGACAAATACCTTATTCCAATAGCAGATGAATTGCTAGATGAAAGGGAGCACAAATCTTCACAAAGCTGGACCTTTGATCCGGGTATCATCAAATACGAGTGTGCAAAGAAGACATACCGAAAACCACCTTTTGAACACACAACAACCCCTATGAATTTTTGCTTTCTTCAATACAAGGTGGAATATCTTGAGCATATCATATCAGAGGAAGGTGTAGTAACGGACCTCTCCAAAATAGAAGCAATACAGAACTGGCCGACCCCGCGGAACATAAAATTGCTGCATGGATTTCTGGGTTTAATAGGTTACTACCGCAAGTTCGTGAAAAACTATGGAAAGATCAGTGCACCACTTACTTCCTTACTGAAAAAAGATGTCTTCCAATGGTCGAACAGAGCCTCCGCTGCCTTCCACAAACTTAAGGTAGCCATGACGACGACGCCGGGGCTAGCACTACCAGATTTCAGTCGACCCTTCATTATTGAGGTCAACGCATTTGGAGTCAGAATTGGAGTCATTCTCAGGCAAGATGGTTGACCACTCACATATACTAGCAAGGCATTGTCTCCCTCCCATCAAAATATATTAACATATGATAAGGAGATGCTCGCCATTGTGCACGCAGCAAAGCGATGGAGACCCTACTTGATCGGTCGATAATTTCAAATTAAAATCGACCATAAAAGCCTCAAGTACTTTTTGGAGCAAAAGATATCATCCCTTAAGCAGCAAAAATGGGTAACAAAACTTCTTGAATATGTTTATGAAATAACTTACAAAAAGGGGAAAGAGAATGTTGTTGCAGATGCGCTTTTACCACCACCTAAGCAAGCTAAATTTTTGGCCATTTCACTTTCGGCTAGAGACTTCCTTGAGGATATTAAGATGAAATGACAAGAAGATTCAGAGACCAGTAAGATCATTAAAAAATTGGAGGAAACACCAAGCTCTGTGGCTCATTACAATTGGGACTCAAAAGAATTACACTATAAGGGATGCATTATGCTTGTGACAAATTCTACTTGCATCTTCACAAGAAGATTTTGGATAAAGTTACTCCATATATAGGGTATTAAATTAAAAATGAGTACGGCATATCACCCACAAACCGACGGCCAGACGAAAGTTATAAATAGGTGCTTGGAGACAGCCCAAAGCCACCCACCAAATAAGACTACCCAAGGAGAACTCCAGACCCAGCCAAGTGCCATTATTGATCGACGGATCGTGACTCGACGATGACGACCCACTAATGAAGTGCTAATACAATGGGCGAACCTACCAATAGAAGATGCCACTTGGGAGAACTATGACGACTTGAAGATCAAATTCCCAGAATTCATAAATCATCAGCCTCGAGGACAAGACTGATTTGAAGAGGGCGGGTCTGTTAGGACTCTAGCTTGGAGAGTCCTAATTGAGAGGGACATTCATGTAAAACCTACCTAAGCTAACCCCTATTAAAGAGGTGAAGAGGCCGGCTAGGGTTAGGACGTTGTTTCTTAGAGAAAAATAAGGAGTTGTAAAGGAATAGGAGTCTTGAGTAGGAGTCCTATTAGGAGTTGATTAGAAGTAGGAGTCTTGAGTAGGAATCCTATTAGGAGTTAGGGTTTAGAAGCCCTATAAATAGTCATGTATTCCTCCTCTTTTCATAACCAATAGATAAATCTTTTCTGTAGCCTTTGAGCAACAACTTGGAGGTAGGAACCCCTATAGAGTTCCAAGGAGGTCGATCCCCTAAAGAGATCAACCCCAAGTTTAGAATCTGCAAGGGTTCTAACAGTATATCCCTGTTTCCTTGTAGATCTCTTGGAGAGGGTGAAGGAGGTCAAGCATCCTCCTCTCTAGCGGTAATCCACACAATAGGGCTACGATGACGCTCCTCAAAACTCCAGGCCTGCTTTGAGGTGGAGAGGGGGAGGAGAATAGGAGAGGCAAGCAAAGGCTCTAGCCTATGAACTACTGAATCCCTCCTATTTATAGAGGTCCCTTGTCAAACCCTAATGGATCCTCCCCTTGTGAGTATTGGATCTGCATCCAATTACCTAAGCCTTTTAGATTAGTGGATCTCTATCCAATAATCTCTCATGGGCTCTTATTGGATCTCGTCCATGGGATCCAATAATTCAGGGGTTTATTGGATATCCAATAAGATAGGGGCTCCGGTGGATATCTTATATCTAAATCTCTACTCATCGCAATGCCTACCATATGTGTGTAACCCTCTAGGCCCAATATCGAGCTGGCCATGAGTCATACCTGTTAGAACTCCTTCTAACTTAGTAAATGATTATCTCTTCACTCGACTGATCGACCACAGACGTACTAGGCCACTGCGCCATAGTCCCCAAAAAATACAGGGGAATCCAATCCATTGGACCTGTCTATTCTTAGTTACCATATACCTATAGTCCCTCATCCATCTAATATCCGAGAGACCGTATATCGGGCATGGTGCTGTCAGACCCATATAGTTTCTTCTTGAGTCTCACTCTAATCAGATTCTCCTAGAGAACTCTTTCTCTCTCAATTCGAATGACCATGGCTAGGGATTTATCTTAGCAAGAACACATGGGATATTCCTCTCATGATGCTGAGAGTGGATGATCCTCTATCGATACTCAATATCCCTCGTAAGGTCGACTACCACTCCCAATGACCAACTGTACTAGATCTGGGACATCCAAACCTATAAGTCCGGTATCAAAGAGTGGAGCACTCATATAGGACATCCTTGGTATCTCATGTCTAAGGACCAGATACACCACTAGGACTACGAAATCATTGTCTGACAATAAGGCATCATCAACCATCCAACATTCCATAAGCGGATCAATCAGCAAACTCATTCTCCAATGAGCACTTGTACTGTATCCCTAGTGTCCCCACACGAGCAGCTATGAGACCAGTTGCATCTATCATATGGTCCGGTATACAGCATACTAGTCTATCCTGTTATCACGATGTCCCTCTCGAGTAACCTACGACCGAGATTATTTAGGATCTGTGTTTGAAGGTGAATCGATCTCATTATCGTGATCTCATAACGATCCGATTCCCATTGCACAGATCTAAGGACATCATAATATATACATGTATATATGCAATAGTTAATATAAAGTGATAAATGCCAAAATATAATAAGTAAAAATATTTCATGTCAAGTCACACGTGCCATTACTCAAGTGATTGGCTTGTTGGGCACATATGACTTGCAATCTCTCACTTGACCTAAAGTCAATCACCTATATTTCTGATCCCCATCAGACCCCTATGACGCTCAAAGATAATCTGAGATAACTACTTTGTCAATGGATCTGCAATGTGATCTTCGGATGGAACTCTTTCCACTACTACATCTCCTTAAGTCATTATCTCTCCAATAAGTTGGAACCTCCTCCAAACACTTCTGATGAGACCCGGGTTCCCTTATTTGAGTAATCTCCCTGTAGGTGTTGCAAAATAAGGAATCAACTCCTTGTTACTTAGCTTGACTCCTAGATCTATGATGAACTTCTTCACCCAAACTCCCTCCTTTGCTGCATCTGCTGCAGCAATGTACTCCGCCTCTATGGTCGAGTCAGTAGTAGTATCTTGCTTGGAACTCTTCCAGCACACTACTTCTCCATTCAAGGTGTACAGATACCCCGAATTTGACTTGCTATCATTAACATCAGACTGAAAACTTGAGTCCATGTAGCCTTCAAACCTGAGGCTACTACCTCAATATACTAGTAAAAGATCCTTACTCCTTCTCAAGTACTTAAGGGTACACTTTACTGCTTTTCAGTGTTCCAAGCCTAGATCTGCCTGATACCTGCTCGTGACACTCAGAGAATATGCTATATAAGGCCTAGTACATAGCATGACATACATGATAGACCCTATCGCTGAGGTATAAGATATCATATCCATGTTCGCCCTTTCTTCTGGAGTCTTTGGGGACATACTCCTAGAAAGCGATATCCCATGTTTCATCGGTATGAGACATCTCTTGAAATTTTCTATGCCAAATCTTTTGATAATGGTTTCTATGTACCTGGACTGGGATAAGCCAAGCATCCTCTTGGATCTCTCTATAGATCCGAATCCCCAAGATATAGGATGCTTCCCCTAAGTCGTTCATGGAGAAGTGTCTAGATAACCAAGCCTTTACTATAGATAGCATTCCTATGTCATTCCCAATGATCAGGATGTCATCCACATATAATACCAAAAAGGTGATAGCGCTCCCACTTACCTTTCTGTACACTCAAGGCTCATCTTCATTCTTAACAAAGTCATAAGATCTGATTGCCTCATCAAACATTATGTTCCAACTTCAAAATGCTTGCTTTAGTCCATAAATGGATATAAACAACCTGCACACCTTATATGGGCAGTTCTTGGACACAAATCCATCAGGTTGTATCATATATACCTCCTCCTCAAGGTTCCCATTGAGGAATGCATTTTTCAAATCCATCTGCCAGATCTCATAATCATAATGTGCTGTAATAGCCAATAGAATTCGGAGGGATTTTAGCATTGCTACGGGTGAGAAGGTTTCATCATAGTCAACACCTTGCCTTTGACGATACCCCTTAGCCACTAGCCTCGCTTTTTAGGCCTCTACCTTTCCATCTACTCCGATCTTTTTCTTAAAGATCCACTTGCAACCGATGGGTATAATACCTTTCGGGTGTATTAACTAGGTTCCAAACCTTGTTGGAATACATAGAATCCATCTCAGAATTCATGGTTTCTTGTCACTTTCCGGAGTCTATACTCATAATAGCCTCCTCGTAGGTTTGAGGATCAATGTCCTCAACATCTTCTCCTTTAATATGTCCCACATATCTATCAGGAGGATGGGATACTCTGCTAGACCTATGTAAAGTTAAAACTTGTGTGTTAGGTACCTGAACAGACTCGGGCTATAGAGTGGTGCTTGAGCTTGGTTCTCCAACCTCGCTCAACTCTATCATGCTCCTATTATCTTCGCCAAGAATATGTTCCTTCTTAAGGAACACTGCTCTCTTTGCTACAAAGACATTTTGGTCCTCGAAATGATATAAATAATACTCACAAGTTTCCTTAGGGTATCCCATGAACTTGCATTGCTTTGTCCTCGATTCTAACTTATCGGTGTTGTGTCTTTTAACATGGGCAGGGCAGCCCCAAATCTTAACAACCTTAAGATTGAGTTTCTTCCCTTTCCATATCTCATATGGTGTAGATACTACCGACTTAGTTGGAACTCTGTTTAGAAGGTAAGTTGTGGTCTCTAGGGCATATCCCCAGAATGAAATGGGTAGGTTAGCGAAACTCATCATGGACCATACCATGTCTAATAACATACGATTTCTCCTTTTAGAGACACCATTGAACTGAGGTGTATAAGGAGGTGTCCATTGGGATAATATCCCATGGTCCTTGAGGAATTGAGTAAACTCTGTACTTAAGCACTCACCTCCTCGATCTGATTGAAGAGTCTTGATACTCTTTCTAATCTGGTTCTCCACTTCATTCTTATACTCTATGAATTTCTCAAAGGCCTAGGACTTGTACTTCATTAAGTACACATATCCATACCTTGAGAAATCATCAATAAAGGTAATGAAGTAGGAGTAACCACCAATGGCATGAGTTGACATGGGTCCACATACATCACTATGTATGAGTTCCAGCAGCTCAATGACTCTCTCTCCAGTTCTAGTAAATTGAGCGTTGGTCAATTTTCCAAAAAGGTAAGGCTCGCAAGTTGCATATGACTCATAGTCGAATGGATCTAAATATCCATCATATAGCAACTTTTGAATCTTTCCCTCATGGATGTGACCTAGCCTACAATGCCACAGGTATGCACTATTCACCTTATATCGTTTCCTCTTAGACACACTTACATTCATGATATTCGGAGTGATGTCTAGCATAAATAAAACATTATGCAATATTCCTTTCGTGATGATCTTATCATCTAATAATATCGAACAACCATTGTTCTTAAAAACTAATTTATATCCACTAACTGTCAAACATTAAATGAGATAATATTTTTGATAATAGAAGGAATAAAATAATATGCATCTAATACAATAAAAGCTCCACCAGGTAAATGTAGGGCGACCTCGCCAATAGCTATTATAATAACTTTTGCTCCATTACCCATCTTGAGGTCCATCTCACCTTTCTCTAATCTCCTAGGCCTCTCTAGAACCTACAATGAATTGCATATATGATAAGCACTACCAGTATCCAATACCCATGTGTTATCATAGGAGTTTGATAAATGGAGACTGATCATGAATGTACTTGAAGCTTCTTCAAGCTCTTGTTTCGCCCTCTTTGCAAGGTACTCTTTGCAGTTCCTCTTCCAGTGCCCATCTTTGCCACAGTGGAAGCACTGACATTTGTCCTTTGTTGGGTCTTTCTTAGCAACCTTTGGTTTACCTGGTCTGCCTTTGCCCTTGCCCTTCTTAAGGGACTTTTCTGCTTTTCTTTTCTTTTTGGTCTCACTAGTGTAGAGAACTGGCTTCTCTTTCTTAATATTACTCTCTACCTCCCTCAACATATTGAGGAGCTTTGGGAGAGTAACCTAAAACTTGTTCATATTAAAATTTATTATGAACTGTGAAAAGGAATCTGATACGGACTGAAGCATAATATCCACACATAAGTTATGTTTTAGGACCATTCCTAGTCCTGTGAGTGTCTCTATCCACTCAATCATCTTTAAGATAGTTTTGAACCGATGTTCGCTCAATCATCCTAGCGCGGAAGAGGCTCTTGGATATCTCATATCACTGAGTCCTTCCCTGTTCCTCAAACAATTTATAGATATATAAGAGAATAGATCTAGCATCCATCATTTCATGTTGTCTCTGTAACTCAGGAGTCAAAGAAACCAACATGTAGCACTAAGCAAGAGTGGAGTCATCAATATAGTTCATATAGCGAGCGATCTCAACCTCGCTTGCCCCTTCCTCAGGTGTAGGCATCCACTATATCAAAGACGTACGCGATTTTCTCTAATGTGAGAACTTCTCAAGTTGCGGAACCAATCCGTATAATTTGGACTAGTGAGGCGGTTGACATCAAGTATGCCACATAAGGGATTTGAAACCGATATTTTCTAAAAATAAAGATGCAATAGAAATGAATGACATGTAGATTTTGCAAGAAATAAACAATCAAGATATGAGCTTCTATATTAATATGCTTATACTATTTTACTAGCGAGTCACGCGACACCCTCAGAACATGAAACAGAAGCCTCCGGCAGATTTCTAGTGGAGATCAGGATCCAATTAGTGTCTTAGTGTAACCTCGAGGGACTCGACTAATCACACTAAGCCCAAAAGGTAGGCAACTCTTGCCAATCACAACTCTTTGTGATTCCCGTCCTATTCGGCCTCCGAATCACCATGGTCTCGAGGGACTCGATCAACCATGATGTTCGGTTAAGTCAACACCTTCGTTACAAGATGAGTCAGATTTGATGATATACCCTCGAGGGACTCGACTAAGCATACTATGTCCTCAGGTCACCGGTGATATCTCTATGTCGTAAGCAAGATAGCGAATCGCGATATAAGTGAGCCTCGAGGGAGTCGACAAACTCAACCTACACCGAGAATCGGTTCCTACCTATAACGATGGAAGGCCACATGGGTCAATCTAATTGCTTAATGTTTACCGACTTAATATTATCAAGAGAGAGGTTTCTATAATTTGATCTCCTAATATAACATATTACACATATACATATTTAATATATATCTACATCGCATGTAAATATATATACAAATCTAGTATGTGTATAAGCAATCACACCAGATAATCATGAACCATAACATAATATGATCCGGCTCGAGCTAGTAGGCCTAATGTTAGAACCCTTGTATATTCTAAACTTGAGGTTGATCTCTTTAGGGGATCGGCTTCCTTGGAATTCTATAGGGGTTCCTCCCTCCAAGTTGTTGCTCAAAGGCTGTAAAAAAGATTCATCTATTGCTTAAGAAAAGAGGAGGAATACATGGCTATTTATAGGGCATCTAAACCCTAACTCCTAATAGGACTCCTACTTAAGACTCTTACTTCTAACCAACTCCTAATAGGACTCCTACTCAAGACTCATATTCCCTTACAACTCCTAATTCTTCTCTAAGAAAAAACCTCCTAACCATAGCCGACCTCTTCATCTCTTTAATAGAGGTCAGATTAGGTAGATTTTACATGAATATCCCTCTCAATTATGACTCTTCTAGCTAGAGTCCTAACAGACCAAGGCTGAGATTCCATGAACTCAAGGAACCGGGTCTTCAGCTCCACATATGGTTCCCATGTGGCATCTTCAAGTGGTAAATTATTCCAATGCACTAGTACTTCAGTAGAGGGACGTCGGCGATGCATCACGATCCTGCGATCGAGGATGTCTTGTGGTTGAGCATGAATAACTACATCCTTAGTGGTGTTGGGCAGTTGGATCTGGGGTGATTCGTGTCCTCTCAATTTGGGCTTCATGCATGACACGTGGAAGACAGGATGAATTTTGGCATCCTCAGGTGAAGATAAACCCAATCTCCTCCTGAAAATTCTCTTTCGCTTCGTCGTGTGTTGGCTTGCTGCTTCATTCTGGCTTGAGCTGTAGAGAGATTATCTTTTAACAGTTGTAGGAGTTTATCCCTATCAATCAATTCTTATTCAACCTGATCTACCTTGGCCAAGCCAATTACATACATTAGAATCACAGGGGCTGGTCGACCATACAATGCTTCATAAGGGGCACATTTTGTAGATGAATAATTTGTAGTATTATACCACCATTCAGCCCAGGGAAGCCATTTTGCCCACTCTTTTGGTCGGTCTCTAGCGAAACACCGAAGGTTGTCACGCCCCTCAAAATATCCATGATTTTTAAAATTTTTATCACAGACCAATCCAGGATCCAAACTAACGTTTGAGGACATTGAAAAACATTCAATCAAATTCACATCCATAAAACCTGTGCATTTTAAAATCATATATCACATCACTCGATAATTCGCATTAATGGCAACCCAAGCCAACTTGACAAACATGAACAACATTTATAAATCCACAAGCTAAATAAATTATACAATCAGAACTCCAACTATTCACCACAAGTTCATATCATCATAAATTAGACTTAACATTCCGAAATTCCAAATAAGAGAGATCTTCTAACACTTTTACACAGTATATCCATTTCGATCATCAGAACAATTCATTACATACAAAATATGCTTATACAACAATAGCATAACAACCAACAAGACTTGCCCATAATTCTGAATAGCTATCCACAGCCTCAGCCCAAATCAAACATCTCGAAGAGTGACACGCTGACCTAAAAGATTTATATAACAACGGAGTGAGCCAAAAACGGCTCAGCAAGTGACAAAACATATTCAGAACAAAAGAAACGGTTTCAAACGAGTAAGGTATCATAATGTAAGGCAGAATACAAGAATTCTCAAGGATACCATCTCATTAGATACAAAATCATATGTATCATGTCATTCAAAACATATTTGATTCATAACAAATGGAGCATAGAGTAATTGGAGCATATCAATGGCAGATAGGACATTTCAGAACATATCAGTTCATAGCAAATGGAGCACAGAGTAATTGGAGCATATCAATGGCAGATAGGACAATTCAGAACATATCGGTTCATAGCAAATGGAGCACAGAGTAATTGGAGCATATCAATGGCAGATAGGACATTTCAGAATATATCAGTTCATAGCAAATGGAGCACAGAGTAATTGGAGCATATCAATGGCAGATAGGACAATTCAGAACATATCGGTTCATAGCAAATGGAGCACAGAGTAATTGGAGCATATCAATGGCGGATAGGACATTTCAGAACATATCAGTTCATAGCAAATGGAGCACAGAGTAATTGGAGCATATCAATGGCAGAAAGGACAATTCAGAACATATCAATTCATAGCAAATGGAGCACAGAGTAATTGGAGCATATCAATGGCGTATGAAATGTTCCGGAGCATATCAACGACATATGGAACATTTCGAAACATATCAACAGTGGATGAAACATTTCAGAGCATATCAATAACAAATACCGTACAGAAGCTCAAACGTCGTCTTTGACGTTGCAAACATATCAATCTTATCCAAAGCATGTACAGAAACACATAACCAAAGCTCTGGATATCATATCAAACATACAGAAGGTGTAGTGGGATCTCAGTCAGAATGTGATTCATCCATTTCTGAATGATCACCTGACAAAAGTCTACAATATCCCACAGAGCGGGACCCCACAGAGCGGGCAATAAGCGCATACCCTTTACCATTTCTGGCAAAGGTCCAGGATATCCCACATAACGGGACCCCACATAGCGGGCAAATAGCGCATACCCTTTACCATTTCTGGCAAAGGTCCAGACAATCCCACACACCAGAGTACAAAAGGGCAGTTTCAACAATAAGTAGCATATATCAGAAGCACACGCGGAACAACAAAACGTACATGTGCCTTTTCAAGACAATATGCTACAAGGAACAAATCTCTCACAAATGTATTCATATTAGGAATGAAATGGAAGCAAGAGTATACAGGGAATCCAAGCAATCATATTCAGCTCAATTCAAATAAGAAGGTTAGAAGAATTCAATATCCAAAGGAATGAAACTAGAATAGGCACACATCGAAGCAAATGCGGAATCATGGGTTATACATGTGCCTATAGAAGTCAATACGATATAGCTTAAACGTTACACAATAGTTTTCAAGAATGCAAATAACTTTAAGGACAAGAGCATACAAGAATTCAGAGCAGTATTATAAAGCTCAATTGAATAAGAAAGCTAAAGGATATCAATTTTCAAATGAATGAAACAAGAATATTAGAAATCGACCAAAGCTCGATTTCTGGCAGAATACAAGAGGCACATTGAACAAATGAATCAAACTATCAATCGTGCTCCAATTGACTCAGAAATATATCATTGGATTATACTTTCAGATAAGACAGGCTTCATATGAATTGAACTGTCCAATAGAGAGAGTTACAAATAATTTGGTAAACAAGGGTCGTAGAACAAAATCTTTGTTTGGCAGAATTCATAATGTCAGATTCAACAGATAACTAGGCAGGTGTTTGGATTCCAAATCTTTCAATCCATATATCAAAAGAAAGATCTATGAGTCTGGTTTCCAATGAAATAAGCTTTGAGTAAATCAATGTTTGCAACAGGGACTTATAAGCAGTTCAGTATCGAAAGGTCAGAAATTACGATCCCTGTTTCACAAAATCAGTAGGCTCATTTGAAACAAAAGTTTGGGCAGACAAACTTACTCCGAATTATTAAAATAAGCTATCAAAAAAAAGGTTTATGAGTCCATATTATGATCAAATAAGTTTCGTCCAAATCAAAGGTCAATACATGAAGTTATAGCCATAACAAAGTAGAAGGGTCAGAATATCAGAAGTTGCATAGATTCGGATCGATATGTCTAAACAAGAGATATATCAAATGCAAGGCTAGAACAATTCAAGTTCCACATATTCAAATCAAATGTAGAGGTCAAATTACAGTAAGGAAAGATCAGGATACTTGCAATAGGAAAGATTAGAAAGCTTGCAATAGGAAAGATCAGAACACTTGCAATAAGAAATATCAGAGCAATTATAGGAGAAACGATCAGGGAACTTGCCTTTCAAAGATTTCGATCCGAAGATCCAAAGAAGGTGCTAGCCCAAATCCTTCTACTTTTCCTCCGTGTCCTCTCTCTGTTTCGTTTTGTGCTCCCGTTTTCTTCCTTTCTTTGCAACTACACCACGTGTCGAACATCGAGGCACAGTCACCTGCTCTCTCTTACTCTCATTCCTTCTTTTTCTTTCCCAAACGCAGCTGCCACAGCCGCCGCCGCTACCGCTGCCACAATCGCAGCCCCTTCCACTGCACTACCTTCCTTCCTCCCTTCTCTCGCAGACAATAACTGCTGCATACGCAGTCGCTGCGTCCGCAGCCCCTTTTTCCCCCTTTCTTTTCTTCCTCCCCTTCCCTTCTTCCTTCCTCTTCCTCTTTCCCTGCCACAGCTGCAGCTGCCACAACCGCAGCCGCAGCTACTTCTTTCCCTTCTCCTCTTCCTCCTCCTTCCTTTCTTCTTCTTCTCTTCTTCTCCTTCCTCCCCTTCTTCTCCCCGACGAACAGCACCTCCTTTCCTCTGTTTCCTCCTGCAGGAAACAGAGGTGCCATCTCTTCACCCGCTTCTACTTCTTCTCTTCTTCCTCACCATCTCTTCCTCTCCTTCTCTTCCAACTGCAGCTTCCACCGCTGCAGCCACAGCTCCTCCTTCCCCTTCTCTTCTTCTCCTCTTCTTCTTCCCTCCTCCTCCCCGGCGTCACACACACCCTCTCCTCTGTTTCCTCTGTAGGAAACAGAGGTATCACAACCTCTTCTCCTGCTTCCTCTTCTTCTTCTCTTCCTCTTCTCCTTCCTCTCCTCTTCGAACGCCCCACACCTCACCTCTGTTTCCTCCTGCAGGAAACAGAGGTGCTGCAGCCCTAGCTGCTGCCACCTCTCGCTCCTCTCCCTCTTCCCTCTCTTTTCCCTCTTCTTCTCCTTCTCTTCTTCTCCTCTTCCCTTTTCCTCCCCAACGCCACACACCTCCTCGCTGCAGCCCTGCTGCAGCTATCCTCCTCTCTTCTTCTTCTTCTTCTTCTTCTTCTTCTTCTTCTCTTCTCCTCTCCTCCCCAACGCCCCACACATACTCTCCTCTGTTTCCACCTGCGGGAAACAGAGGTGCAGCAGCCCTAGCTGCTGCTGCTGCCTCTCCCTCTCCTCTCCATCTTCCCTCTCTTCTTCTTCTTCTTCTTCTTTTCTTCTCTTCTCCCTCTTCCTCCTCTCTTCTTTTCCCTCTTCTTCTTCTTTCTTCTCTCCTCACGCCCCACCGCTCCTCTCTGTTTCTTCGAGAAACATAGAGTGCGTGGGAGGTGGTGGGATAAAATCGAAATTTTTGGTTTTCTTTATTTTCTTCTTTTTACAACTTAACAGTTTAGTCCTTGGAATTTCCATATTTACATATAGGTCCTCCGATTTATAAATAAATATTTATTAATAATTTTTAAAAGTGAGGGATATTACAAAGGTACGTCTCTAAACACCTGTTTAGCACCTCTGTTTGGCCGTCAGTTTGTGGATGATACGCTGTGCTCATCTTGAGTTTGGTGCCTTGTAACTGGAATAACTCGATCCAAAATTTACTAGTGAAGATCCTATCACGATCACTTATAATGGACCTTGGCATCCCATGCAGTTTAACAATATTTTCTATGAAAACTTGGGCAATACTAGCAGCAGTGTAGGGACTTCTCATAGCACAAAAATGAGCATATTTCATAAGTCGATCAACCACCACGAGAATTGTGCTTTTACCATTGGCAGGTGGCTGCTCTTCAATGAAGTCCATGGAGATGTCAGTCTACTCCGAGTCCGGTATAGGTATTGGTTGTAGTTTCCCGGGATTTGCCACAGTTTCACCCTTGTGTTGTTGACATACATCACATTGTACCACATATTCAGCAATAATTTTTTTCATCCCTCTTCAATAAAAATTTTGCTTCACTCTTTTGTAGGTTCTTAGGAATCCAGAGTGCCCTGCTGAAGGTATGGAGTGCATTTCATGCAGGATGATTGTGATACAAGGAGAGTCAGGTATAAGCACAATATGACCTTTGTAGTGTAGATCCCTCGAATCCAAGTGTAGTGGGCTATTGCACTTGGATCCTCCTCCAATTTTTTTATAATGTTGCTAATATCTGGATCCTTCTTCCATTCTTCCCTAATGTCCACGAGGAGACTAGTGGTAGGAAGGGAGATGGCTGAAACCTTAGCTTGCTCAGGTAGCCGTGAGAGTGTATTTGCAACAACGTTTTCTTTCCCCTTTTTGTAAATAATTTCATAATCAAATCCAAGAAGTTTGGTTACCCATTTTTGTTGCTCAGGGGATAATATATTTTGCTCCAAAAAATACTTGAGGCTTTTATGGTCGGTTTTAATTTGAAATCGCTGGCTGATCAGATAGGGTCTCCACCTTATTACTGCGTGTACAATGGCGAGCATCTCCTTATCATATATTGACATGTTTTGATGGGAGGGAGATAATGCCTTGCTAGTGTATGTGAGTGGTCGACCATCTTGCATGAACACGTGTAATATCCCTCATTTTTAAAAATTATAAATAAAGATTTATTTATAAATCAGAGGACCTATAAGTAAATATAGAAATTTCAAAGACTAAATTGTTAAGTTACAAAAAAAAAAAGAAAACCAAAAATTTCGGTTTTATCCCACCGCCTCCCAGCCTCTCTCTGTTTCTCGAGGAGCAGTGGGGCATGGGGAGAAGAAGAAGAGAAGTAGAGGGAGAAGAGAAGAAGAGGGAAAAGAAGAGAGGAAGAAGAGGGAGAAGAGAAGAAAAGAAGAAGAAGAGAGGGAAGAGGGAGAGGAAAGAGAGATAGTTGCAGCAGCTAGGGCTGCAGCACCTCTGTTTCGTGTAAGAGGAAACAGAGGAGTTCATGTGTGGGGCGTCGGGGAGGAGAAGGGAAGAAGAGGAGAAAAAGAGAAGAGGAAGAGAAGAAGAAGAAGAAGAAGAAGAAAAGAGGAGGTGGCTGCGGCAAGGGCTGCAGTGAGGAGCTATGGGGCGTTGGGGAGGAGAAAGGAAGAAGAGGAGAAGAAGAAAAGAAGAAGAAGACGGAAAAGAAGAGAGGAGGAAGAAGAGGGAGAAGAGAAGAATAGAAGAAGAAAAAAAAGAGAGGGAAATGGGAGAGGAGCAAGAAGTGGCAGCAGCTAGGGCTGCAGCACCTCTATTTCCTACAGGCAGAAACAGAGGAGACGAGGTGTGGGGCGTTGGGGACGAGAAGAAGAAGAAGAGGAAAAAGAAGAAGAGAAAAAGAAAAAAAAAGAAGGATGGCTGCAGCATGGGCCGCAGTGAGAAGGTGTGGGGTGTCGGGTAGGAGAAGGGAAGAAGAGGAGAAGAAGAAGGAGAAGAAGGAGAAGAAGAAGAAGAGGAAGAGAAGAAGTAGAAGCGGGTGAAGAGGCGACACCTCTGTTTCCTGTAGGAGGAAATAGAGGAGAGGAAGTGCTGTTCGACGGGGAGAAGAAGGGGAGGAAGGAGAAGAAGAGAAGAAGAAGAAAGGAAGGAGAAGGAAGATGAGAAGGGAAAGAAGTAGCTGCGGCTGCGGCTGTGGCAGCTGCAGCTGTGGCAGGGAAAGAGGAAGAGGAAGGAAGAAGGGAAGAAGAGAGGAAGAGAAGAAGTAGAAGCGGATGAAGAGGTGGCACCTCTGTTTCCTGCAAGAGGAAACAGAGGAAAGGAGGTGCTGTTCGTCGGGGAGAAGAAGGGGAGGAAGGAGAAGAAGAGAAGAAGAAGAAAGGAAGGAGAAAGAAGAGGAGAAGGGAAAGAAGTAGCTGTGGCAGCAGCTGTGGCAGCTGCAGTTGTGGCAGGGAAAGAGGAAGAGGAAGGAAGAAGGGAAGGAGAGGAAGAAGAGAAGGGGAAGAAGGGGCTACGGCTGCGGCGATGGCAGCTGTAGTTGGAAGAGAAGAAAGAGAGGAAGATGAGTAGGGGAGGAAGATGAGGCTGCGGCCGTGGCTGAGGCTGCAACTACAGCAGTGCAACTGGGAAAGAATAGAAGGAAAAGGGAAGAAGAGAGGAAGAGGAGAAGGGGAGGCAGCTGCGGCAGTAGCAGTAGCAGCTGCAGCTGCAGCTGGAAGAGAAGGAGAGGAAACAGAGCAGGGGAGGAAGAAGAGGCTGCGGGTGTGGTGGTTGCGGCCGTGGCTGCGACTGCGGCTGCGGTGGTGGCTGCAATAGCAGCTTTTGGGAAAGAGAAACAAAGAAAAGGGGGGAAAAAGGGGCTGCGGATGGGATTGCGACCGCGGCGGCAGCGACTGCGTATGCAGCAGCTGTGTCTGCGAAAGAAGGGGAGGAAGAAGGCAGTGCAGTGGAAAGGGTTGCGACTATGGCATCAGCAGCGGCGGTAGCTGTGGCAGTTGCGTTTGGGAAAGAAAACGAAGGAATGCGAGTTAGAGAGAGCAGGTGACTATGCCTCTATGTTCTGCATGAGCTATAGTTGTGGAGGAAAAAGAGAAGATATGTAGAAAACGAAACAGGGAGAGGACATGGAGGAAAAGTAGAAGGATTTGGGCTGACACCTTCTTTGGATCTTCGGAACAAAATCTTTGAAAGGCAAGTTTCCCGATCGTTTCTCTTATAATTGCTCTAATTTTTCTTATTGCAAGTGTTCTGATCCTTCCTATTGCAAGTGTTCCTATCCTTCCTATTGCAAGTTTCCCGATCGTTTCTCTTATAATTGCTCTAATTTTTCTTATTGCAAGTGTTCTGATCCATCCTATTGCAAGTGTTCTGATCCTTCCTATTGTAAGTTTCCCAATCGTTTCTCTTATAATTGCTCTAATTTTTCTTATTACAAGTGTTCTGATCCTTCCTATTGCAAGTGTTCGAATCCTTCCTATTGCAAGTTTCCTGATCATTTCTCCTATAATTGCTCTAATTTTTCTTATTGCAAGTATTATGATCTTCCTCGTGCAAGTGTTTCGATCCTTCCTATTGCAAGCTTTCTAATCTTTCCTATTGTAAGTGTCCTGATCTTTCCTTACCGTAATTTTATCTCTACATTTGCTTTGAATATGAGGAATTTTGAATTGTTCTAGCCTTTCATTTGATATATCTCCTGTTTAGACGTAACGATTCGAATCTGTGCAACTTCTGAGATTCTGACCTTTCTACTTTGTTATGGCTATAACTTCATGTATTGACCTCTGTTAGAACCCTTGTAGATTCTAAACTTGGGGTTGATCTCTTTAGGGGATCGGCCTCCTTGGAACACTATAGGGGTTCCTCCCTCCAAGTTGCTGCTCAAAGGCTGCAGAAAAGATTCATCTATTGCTTGAGAAAAGAGGAGGAATACATGGCTATTTATAGGGCTTCTAAACCCTAACTCCTAATAGGACTCCTACTTAAGATTCTTACTTCTAACCAACTCCTAATAGGACTCCTACTCAAGACTCCTATTCCCTTACAACTCCTAATTCTTCTCTAAGAAAAAACCTCCTACTTGAATGTCCCTCTCAATTAGGACTCTCCTAACTAGAGTCCTAACAGAATGTCCCTCTCAATTAGGACTCTCCAAGCTAGAGTCCTAACAGACTCGACCTCTTCAAATCAGCCTTGTCCTCGAGGCTGATGATTCATGAATTCTGAGAATTTGATCTTCAAGTTGTCATAGTTCTCCCAAGTGGCATCTTCTATTGGTAGGTTCGCCCATTGTATTAGAACTTCATTAGTGGGTCGTCGTCATCGAGTCACGATCCGTCGATCAATAATGGCACTTCGCTGGGTCTGGAGTTCTCTTTGGGTAGTCATATTTGGTGGGTGGCCTTGGGCTGTCTCCAAGCACCTATTTACAACTGTCTCACCGTCGATTTGTGGGTGATATGCCATTCTCCTTTTCAATTTAGTACCCTGTATATAGAATAACTTTGTCCAAAATCTGCTATTGAAGATGCAAGTAGAATTTGTCACAAGCACAATGCGTCCCTTATAGTGTAATTCTTTTGAGTCCCAATTGTAATGAGCCTTGGGGCTTGGTGCTTCCTCCAATTTTTTTATAATCTTACTAGTATCTGAATCTTCCTGCCATTCCATCTTAATATCCTCAAGGAAGTCACTGTCGGAAGTGAAACGGTCGAAACTTCAACTTGCTCGGGTAGCTACGAAAGCGCATCTGCAAGAACATTCTCTTTCCCCTTTTTGTAAGTTATTTCATAATCAAATCTAAGAAGTTTTATTACCCATTTTTGCTGCTCAGGGGATGATATCTTTCACTCCAAAAAGTACTTGAGGCTTTTATGGTCGGTTTTAATTTGAAATCGTCGACCAATCAAGTAAGGTCTCCACCTCATTGCTGCGCGCACAATGGCAAGCATCTCCTTATCATATGTTGACTTATTTTGATGGGAGGGAGATAATGCCTTGTTAGTGTATGTGAGTGGTTGACCATCTTGCATGAGAAGGGCTCCAATTCCGACTCCAGATGCGTCGGCCTCAATAATGAATGGTCGGTTGAAATCTGGTAGTGTTAGCACCGGCGTCGTCGTCATGGCTATCTTAAGTTTGTCGAAGGCAGCGGAGGCTTTGTCCGACCATTGGAAGACATCTTTGTTCAATAAGGAAGTAATTGGTGCACTAATCTCTCCATAGTTTTTCACGAACTTGCAGTAGTAGCTTGTTAAACCCAGAAAGCCATGTAGCAATCTTATGTTCCTCGGGGTCAGCCAGTTTTGCATTGCTCCAATTTTGAAGGGGTCTACTGCCACACCTTCCTTTGATATGATATGCCCAAGATATTCCACCTTCTTTTGAAGAAAGCAAAAATTCATAGTGGTTGTTGTGTGTTCAAAAGATGGTTTTCGGTATGTCTTCTTCGCATACTCGTATTTGATGATACCCGGATCGAAGGTCCAGCTTTGTGAAGATTTGTGCTCCCTTAGCAACTCATCTACTACTAGAATAGGGTATTTATCCTTGATGGTTATGCCATTGAGAGCTCGGTAATCAACACATAATCGCCATATTCTATCCTTCTTTCGTATGAGGAGCACCGGTGAAGAGTAAGGGCTGCAACATAGCCGAATAACTCCTGTTTTGAGCATCTTGTTTACAATCCTTTCTATTTCATCCTTCTGGAGATGTGAATACTGATATGGCTGAGCATTTGCTGGAGATTTGCCTGGAAGAATCGTTATACAATGATCATGCCGACGGGTAAGAGATAGGTTGCGCGGTTCGTCAAATATATCTGAAAATTCAGCAAGCAAAGGAAGTAGATTTGGATCTTCAAATTTTGTTGGCTCTCCCTTAGTTTGCTGCTCAAGTTGTACCAAAAAGCCGCTGCATACTTTATGCAAAACCTTCTCCATTTGTTGTATGCAAATCATCGTTACGTCGCCCTCACGTTTCCCATGTAGTATCACCTGTTTCTCCTTACTGTAAAATTTTATAAATAGTTGTATAAAATTCTAAGAAATATCACCTAATGTCATCAACCATTTAATTCTGAGTATGGCCTCATGATCATCAAGAGGGAGGAGGAAGAAATATGAAATTATCTCTTGGTCCTGCAGCAACAGTTTCACCTGCGGGCACCTATGATCACACTTCAAAATCCGTCCGTCGGTGACCTTAACATCAAACCTGCAACAATTCTCGATAGGTAATGATATCCAAACAGTAAGCTTACTATTTAGGAAGTTAGTAGTACTGCCCGTGTCGATGAGAACAGTGATTGGTTGTTGTTTGAGAAGGCCTCCAATTTTCATCGTTTGCGGGTTTGAGTAGCTAGCTAGTGTATGTATCGTAACTTCGGTCGGTTGTGGCTCTTCTTCTGCATCTTCTTCTTCATGTTCAAGGCACTCTTTTGGATGTTCAATGACCTCTTCTTCTATCGGTTCAATCATAAGAAGTCCCCCTTTACTACAGCGATGCTCACGGCTCCACCGCTCGTCACAATGCCAACATAACCCCTTCGCATATCGCTCTCGAAGCTCTTCTCTTGTTAACCTCTTTAGTGTAGGGACTTGGTCAACAGTAGGGGGGGCTAAGGGCTTCAATATTACTAGTTGAGGAGAGACCCTTGTCCTCCGAGCTTCATGGTTCAATTGCTCCTCTTGATGTCGTGCGAAAGAGATGGTTGCCATAAGCGTATACGGTTGTCGCGCTTTAACTTCTCCTCGGATCTCTGTCTTCAAGCCCTCAATGAAGGTCCACAATAGCTGTTTTTGAGACCAATCATGAGTTTGATTAGATAACCTTTCAAACCTGGTTTGGTACTCCTGAATGGTGGAGGTTTGTTGGATCTTTGCTAGTTGTTCGTTAATATTCTCGTAATCGGTTGGTCTGAAGCGAATCAGCAGTCCTTCTTTGAATTGTCGCCATGAAAGGACTCCATAAGTATGTTCAAACCAGTCAAACCACTGTATAGCATCCCCTTCAAGATGTATAGCTGCAATTTTCACCATAGATACATTCGCGGTTTTGTGGTACCGAAAATATCGCACCGCGCGCGAGATCTAACCAATCGGGTCTCCTTCTTCCCATCTAGGGAAGTCCACTCTCATGCATGGATAGTTGGGGTTGGTCATAGAGCTTCCCCTCTCTTGGAAGTCATATCTTTGGGCTTGGTGTGATTGGGCAAAGCTCTCTCCTTGATATGATTTTTTCGGGCTTAGTGGTCGGCCCAATCTGAGTTCGGTAAAGAGCGTCCGAATCTTATCCTCCATTCGCGCCTCCAAGGCTTCGAATTTAGCATTGATTGCCTCCTTAGATGCCATAGTATATGGCCCCAAATCAATGATGTTAAGATCTCTCTTTTGCTGTTGGGTTAAAGGCATGTATAGGTTGAGAGAAGTGATGGTCGAAAGTGATGGTGGATTGGTGGATGTAGGCTGCGGTTTATGCTTATTTTGTGGCTGTTTTGGGTGCAGTTTGAGGGTGTGGTTTAGTAGAGTTTTAGGGCTGTGGATGAAAGTTTTGGATCTGTGGTAGATGGTAGCAAAGGTTTGACAGAAATCCGTGGAAGTTGCAGCAAGTATGTGCTATCTTGTAAGAGTAGAATTGTCGTCGAAGAAACAACGGTTTCTCGACATAATTTCCACCAAAAACTTGGGAGAATTGAGGAGGGAATTGATAGCAAAATCACAGTTTATATGACAGCAAGGATATCTAATTTAATCAAAAAATTTTTGGCAGTATAACAGCAAGGAAATTGGTGCAAGTTGCAATTGCAGAATTATCGTCGAAAAATTTCAGCGGGTTACGATGAAAATTTGCAGCAACATAAAATCATTTTTAGAGATGAATTTATTAATAGATCAATCTTAGATGAAAGCCAAGATGATCTATGAAGTGTATAAGAAATTTCATTCAAAAAGATTGCAAATAGATGGGTTAAGGCAACGATATGCAGCTGAAATTTTCTACAGCAAAGATTTTCAAGTGCAGCAGATTGGACATAAAAGATCAGTAGTTTATATTGAGAATTTGTCGGTGAAACCAAAGAGAATCTACTGTTAGGAAGTGTAAAAGATGTCATAAAAATTTCATAGAAATTTGGATAGAAAAAGCACTGTAGCAAGATCAAACAGATGGTGCTATGCGGCTTGAATTCTGCAATTCAAGTGCCGCAGATTGGACATAAAAGATCAGTAGTTTATATTGAGAATTTTTTGATGAAACCAAAGGGAAATCCACTGTTAAGAAGTGTCAAAGATGTCATAAAACTTTTGTAGAAATTTGAATAGAAAAAGCATAGTAGCAAGATCAAATAGATGGTGCTATGCGACTGGAATTCTGCAATGTATCTTTCGTCGTAGAGATGAAAACTTTGTGACGAAAAGTTTATGCAGCAATATAGGAACGAATTTTTTTTTTTTTTGGATTTTCGAATAAGGATAACTAAATTGCAGCAGCAGTAAGGTAGGAAACCAGAAACTGTTGCAATTCACGGGGAGATCAAAGGATGATCCGTGGTGGTGGAGATGATGACGGAATTCGGTGACGATCTTTTAAGCAATTGTGGGAATTGCTTTGGATGGTTGTAGAGGATTGATGGATGGCTATGGAAGGGCAGCGAGACACCAAGAACGCTGCTCTGATACCAGGTGTTAGTGTTGAATCTCGGATTTTGATGATGAAGTCAATTGTCATTTGTTATCTAATCTATGTGTTGAGATAAGTGTGCAGGATTAACTACGATGAGAGTAAGACAAGCAGCAGGTGTTGCGCCGGAGTCAAGATCATGATCACGTTGGGAGTTCGAGAGTTCGACGGAAGTTCGGACGGTCGTCGGAGGTTCAGCGAGAACAGATCCGAGAAGTCCAGAAGCTTGCCAAGCGAAGCTCGTCGGAACTCGCCAAGTGGATCGTCGCAAAGTCCAGGAGTATGCCGGATGTCCGCAGAAGGATCACCGAGGGTTTATCGGATGATCGACGGAAGTTGGCCGGAAACTCGCCGGAAGAAGCGATTGACGCATCGGAGCAAAGCTGCAGAAGTTGTCTTAGAGTTAATCGTAGTTAGCATGATGATTAAGCATGAAAATGGGAGGTGATCCCATTAGCTTAATCTTGGGGCAATTGGGCCCCTGAAAAGATTCAAATTGGGCCGAATGGAGTGAACCATTCGGACCCAGATTGCACCAGGAGGTGCAACCGCCCCAGCCAGGAGGTGCAACCGCCTGGGCTGTGAGGTTGGGAGGTGCAACCGCCCCAGCCAGGAGGTGCAACCGCCAGGGCTGCGAGGCTGGGAGGTGCAACCGCCCCAGCCAAGAGGTGCTACCGCCCAGAGCTCAGTCTTCGAGCTAGACTGGGCGGTGCAACCTCCTCTGCCAAGAGGTAGCACCGCCAGAGCTCAAGTTTCGAGCTCTGCCAGGCGATGCAACCACCGAGCTCAGTCTTCGAGCTCTGGCAGAGAGGTGCATCAGCCTGAGCTCAGTCTCGAGCTCTGCCAGGTGATGCAATCACCGAGCTCAGTCTTCGAGCTCTGGCAGAGAGGTGCATCAGCCTGAGCTTAGTTTCGAGCTCTGCCAGGTGATGCAACCACCGAGCTCAGTTTCGAGCTCTGCCAGGTGATGCAACCACCAAGCTCAGTCTTCGAGCTCTGCCAGGTGATGCAACCATCGAGCTCAGTCTTCGAGCTCTGGCAGAGAGAAGCAATCGCCTGAGCTCAGTCTTCGAGCTCTGCCAGGCGGTGCCACCTCTCCAGTCAAGAGGTGCAACCGCCTGATCCCAGAATTCTGGGATTTGATCGATTTGATCGTTTTGAGCTCGAATTTTGAATTGGGTTGGGGCCTATAAATACCCCACCCATTCAGCACTGAAAAGAGACAGACCTACACCGAAATCTTGATCTTTTCTGTGATTCTAAGAGCTCAAAAGTGTTGTAAAGCCTTTAAGTCTCCTCCTTCTGTTCTTCAAGTTTTCAATTGTAAAGTGAGGAGAGAAAGGTCTGTAAAGGTTGTCTCCTAAGCCTGTCAAAAGGAGAGAAATTGTAAAAGGGCAGTTTGGCCTTCGCCCATTGAAGGAAGGCACCTAGTTGACGTCGGCAACCTCATCGGTGGAGGAAGCCAAAAGTGGAGTAGGTCAAGGCTGACCGAACCACTCTAAATCTCTGGTTTGCGTTTATTTTCGAGCACTTTATCATTACTGCAAACCTCCCTCATCACTACTGCTCTCTGCGCTTTCACGAACAAGTTCTAAGTGCTGTTCTTCCAAATCTGCATTCAGACGTAAATTCGTATTTTCATACATTACAGTTTACGTTTACGTTTGATTCTGCAGAACTGTTTTCCGTGCTTTTATGAACGAGCTTCTTTGCAGTTTACGCTTACATTTTAATCCTATTAATAACTGCAATCTGTCCTCTACGATTTTACGAACGAGTTTCAACATTTAGACGTAAAATTGCATTCAGACGTAAATCGGCTTTCCTCGCTCAATCATCAGATTTCAGTTCACGTTTACGTCTTGATTTCAACTGCATACTGCCTTCTGCGAGTATACAAACGAGTTTCAAAGTTTAGACGTAAATCTGCGTCTAGACGTAAAACTATGTTTAGACGTAAATCTGCGTTTAGACGTAAAACTGCGTTTAGACGTAAAACTGCGTTTAGACGTAAATCTGCGTTTAGACGTAAAACTGCGTTTAGACGTAAATCTGCGTTTAGACGTAAATCTGCGTTTAGACGTAAATCTGCGTTTAGACGTAAATCTGAGTTTAGACGCAAAACTGCGCTTAGACGCAAAACTGCGCTTAGACGCAAAACTGCGCTTAAACGCAATCTGCGCTTAGACACAAACTGCACTTAGATACAAACTGAGAATTTGCTTTTGCATCATAATAGTTTTTGAACGAACGCAGCTTTTGGTTTTTAAATTATTGTAAGATTTCCGCTGCACTAATTCACCCCCCCCCCTCTTAGTGCTCTCGATCCTAACAATTGGTATCAGAGCAAGGTTAACTCTCTAAAGGATTAAAACCCAAGAGAGATGGCATACGCCGGAAACCAAGAGGGGCATTCGATTACACGTCCACCCATGTTCAGTGGAACGGACTACACTTACTGGAAGACCCGAATGAGGATCTTTCTGATTTCTATGGATTTTGAACTGTGGAACCTTGTTGAAAACGGATTTTCAAAGTCTTTTCTTCCAATAATCGATTGGAATGAGTTGGAAAAGAAGGCTTTCGCTCTTAATGCAAAGGCTATGAATGCCTTATTTTGCGCACTTGATAAAAACGAGTTTAATCGTGTTTCAACTTGCGAAACTGCTTTTGATATTTGGCACACACTTGAAGTGACCCACGAGGGCACAAGTAGAGTGAAAGAGTCAAAAATCAATCTGTTGCTGCATTCTTTTGAACTTTTCCGAATGAAACCGAGTGAAACCATTGGCGACATGTTTACCCGTTTCACGGATGTCGTCAACGGTCTAAAAGGACTCGGAAAGAGCTTTTCGGATTTTGAGCTTGTTAATAAGATACTAAGATGCCTTCCTAAGAGTTGTGATCCTAAAGTCACCGCTATTCAAGAGGCAAAAGATCTGCGAAATTTCCCTCTTGAAGAACTAATCGGGTCATTAATGACCTACGAAATGACCTGCAAAGCTCATGAAGAGCAAGAAGACATCCTTCCAAAGAACAGGAAGGATATGGCACTTAAAACTTCTGAATGGCACTTGAGAGAAAACTCAAGTGATGAGGATTGTGACGATGACTTGGCACTTTTGACAAGAAAGTTTAAGAAATTCTTCAAAAGAAACAAGTTTAAAAACGATGTGAAAAATAAACTTGAACCCAAGAAGGACCAAGTAATCTGCTACGAATGTAAAAAGCCGGGACACTACAAGAGTGATTGTCCCCAAGTCAAGAAAAGAACAACAAAGAAGAAGGCGCTCTAAGCAACATGGGATGATTCGAGCGCATCTGAGGAAGAAGAGTCCAACACCGAGCAAGTTGCTCATTACGCCTTTATGGCCATCGAAGAGGAGGTAACGGATTTATTAGATGCTGATTTATCTTTCGATGAATTATTAAATGCCTTCCATGATTTATTTGATGAATGCAAAGTTATAAATAGAAAATACAAGTTGCTAAAAAAGGTACATGATAATCTTACTTGTGAGTTTGATAAGTTAAAAGTCGAACATCATGATAGTTTAAATTCATGTATCAAATGTCATGATTTAGAAACTATACAAAAAGAAAACTTGCTACTTAAGGACACCTTGAAGAAATTCGAGGTTGGTAGCAAGTCATTAAACATGATCCTTACAAACAAGGGTCATGCTCCCAAAAGAAGTGGGATTGGATTTGTGAGGAGTCCTCACCGAAATCCAACTACCTTTGTAAAAGGCCCCATCTTACATGTTCAACACCAAACCAAGTGCAACGTTTGTTGCAAATCTGGACACAAGACACATTGTTGTCCAAACAAATTAATTTGGGTTCCTAAAGGAACCATGATAAACTCTATGCAACATGATAGAAAATGTAGATCTATTTATGAGGCACCCAAAAGCAAATGGGTACCTAAACATCATCCTTTCTTGTAGAAAACTAAACAATCGCAAGCTAGGAGCAAGAAATGGTACCTTGATAGTGGATGCTCAAGGCATATGACCGGAGATCCATCTCAATTCTCTAAGCTCTCTAGCATAGACGAAGGATATGTCACCTTCGGAGACAACAACAAGGGTAAAATCATTGGCAAAGGAACCATAGGTAACAAATCCAACCTCTCTATTGAAGATGTTTTACTAGTTGATGGTTTAAAACATAACCTCTTGAGCATTAGTCAATTATGTGATAAAGGATATATTATAAGATTTGAATCTAATGCCTGCATCATTGAAAAACCACACAAAAATATATCTATGATTGCATTAAAACAAAACAACGTATACACTATTGACATCAATGACTTATGTGATGAAATGTGCTTTGCCATTATGAATGAGGATGCTTGGCTATGGCATAGAAGATTAGGTCATGCTAGCATGAAACTAATCAATCAAGTATCATCTAGAGAACTTGTAAGAGGAATTCCTCATATCAAGTTCATCAAAGATAATGTATGTGATGCTTGCCAATTAGGTAAGCAAATTAGGGGTAGCTTCAAAGCTAAGAATCAAATAAGCACCTCTAGGCCCTTACAATTGATCCATATGGACTTGTTCGGACCAATCTCTACATCGAGTCTAGGAGGTAGCAAATACGCCTTTGTCATTATTGATGACTACAGCAGATATACATGGACCTACTTCTTAAAACAAAAAAATGAATGCTTTAGACATTTTACCAAGTTTTGTAAACTTGTTCAAAATGAGAAGGAATCTATGATTTCGTCAATTAGAAGTGATCACGGAGGAGAATTTCAAAACCATGACTTCCAAGAATTCTGTGAACTCAACGGATACAACCATAACTTCTCTACTCCAAGAAATCCTCAACAAAATGGGGTAGTAGAAAGAAAAAATCGAAATTTACAAGAAATGGCAAGAACCATGTTGAATGAACATAGCCTACCCAAATATTTTTGGGCCGAAGCTGTAAACACTGCATGCTATATTTTAAATAAAGTCCTAGTAAGACCCTTACTCACCAAAACTCCTTATGAGTTATGGAATAACAAAAAACCCAATGTCTCATATTTTAAAGTCTTTGGGTGTAAGTGTTTTATCTTGAATGAAAAGGATAACTTAGGAAAATTCGATGCTAAATCTGATGAAGGAATCTTTCTTGGTTATTCTTCGGTTTCTAAAGCTTTTCGCATCTTCAATAAAAGAACCTTAATTATTGAAGAATCCATCCATGTTGTTTTCAATGAGATTTCAGAAATTAAGAAAAATGATCTTGATGATGATGTTAATTTTGATTCCTTGAATTTAAACGAAACCCCATCTCCAACTAGCAACTTGGTTGCATCCACTTCCAAAACATCCTTACCCAAGGATTGGAAGTATATAGATGCTCATCCTAAGGAGCTAATCCTAGGAGACACATCAAAGGGGGTTCAAACACGATCTTCTTTTAAAAACTTTTGTGCCAACGCCGCTTTTCTCTCCCAAATTGAACCCAAATGTGTTGATGAAGCCATGAAAGATGATTCATGGATTATCGCAATGCAAGATGAATTAAATCAATTTGAGAGAAATGAGGTGTGGACGCTTGTTCCTAGGCCAAATGACCATTTAGTAATTGGTACTAAATGGGTCTTTAGAAACAAGCAAGATGAAAATGGTATCGTGGTTAGAAACAAGGCTAGATTAGTGGCCAAAGGTTTCAACCAAGAAGAAGGTATCGATTACGAAGAAACCTTCGCACCTGTGGCTCGATTGGAAGCCATAAGGATGCTCCTTGCCTACGCTAGTTGCAATAATTTTAAGTTATTTCAAATGGATGTTAAAAGCGCTTTTCTAAATGGTTTCATTTCCGAAGAAGTTTATGTTGAACAACCTCCTGGATTTGAAAATAATGGCTACCCTAATCATGTGTTTAGATTAACTAAAGCTCTCTATGGTTTAAAACAAGCCCCAAGGGCTTGGTATGAGAGACTTAGCTCTTTTCTCATTGAAAATAATTTCATAAAAGGCAAGGTTGATACTACATTGTTTATCAAGAATTTTGAAAATGATTTTCTCATTGTTCAGATTTATGTTGATGATATTATCTTTGGTTCTACAAATGAATCTCTTTGTGAATCCTTTGCGAAAACTATGAGTCATGAATTCGAAATGAGTCTAATGGGAGAGTTAACATTCTTCTTAGGCCTACAAATCAAACAACTAAGCAATGGCATCTTTATTAGTCAAACCAAATATGCTGTGAGTTTGCTAAAGAAGTTCAAAATGAATAATTCAAAAGCCATTGACACTCCTATGAGCACCTCCACTAAGTTAGAAATTGATGAGAATGGAGAAAGCTTCGATCAAAAAACCTATAGGGGTATGATAGGAAGTTTACTTTACCTCACTGCCACCAGACCAGACATCATGTTCAGTGTAGGACTTTGTGCTAGATTTCAATCAGACCCTAAGATATCTCATCTAAAAGCAATCAAAAGAATACTCAGATATCTTAATGGAACTACCAATCTAGGATTATGGTACCCAAAATCAGAAAATTTTGAATTAACAGCCTATGCTGATGCGGACTTCGCTGGCTGTAAACTAGACAGAAAAAGCACATCAGGATCATGTCAATTTTTAGGACATGCCCTTGTATCCTGGTCATCTAAGAAACAAAACTCGGTTGCCCTATCAACAACCGAAGCTGAATACATTGTAGCAAGTGCATGCTGTGCACAAGTTGTATAGATGAAAAACACTTTAGAAGATTACAAAGTGAATCTTAAAGATATTCCCATTAAATGTGATAACTCGAGTGCAATATGCTTAACTAAAAATCCTATACAACACTCAAGAACAAAACACATTGATATTAGACATCACTTTATACGAGATCATGTCACTAATCATGATGTAACCATAGAGTTTATTGATACCAAACATCAACTAGCTGATATCTTCACAAAACCCCTATGTGAAGAACAATTTGATTACATAAGAAGAGAATTAGGAATGTTGATGTGTCCGAATACTTAAACTAGTTAAAATTATCTTTCGGATGTTATTACTATTACATGCCTTGACAACGCTTGATCAAATAACATGTTGCAAATTATGTGACAAATATTTTTAACCAAATGCATGTAAAAAGTTCATTTTTCGGTTTGTATGCTAAAAATGGAATGTTCCCGTACACTCTTATGAAAACTCTTTGGAAAATGACTTTCCTCCGTCAAGCAAAAACAATAAAGAGATATATGTGTCATGACTTCCTTTATATGCTTGATAATGCTATCATGCTTTTTGTTGATGACAAAGGGGGAGAAACATATGAATTGATAAACACTATGTCATATCTGAACTGCCATAATCATGTCTATGTCATAGTTGCAAATACTTGAGTGATGCTATAAACAATGTTATGCCATCCTTGCATCACCAAGAGATATGTGAACATGTACTATAGTTTGCATCATATCTTGATTTGATATTGTGAAGAAAATGCAAACTTGCTAGAAAATCTCAAATGTGAGCATCATGTAAAAAGTCCTTCGTAGCTTTATATGATTACATGATGAATGGTTACAAACACTATCATACAAACTTGATGATGTATGTCATGCCTTGACATCATTCTTGAAGAGATACATCATGATGGGCATCATGATGGGAGCATTGATAAGTTTAACTGATCTAACTTATCAATACGTCACTTGAATTCTTAGGTCTTGAATTCAAGGTTGACTTATCTTAACTATGGCATATAGATAGGGGGAGTTAAGGACAACTCCTTTATCAATTGATTGTCATCATCAAAAAGGGGGAGATTGTTGAATCTCGGATTTTGATGATGAAGTCAATTGTCATTTGTTATCTAATCTATGTGTTGAGATAAGTGTGCAGGATTAACTACGATGAGAGTAAGACAAGCAGCAGGTGTTGCGCCGGAGTCAAGATCATGATCACGTTGGGAGTTCGAGAGTTCGACGGAAGTTCGGACGGTCGTCGGAGGTTCAGCGAGAACAGATCCGAGAAGTCCAGAAGCTTGCCAAGCGAAGCTCGTCGGAACTCGCCAAGTGGATCGTCGCAAAGTCCAGGAGTATGCCGGATGTCCGCAGAAGGATCACCGAGGGTTTATCGGATGATCGACGGAAGTTGGCCGGAAACTCGCCGGAAGAAGCGATTGACGCATCGGAGCAAAGCTGCAGAAGTTGTCTTAGAGTTAATCGTAGTTAGCATGATGATTAAGCATGAAAATGGGAGGTGATCCCATTAGCTTAATCTTGGGGCAATTGGGCCCCTGAAAAGATTCAAATTGGGCCGAATGGAGTGAACCATTCGGACCCAGATTGCACCAGGAGGTGCAACCGCCCCAGCCAGGAGGTGCAACCGCCTGGGCTGTGAGGTTGGGAGGTGCAACCGCCCCAGCCAGGAGGTGCAACCGCCAGGGCTGCGAGGCTGGGAGGTGCAACCGCCCCAGCCAAGAGGTGCTACCGCCCAGAGCTCAGTCTTCGAGCTAGACTGGGCGGTGCAACCTCCTCTGCCAAGAGGTAGCACCGCCAGAGCTCAAGTTTCGAGCTCTGCCAGGCGATGCAACCACCGAGCTCAGTCTTCGAGCTCTGGCAGAGAGGTGCATCAGCCTGAGCTCAGTCTCGAGCTCTGCCAGGTGATGCAATCACCGAGCTCAGTCTTCGAGCTCTGGCAGAGAGGTGCATCAGCCTGAGCTCAGTTTCGAGCTCTGCCAGGTGATGCAACCACCGAGCTCAGTTTCGAGCTCTGCCAGGTGATGCAACCACCAAGCTCAGTCTTCGAGCTCTGCCAGGTGATGCAACCATCGAGCTCAGTCTTCGAGCTCTGGCAGAGAGAAGCAATCGCCTGAGCTCAGTCTTCGAGCTCTGCCAGGCGGTGCCACCTCTCCAGTCAAGAGGTGCAACCGCCTGATCCCAGAATTCTGGGATTTGATCGATTTGATCGTTTTGAGCTCGAATTTTGAATTGGGTTGGGGCCTATAAATACCCCACCCATTCAGCACTGAAAAGAGACAGACCTACACCGAAATCTTGATCTTTTCTGTGATTCTAAGAGCTCAAAAGTGTTGTAAAGCCTTTAAGTCTCCTCCTTCTGTTCTTCAAGTTTTCAATTGTAAAGTGAGGAGAGAAAGGTCTGTAAAGGTTGTCTCCTAAGCCTGTCAAAAGGAGAGAAATTGTAAAAGGGCAGTTTGGCCTTCGCCCATTGAAGGAAGGCACCTAGTTGACGTCGGCAACCTCATCGGTGGAGGAACCCAAAAGTGGAGTAGGTCAAGGCTGACCGAACCACTCTAAATCTCTGGTTTGCGTTTATTTTCGAGCACTTTATCATTACTGCAAACCTCCCTCATCACTACTGCTCTCTGCGCTTTCACGAACAAGTTCTAAGTGCTGTTCTTCCAAATCTGCATTCAGACGTAAATTCGTATTTTCATACATTACAGTTTACGTTTACGTTTGATTCTGCAGAACTGTTTTCCGTGCTTTTACGAACGAGCTTCTTTGCAGTTTACGCTTACATTTTAATCCTATTAATAACTGCAATCTGTCCTCTACGATTTTACGAACGAGTTTCAACATTTAGACGTAAAACTGCATTCAGACGTAAATCGGCTTTCCTCGCTCAATCATCAGATTTCAGTTCACGTTTACGTCTTGATTTCAACTGCATACTGCCTTCTGCGAGTATACAAACGAGTTTCAAAGTTTAGACGTAAATCTGCGTTTAGACGTAAAACTGCGTTTAGACGTAAATCTGCGTTTAGACGTAAAACTGCGTTTAGACGTAAAACTGCGTTTAGACGTAAATCTGCGTTTAGACGTAAAACTGCGTTTAGACGTAAATCTGCGTTTAGACGTAAATCTGCGTTTAGACGTAAATCTGAGTTTAGACGCAAAACTGCGCTTAGACGCAAAACTGCGCTTAGACGCAAAACAGCGCTTAAACGCAATCTGCGCTTAGACGCAAACTGCACTTAGATACAAACTGAGAATTTGCTTTTGCATCATAATAGTTTTTGAACGAACGCAGCTTTTGGTTTTTAAATTATTGTAAGATTTCCGCTGCACTAATTCACCCCCCCCCCCCCCTTAGTGCTCTCGATCCTAACAATTGGTATCAGAGCAAGGTTAACTCTCTAAAGGATTAAAACCCAAGAGAGATGGCATACGCCGGAAACCAAGAGGGGCATTCGATTACACGTCCACCCATGTTCAGTGGAACGGACTACACTTACTGGAAGACCCGAATGAGGATCTTTCTGATTTCTATGGATTTTGAACTGTGGAACCTTGTTGAAAACGGATTTTCAAAGTCTTCTCTTCCAATGATCGATTGGAATGAGTTGGAAAAGAAGGCTTTCGCTCTTAATGCAAAGGCTATGAATGCCTTATTTTGCGCACTTGATAAAAACGAGTTTAATCGTGTTTCAACTTGCGAAACTGCTTTTGATATTTGGCACACACTTGAAGTGACCCACGAGGGCACAAGTAGAGTGAAAGAGTCAAAAATCAATCTGTTGCTGCATTCTTTTGAACTTTTCCGAATGAAACCGAGTGAAACCATTGGCGACATGTTTACCCGTTTCACGGATGTCGTCAACGGTCTAAAAGGACTCGGAAAGAGCTTTTCGGATTTTGAGCTTGTTAATAAGATACTAAGATCCCTTCCTAAGAGTTGGGATCCTAAAGTCACCGCTATTCAAGAGGCAAAAGATCTGCGAAATTTCCCTCTTGAAGAACTAATCGGGTCATTAATGACCTACGAAATGACCTGCAAAGCTCATGAAGAGCAAGAAGACATCCTTCCAAAGAACAGGAAGGATATGGCACTTAAAACTTCTGAATGGCACTTGAGAGAAAACTCAAGTGATGAGGATTGTGACGATGACTTGGCACTTTTGACAAGAAAGTTTAAGAAATTCTTCAAAAGAAACAAGTTTAAAAACGATGTGAAAAATAAACTTGAACCCAAGAAGGACCAAGTAATCTGCTACGAATGTAAAAAGCCGGGACACTACAAGAGTGATTGTCCCCAAGTCAAGAAAAGAACAACAAAGAAGAAGGCGCTCCAAGCAACATGGGATGATTCGAGCGCATCTGAGGAAGAAGAGTCCAACACCGAGCAAGTTGCTCATTACGCCTTTATGGCCATCGAAGAGGAGGTAACGGATTTATTAGATGCTGATTTATCTTTCGATGAATTATTAAATGCCTTCCATGATTTATTTGATGAATGCAAAGTTATAAATAGAAAATACAAGTTGCTAAAAAAGGTACATGATAATCTTACTTGTGAGTTTGATAAGTTAAAAGTCGAACATCATGATAGTTTAAATTCATGTATCAAATGTCATGATTTAGAAACTATACAAAAAGAAAACTTGCTACTTAAGGACACCTTGAAGAAATTCGAGGTTGGTAGCAAGTCATTAAACATGATCCTTACAAACAAGGGTCATGCTCCCAAAAGAAGTGGGATTGGATTTGTGAGGAGTCCTCATCGAAATCCAACTACCTTTGTAAAAGGCCCCATCTTACATGTTCAACACCAAACCAAGTGCAACGTTTGTTGCAAATCTGGACACAAGACACATTGTTGTCCAAACAAATTAATTTGGGTTCCTAAAGGAACCATGATAAACTCTATGCAACATGATAGAAAATGTAGATCTATTTATGAGGCACCCAAAAGCAAATGGGTACCTAAACATCATCCTTTCTTGTAGAAAACTAAACAATCGCAAGCTAGGAGCAAGAAATGGTACCTTGATAGTGGATGCTCAAGGCATATGACCGGAGATCCATCTCAATTCTCTAAGCTCTCTAGCATAGACGAAGGATATGTCACCTTCGGAGACAACAACAAGGGTAAAATCATTGGCAAAGGAACCATAGGTAACAAATCCAACCTCTCTATTGAAGATGTTTTACTAGTTGATGGTTTAAAACATAACCTCTTGAGCATTAGTCAATTATGTGATAAAGGATATATTATAAGATTTGAATCTAATGCCTGCATCATTGAAAAACCACACAAAAATATATCTATGATTGCATTAAAACAAAACAACGTATACACTATTGACATCAATGACTTATGTGATGAAATGTGCTTTGCCGTTATGAATGAGGATGCTTGGCTATGGCATAGAAGATTAGGTCATGCTAGCATGAAACTAATCAATCAAGTATCATCTAGAGAACTTGTAAGAGGAATTCCTCATATCAAGTTCATCAAAGATAATGTATGTGATGCTTGCCAATTAGGTAAGCAAATTAGGGGTAGCTTCAAAGCTAAGAATCAAATAAGCACCTCTAGGCCCTTACAATTGATCCATATGGACTTGTTCGGACCAATCTCTACATCGAGTCTAGGAGGTAGCAAATACGCCTTTGTCATTATTGATGACTACAGCAGATATACATGGACCTACTTCTTAAAACAAAAAAATGAATGCTTTAGACATTTTACCAAGTTTTGTAAACTTGTTCAAAATGAGAAGGAATCTATGATTTCGTCAATTAGAAGTGATCACGGAGGAGAATTTCAAAACCATGACTTCCAAGAATTCTGTGAACTCAACGGATACAACCATAACTTCTCTACTCCAAGAAATCCTCAACAAAATGGGGTAGTAGAAAGAAAAAATCGAAATTTACAAGAAATGGCAAGAACCATGTTGAATGAACATAGCCTACCCAAATATTTTTGGGCCGAAGCTGTAAACACTGCATGCTATATTTTAAATAAAGTCCTAGTAAGACCCTTACTCACCAAAACTCCTTATGAGTTATGGAATAACAAAAAACCCAATGTCTCATATTTTAAAGTCTTTGGGTGTAAGTGTTTTATCTTGAATGAAAAGGATAACTTAGGAAAATTCGATGCTAAATCTGATGAAGGAATCTTTCTTGGTTATTCTTCGGTTTCTAAAGCTTTTCGCATCTTCAATAAAAGAACCTTAATTATTGAAGAATCCATCCATGTTGTTTTCAATGAGATTTCGGAAATTAAGAAAAATGATCTTGATGATGATGTTAATTTTGATTCCTTGAATTTAAACGAAACCCCATCTCCAACTAGCAACTTGGTTGCATCCACTTCCAAAACATCCTTACCCAAGGATTGGAAGTATATAGATGCTCATCCTAAGGAGCTAATCCTAGGAGACACATCAAAGGGGGTTCAAACACGATCTTCTTTTAAAAACTTTTGTGCCAACGCCGCTTTTCTCTCCCAAATTGAACCCAAATGTGTTGATGAAGCCATGAAAGATGATTCATGGATTATCGCAATGCAAGATGAATTAAATCAATTTGAGAGAAATGAGGTGTGGACGCTTGTTCCTAGGCCAAATGACCATTTAGTAATTGGTACTAAATGGGTCTTTAGAAACAAGCAAGATGAAAATGGTATCGTGGTTAGAAACAAGGCTAGATTAGTGGCCAAAGGTTTCAACCAAGAAGAAGGTATCGATTACGAAGAAACCTTCGCACCTGTGGCTCGATTGGAAGCCATAAGGATGCTCCTTGCCTACGCTAGTTGCAATAATTTTAAGTTATTTCAAATGGATGTTAAAAGCGCTTTTCTAAATGGTTTCATTTCCGAAGAAGTTTATGTTGAACAACCTCCTGGATTTGAAAATAATGGCTACCCTAATCATGTGTTTAGATTAACTAAAGCTCTCTATGGTTTAAAACAAGCCCCAAGGGCTTGGTATGAGAGACTTAGCTCTTTTCTCATTGAAAATAATTTCATAAAAGGCAAGGTTGATACTACATTGTTTATCAAGAATTTTGAAAATGATTTTCTCATTGTTCAGATTTATGTTGATGATATTATCTTTGGTTCTACAAATGAATCTCTTTGTGAATCCTTTGCGAAAACTATGAGTCATGAATTCGAAATGAGTCTAATGGGAGAGTTAACATTCTTCTTAGGCCTACAAATCAAACAACTAAGCAATGACATCTTTATTAGTCAAACCAAATATGCTGTGAGTTTGCTAAAGAAGTTCAAAATGAATAATTCAAAAGCAATTGACACTCCTATGAGCACCTCCACTAAGTTAGAAATTGATGAGAATGGAGAAAGCTTCGATCAAAAAACCTATAGGGGTATGATAGGAAGTTTACTTTACCTCACTGCCACCAGACCAGACATCATGTTCAGTGTAGGACTTTGTGCTAGATTTCAATCATACCCTAAGATATCTCATCTCAAAGCAGTCAAAAGAATACTCAGATATCTTAATGGAACTACCAATCTAGGATTATGGTACCCAAAATCAGAAAATTTTGAATTAACAGCCTATGCTGATGCGGACTTCGCTGGCTGTAAACTAGACAGAAAAAGCACATCAGGATCATGTCAATTTTTAGGACATGCCCTTGTATCCTGGTCATCTAAGAAACAAAACTCGGTTGCCCTATCAACAACCGAAGCTGAATACATTGCCGCAAGTGCATGCTGTGCACAAGTTGTATGGATGAAAAACACTTTAGAAGATTACAAAGTGAATCTTAAAGATATTCCCATTAAATGTGATAACACGAGTGCAATATGCTTAACTAAAAATCCTATACAACACTCAAGAACAAAACACATTGATATTAGACATCACTTTATACGAGATCATGTCACTAATAATGATGTAACCATAGAGTTTATTGATACCAAACATCAACTAGCTGATATCTTCACAAAACCCCTATGTGAAGAACAATTTGATTACATAAGAAGAGAATTAGGAATGTTGATGTGTCCGAATACTTAAACTAGTTAAAATTATCTTTCGGATGTTATTACTATTACATGCCTTGACAACGCTTGATCAAATAACATGTTGCAAATTATGTGACAAATATTTTTAACCAAATGCATGTAAAAAGTTCATTTTTCGGTTTGTATGCTAAAAATGGAATGTTCCCGTACACTCTTATGAAAACTCTTTGGAAAATGACTTTCCTCCGTCAAGCAAAAACAATAAAGAGATATATGTGTCATGACTTCCTTTATATGCTTGATAATGCTATCATGCTTTTTGTTGATGACAAAGGGGGAGAAACATATGAATTGATAAACACTATGTCATATCTGAACTGCCATAATCATGTCTATGTCATAGTTGCAAATACTTGAGTGATGCTATAAACAATGTTATGCCATCCTTGCATCACCAAGAGATATGTGAACATGTACTATAGTTTGCATCATATCTTGATTTGATATTGTGAAGAAAATGCAAACTTGCTAGAAAATCTCAAATGTGAGCATCATGTAAAAAGTCCTTCGTAGCTTTATATGATTACATGATGAATGGTTACAAACACTATCATACAAACTTGATGATGTATGTCATGCCTTGACATCATTCTTGAAGAGATACATCATGATGGGCATCATGATGGGAGCATTGATAAGTTTAACTGATCTAACTTATCAATACGTCACTTGAATTCTTAGGTCTTGAATTCAAGGTTGACTTATCTCAACTATGGCATATAGATAGGGGGAGTTAAGGACAACTCCTTTATCAATTGATTGTCATCATCCAAAAGGGGGAGATTGTTGAATCTCGGATTTTGATGATGAAGTCAATTGTCATTTGTTATCTAATCTATGTGTTGAGATAAGTGTGCAGGATTAACTACGATGAGAGTAAGACAAGCAGCAGGTGTTGCGCCGGAGTCAAGATCATGATCACGTTGGGAGTTCGAGAGTTCGACGGAAGTTCGGACGGTCGTCGGAGGTTCAGCGAGAACAGATCCGAGAAGTCCAGAAGCTTGCCAAGCGAAGCTCGTCGGAACTCGCCAAGTGGATCGTCGCAAAGTCCAGGAGTATGCCGGATGTCCGCAGAAGGATCACCGAGGGTTTATCGGATGATCGACGGAAGTTGGCCGGAAACTCGCCGGAAGAAGCGATTGACGCATCGGAGCAAAGCTGCAGAAGTTGTCTTAGAGTTAATCGTAGTTAGCATGATGATTAAGCATGAAAATGGGAGGTGATCCCATTAGCTTAATCTTGGGGCAATTGGGCCCCTGAAAAGATTCAAATTGGGCCGAATGGAGTGAACCATTCGGACCCAGATTGCACCAGGAGGTGCAACCGCCCCAGCCAGGAGGTGCAACCGCCTGGGCTGTGAGGTTGGGAGGTGCAACCGCCCCAGCCAGGAGGTGCAACCGCCAGGGCTGCGAGGCTGGGAGGTGCAACCGCCCCAGCCAAGAGGTGCTACCACCCAGAGCTCAGTCTTCGAGCTAGACTGGGCGGTGCAACCTCCTCTGCCAAGAGGTAGCACCGCCAGAGCTCAAGTTTCGAGCTCTGCCAGGCGATGCAACCACCGAGCTCAGTCTTCGAGCTCTGGCAGAGAGGTGCATCAGCCTGAGCTCAGTCTCGAGCTCTGCCAGGTGATGCAATCACCGAGCTCAGTCTTCGAGCTCTGGCAGAGAGGTGCATCAGCCTGAGCTCAGTTTCGAGCTCTGCCAGGTGATGCAACCACCGAGCTCAGTTTCGAGCTCTGCCAGGTGATGCAACCACCAAGCTCAGTCTTCGAGCTCTGCCAGGTGATGCAACCATCGAGCTCAGTCTTCGAGCTCTGGCAGAGAGAAGCAATCGCCTGAGCTCAGTCTTCGAGCTCTGCCAGGCGGTGCCACCTCTCCAGTCAAGAGGTGCAACCGCCTGATCCCAGAATTCTGGGATTTGATCGATTTGATCGTTTTGAGCTCGAATTTTGAATTGGGTTGGGGCCTATAAATACCCCACCCATTCAGCACTGAAAAGAGACAGACCTACACCGAAATCTTGATCTTTTCTGTGATTCTAAGAGCTCAAAAGTGTTGTAAAGCCTTTAAGTCTCCTCCTTCTGTTCTTCAAGTTTTCAATTGTAAAGTGAGGAGAGAAAGGTCTGTAAAGGTTGTCTCCTAAGCCTGTCAAAAGGAGAGAAATTGTAAAAGGGCAGTTTGGCCTTCGCCCATTGAAGGAAGGCACCTAGTTGACGTCGGCAACCTCATCGGTGGAGGAACCCAAAAGTGGAGTAGGTCAAGGCTGACCGAACCACTCTAAATCTCTGGTTTGCGTTTATTTTCGAGCACTTTATCATTACTGCAAACCTCCCTCATCACTACTGCTCTCTGCGCTTTCACGAACAAGTTCTAAGTGCTGTTCTTCCAAATCTGCATTCAGACGTAAATTCGTATTTTCATACATTACAGTTTACGTTTACGTTTGATTCTGCAGAACTGTTTTCCGTGCTTTTACGAACGAGCTTCTTTGCAGTTTACGCTTACATTTTAATCCTATTAATAACTGCAATCTGTCCTCTACGATTTTACGAACGAGTTTCAACATTTAGACGTAAAACTGCATTCAGACGTAAATCGGCTTTCCTCGCTCAATCATCAGATTTCAGTTCACGTTTACGTCTTGATTTCAACTGCATACTGCCTTCTGCGAGTATACAAACGAGTTTCAAAGTTTAGACGTAAATCTGCGTCTAGACGTAAAACTGCGTTTAGACGTAAATCTGCGTTTAGACGTAAAACTGCGTTTAGACGTAAAACTGCGTTTAGACGTAAATCTGCGTTTAGACGTAAAACTGCGTTTAGACGTAAATCTGCGTTTAGACGTAAATCTGCGTTTAGACGTAAATCTGCGTTTAGACGTAAATCTGAGTTTAGACGCAAAACTGCGCTTAGACGCAAAACAGCGCTTAAACGCAATCTGCGCTTAGACGCAAACTGCACTTAGATACAAACTGAGAATTTGCTTTTGCATCATAATAGTTTTTGAACGAACGCAGCTTTTGGTTTTTAAATTATTGTAAGATTTCCGCTGCACTAATTCACCCCCCCCCCCCTTAGTGCTCTCGATCCTAACAATTGGTATCAGAGCAAGGTTAACTCTCTAAAGGATTAAAACCCAAGAGAGATGGCATACGCCGGAAACCAAGAGGGGCATTCGATTACACGTCCACCCATGTTCAGTGGAACGGACTACACTTACTGGAAGACCCGAATGAGGATCTTTCTGATTTCTATGGATTTTGAACTGTGGAACCTTGTTGAAAACGGATTTTCAAAGTCTTCTCTTCCAATGATCGATTGGAATGAGTTGGAAAAGAAGGCTTTCGCTCTTAATGCAAAGGCTATGAATGCCTTATTTTGCGCACTTGATAAAAACGAGTTTAATCGTGTTTCAACTTGCGAAACTGCTTTTGATATTTGGCACACACTTGAAGTGACCCACGAGGGCACAAGTAGAGTGAAAGAATCAAAAATCAATCTGTTGCTGCATTCTTTTGAACTTTTCCGAATGAAACCGAGTGAAACCATTGGCGACATGTTTACCCGTTTCACGGATGTCGTCAACGGTCTAAAAGGACTCGGAAAGAGCTTTTCGGATTTTGAGCTTGTTAATAAGATACTAAGATCCCTTCCTAAGAGTTGGGATCCTAAAGTCACCGCTATTCAAGAGGCAAAAGATCTGCGAAATTTCCCTCTTGAAGAACTAATCGGGTCATTAATGACCTACGAAATGACCTGCAAAGCTCATGAAGAGCAAGAAGACATCCTTCCAAAGAACAGGAAGGATATGGCACTTAAAACTTCTGAATGGCACTTGAGAGAAAACTCAAGTGATGAGGATTGTGACGATGACTTGGCACTTTTGACAAGAAAGTTTAAGAAATTCTTCAAAAGAAACAAGTTTAAAAACGATGTGAAAAATAAACTTGAACCCAAGAAGGACCAAGTAATCTGCTACGAATGTAAAAAGCCGGGACACTACAAGAGTGATTGTCCCCAAGTCAAGAAAAGAACAACAAAGAAGAAGGCGCTCCAAGCAACATGGGATGATTCGAGCGCATCTGAGGAAGAAGAGTCCAACACCGAGCAAGTTGCTCATTACGCCTTTATGGCCATCGAAGAGGAGGTAACGGATTTATTAGATGCTGATTTATCTTTCGATGAATTATTAAATGCCTTCCATGATTTATTTGATGAATGCAAAGTTATAAATAGAAAATACAAGTTGCTAAAAAAGGTACATGATAATCTTACTTGTGAGTTTGATAAGTTAAAAGTCGAACATCATGATAGTTTAAATTCATGTATCAAATGTCATGATTTAGAAACTATACAAAAAGAAAACTTGCTACTTAAGGACACCTTGAAGAAATTCGAGGTTGGTAGCAAGTCATTAAACATGATCCTTACAAACAAGGGTCATGCTCCCAAAAGAAGTGGGATTGGATTTGTGAGGAGTCCTCACCGAAATCCAACTACCTTTGTAAAAGGCCCCATCTTACATGTTCAACACCAAACCAAGTGCAACGTTTGTTGCAAATCTGGACACAAGACACATTGTTGTCCAAACAAATTAATTTGGGTTCCTAAAGGAACCATGATAAACTCTATGCAACATGATAGAAAATGTAGATCTATTTATGAGGCACCCAAAAGCAAATGGGTACCTAAACATCATCCTTTCTTGTAGAAAACTAAACAATCGCAAGCTAGGAGCAAGAAATGGTACCTTGATAGTGGATGCTCAAGGCATATGACCGGAGATCCATCTCAATTCTCTAAGCTCTCTAGCATAGACGAAGGATATGTCACCTTCGGAGACAACAACAAGGGTAAAATCATTGGCAAAGGAACCATAGGTAACAAATCCAACCTCTCTATTGAAGATGTTTTACTAGTTGATGGTTTAAAACATAACCTCTTGAGCATTAGTCAATTATGTGATAAAGGATATATTATAAGATTTGAATCTAATGCCTGCATCATTGAAAAACCACACAAAAATATATCTATGATTGCATTAAAACAAAACAACGTATACACTATTGACATCAATGACTTATGTGATGAAATGTGCTTTGCCGTTATGAATGAGGATGCTTGGCTATGGCATAGAAGATTAGGTCATGCTAGCATGAAACTAATCAATCAAGTATCATCTAGAGAACTTGTAAGAGGAATTCCTCATATCAAGTTCATCAAAGATAATGTATGTGATGCTTGCCAATTAGGTAAGCAAATTAGGGGTAGCTTCAAAGCTAAGAATCAAATAAGCACCTCTAGGCCCTTACAATTGATCCATATGGACTTGTTCGGACCAATCTCTACATCGAGTCTAGGAGGTAGCAAGTATGCCTTTGTCATTATTGATGACTACAGCAGATATACATGGACCTACTTCTTAAAACAAAAAAATGAATGCTTTAGACATTTTACCAAGTTTTGTAAACTTGTTCAAAATGAGAAGGAATCTATGATTTCGTCAATTAGAAGTGATCACGGTGGAGAATTTCAAAACCATGACTTCCAAGAATTCTGTGAACTCAACGGATACAACCATAACTTCTCTACTCCAAGAAATCCTCAACAAAATGGGGTAGTAGAAAGAAAAAATCGAAATTTACAAGAAATGGCAAGAACCATGTTGAATGAACATAGCCTACCCAAATATTTTTGGGCCGAAGCTGTAAACACTGCATGCTATATTTTAAATAAAGTCCTAGTAAGACCCTTACTCACCAAAACTCCTTATGAGTTATGGAATAACAAAAAACCCAATGTCTCATATTTTAAAGTCTTTGGGTGTAAGTGTTTTATCTTGAATGAAAAGGATAACTTAGGAAAATTCGATGCTAAATCTGATGAAGGAATCTTTCTTGGTTATTCTTCGGTTTCTAAAGCTTTTCGCATCTTCAATAAAAGAACCTTAATTATTGAAGAATCCATCCATGTTGTTTTCAATGAGATTTCAGAAATTAAGAAAAATGATCTTGATGATGATGTTAATTTTGATTCCTTGAATTTAAACGAAACCCCATCTCCAACTAGCAACTTGGTTGCATCCACTTCCAAAACATCCTTACCCAAGGATTGGAAGTATATAGATGCTCATCCTAAGGAGCTAATCCTACGAGACACATCAAAGGGGGTTCAAACACGATCTTCTTTTAAAAACTTTTGTGCCAACGCCGCTTTTCTCTCCCAAATTGAACCCAAATGTGTTGATGAAGCCATGAAAGATGATTCATGGATTATCGCAATGCAAGATGAATTAAATCAATTTGAGAGAAATGAGGTGTGGACGCTTGTTCCTAGGCCAAATGACCATTTAGTAATTGGTACTAAATGGGTCTTTAGAAACAAGCAAGATGAAAATGGTATCGTGGTTAGAAACAAGGCTAGATTAGTGGCCAAAGGTTTCAACCAAGAAGAAGGTATCGATTACGAAGAAACCTTCGCACCTGTGGCTCGATTGGAAGCCATAAGGATGCTCCTTGCCTACGCTAGTTGCAATAATTTTAAGTTATTTCAAATGGATGTTAAAAGCGCTTTTCTAAATGGTTTCATTTCCGAAGAAGTTTATGTTGAACAACCTCCTGGATTTGAAAATAATGGCTACCCTAATCATGTGTTTAGATTAACTAAAGCTCTCTATGGTTTAAAACAAGCCCCAAGGGCTTGGTATGAGAGACTTAGCTCTTTTCTCATTGAAAATAATTTCATAAAAGGCAAGGTTGATACTACATTGTTTATCAAGAATTTTGAAAATGATTTTCTCATTGTTCAGATTTATGTTGATGATATTATCTTTGGTTCTACAAATGAATCTCTTTGTGAATCCTTTGCGAAAACTATGAGTCATGAATTCGAAATGAGTCTAATGGGAGAGTTAACATTCTTCTTAGGCCTACAAATCAAACAACTAAGCAATGGCATCTTTATTAGTCAAACCAAATATGCTGTGAGTTTGCTAAAGAAGTTCAAAATGAATAATTCAAAAGCCATTGACACTCCTATGAGCACCTCCACTAAGTTAGAAATTGATGAGAATGGAGAAAGCTTCGATCAAAAAACCTATAGGGGTATGATAGGAAGTTTACTTTACCTCACTGCCACCAGACCAGACATCATGTTCAGTGTAGGACTTTGTGCTAGATTTCAATCAGACCCTAAGATATCTCATCTCAAAGCAGTCAAAAGAATACTCAGATATCTTAATGGAACTATCAATCTAGGATTATGGTACCCAAAATCAGAAAATTTTGAATTAACAGCCTATGCTGATGCGGACTTCGCTGGCTGTAAACTAGACAGAAAAAGCACATCAGGATCATGTCAATTTTTAGGACATGCCCTTGTATCCTGGTCATCTAAGAAACAAAACTCGGTTGCCCTATCAACAACCGAAGCTGAATACATTGCAGCAAGTGCATGCTGTGCACAAGTTGTATGGATGAAAAACACTTTAGAAGATTACAAAGTGAATCTTAAAGATATTCCCATTAAATGTGATAACACGAGTGCAATATGCTTAACTAAAAATCCTATACAACACTCAAGAACAAAACACATTGATATTAGACATCACTTTATACGAGATCATGTCACTAATCATGATGTAACCATAGAGTTTATTGATACCAAACATCAACTAGCTGATATCTTCACAAAACCCCTATGTGAAGAACAATTTGATTACATAAGAAGAGAATTAGGAATGTTGATGTGTCCGAATACTTAAACTAGTTAAAATTATCTTTCGGATGTTATTACTATTACATGCCTTGACAACGCTTGATCAAATAACATGTTGCAAATTATGTGACAAATATTTTTAACCAAATGCATGTAAAAAGTTCATTTTTCGGTTTGTATGCTAAAAATGGAATGTTCCCGTACACTCTTATGAAAACTCTTTGGAAAATGACTTTCCTCCGTCAAGCAAAAACAATAAAGAGATATATGTGTCATGACTTCCTTTATATGCTTGATAATGCTATCATGCTTTTTGTTGATGACAAAGGGGGAGAAACATATGAATTGATAAACACTATGTCATATCTGAACTGCCATAATCATGTCTATGTCATAGTTGCAAATACTTGAGTGATGCTATAAACAATGTTATGCCATCCTTGCATCACCAAGAGATATGTGAACATGTACTATAGTTTGCATCATATCTTGATTTGATATTGTGAAGAAAATGCAAACTTGCTAGAAAATCTCAAATGTGAGCATCATGTAAAAAGTCCTTCGTAGCTTTATATGATTACATGATGAATGGTTACAAACACTATCATACAAACTTGATGATGTATGTCATGCCTTGACATCATTCTTGAAGAGATACATCATGATGGGCATCATGATGGGAGCATTGATAAGTTTAACTGATCTAACTTATCAATACGTCACTTGAATTCTTAGGTCTTGAATTCAAGGTTGACTTATCTCAACTATGGCATATAGATAGGGGGAGTTAAGGACAACTCCTTTATCAATTGATTGTCATCATCAAAAAGGGGGAGATTGTTGAATATCGGATTTTGATGATGAAGTCAATTGTCATTTGTTATCTAATCTATGTGTTGAGATAAGTGTGCAGGATTAACTACGATGAGAGTAAGACAAGCAGCAGGTGTTGCGCCGGAGTCAAGATCATGATCACGTTGGGAGTTCGAGAGTTCGACGGAAGTTCGGACGGTCGTCGGAGGTTCAGCGAGAACAGATCCGAGAAGTCCAGAAGCTTGCCAAGCGAAGCTCGTCGGAACTCGCCAAGTGGATCGTCGCAAAGTCCAGGAGTATGCCGGATGTCCGCAGAAGGATCACCGAGGGTTTATCGGATGATCGACGGAAGTTGGCCGGAAACTCGCCGGAAGAAGCGATTGACGCATCGGAGCAAAGCTGCAGAAGTTGTCTTAGAGTTAATCGTAGTTAGCATGATGATTAAGCATGAAAATGGGAGGTGATCTGATAGAACCCTTGCAGATTCTAAACTTGGGGTTGATCTCTTTAGGGGATCGGCCTCCTTGGAACTCTATAGGGGTTCCTCCCTCCAAGTGCTGCTCAAAGGCTGCAGAAAAGTTTCATCTATTGCTTATCAAAAGAGATGGAATACATGGCTATTTATAGGGCTTCTAAACCCTAACTCCTAATAGGACTCCTACTTAAGACTCTTACTTCTAACCAACTCCTAATAGGACTCCTACTCAAGACTCCTATTCCCTTACAACTCCTAATTCTTCTCTAAGAAAAACCTCCTACATGAATGCCCCTCTCAATTAGGACTCTCCTAGCTAGAGTCCTAACATAATGTCCCTCTCAATTAGGACTCTCCTAGATAGAGTCCTAACAGTTTTATATGAATGTCCCTCTCAATTAGGACTCTCCAAGCTAGAGTCCTAACAGACCCGCCCTCTTCAAATCAGCCTTGTCCTCGAGGCTGATGATTCGTGAATTCTGGGAATTTGATCTTCAAGTCGTCATAGTTCTCCCAAGTGACATCTTCTATTGGTAGGTTCGTCCACTGTATTAGCACTTCATTAGTGGGTCGTCGTCGTCGAGTCACGATCCGTCGATCAATAATGGCACTTGGCTGGGTTTGGAGTTCTCTTTGGGTAGTCATATTTGGTGGGTGGCTTTGGGCTGTCTCCAAGCACCTATTTAAAACTTCCGTCTGGCTCTTGGTTTGTGGGTGATATGTTGTACTCCTTTCTAATTTAGTACCCTGCATATAGAATAACTTTGTCCAAAATCTGCTCTTGAAATTGCAAGTAGAATTTGTCACCAGCACAATGCGTCCCTTATAACATAATTCTTTTGAGTCCCGATTGTAATGAGCCACGGAGCTTGGTGCTTCCTCTAATTTTTTTTGTATCTTACTGGTCTCCGAATCTTCCTGCCATTCCATCTTAATATCCTCAAGAAAGTCGTTGGTTGGAAGTAAAACGACCGAAAATTCAGCTTGCTCAAGTAGCTGCGAAAGCGCATCTGCAACAATATTCTCTTTCCACATTTTGTAAGTTATTTCATAATCAAATCCAAGAAGTTTTGTTACCCATTTTTGCTGCTCAGGGGATGGTATCTTTTGCTGCAAAAAGTACTTGAGGCATTTATGGTCGGTTTTATTTTGAAATCGTCGACCAATCAAGTAGGGTCTCCACCTCGTTGCTGCGCGCACAATGGCGAGCATCTCCTTATCATATGTTGACTTATTTTGATGGGAGGGAGATAATGCCTTGCTAGTATATGCGAGTGGTTGACCATCTTGCATGAGAATGACTCCAATTCTGACTCCAGATGTGTCGGCCTCAATAATGAAGGGTCGATTGAAATCTGGTAGTGTTAGCACCGGCGTCGTCGTCATGGCTACCTTAAGTTTGTCGAAGGCAGTGGAGGCTCTGTCCAACCATTGGAAGACATCTTTTTCTAGTAAGGAAGTAAGTGGTGCACTGATCTTTCTATAGTTTTTCACGAACTTGCGGTAGTAGCCTGTTAAACCCAGAAAGCCATGTAGCAATTTTATGTTTCTCGAGGTCGGCCAGTTTTGCATTACTCCAGTTTTGAAGGGGTCCACTGCCACACCTTCCTCTGATATGATATGCCCAAGATATTCCACCTTTTGTTGAAGAAAGCAAAAATTCATGGTTGTTGTGTGTTCAAAAGGTGGTTTTCCGTATGTCTTCTTCGCATGCTCGTATTTGATGATACCCGGATCAAAGGTCCAGCTTTGTAAAGATTTGTGCTCCCTTTCATCTAGCAATTCATCTACTATTGGAATAAAGTATTTGTCCTTGATGATTATGCCATTGAGAGCTCGGTAATCAACACATATTCGCCTTGTTCCGTCCTTCTTGCGTACAAGTAGCACCGGCGAAGAGTAGAGGTTGCAACTTGGCTGAATAACTCCTGTTTCGAGCATCTCTTTTATAATCCTTTCTATTTCATCCTTCTGGAGATGTTGATACTGATATGGCTGAGCATTTGCTGAAGATTTGCCTGGAAGAATCATTATACAATGATCATGCCAACAGGTAAGAGGTAGGTTGCGCGGTTCGTCAAATATATTTGAAAATTCAGTAAGCAAAGGAAGTAGATTTGGATCTTCAAATTCTGTTGGCTCTCCCTTAGTTTGTTGCTCAAGTTGTACCAAAAAACCGCTATATACTTTATGCAAAACATTCTCCATTTGTTGTGTGCAAATCGTTGTTATGTCGCCCCCACGTTTCCCATGCAATGTCACCTGTTTCTCCTTACTGTAAAATTTCATAATTAGTTTCATAAAATTCCAGGAAATATCACCTAATGTCGTCAACCATTTAATTCTGAGCATGGCCTCATGATTATTAAGAGGGAGAAGGAAGAAATCTGCAATTATCTCTTGGTCCTGCAGCAATAGTTTCTCCTGCGGGTGCCTATGATCACAATTTAAAATCCGTCCATCTGTGACCTTAATATCAAACCTGCAGCGATTCTTGATAGGTAATGATATTCGAACAGCAAGCTTACTATTTAGGAAGTTAGTAGTACTTCCCGTGTTGATGAGAACAGTGATTGGTTGTTGTTTGAGAAGGCCTTCAACTTTCATCGTTTGCGGGTTTGAGTAACCAGCTAGTGTATGTACCGTAACTTCAGTCGGTTGTGGCTCTTCTTCTGCATCTTTTTCTTCAAGGCTCTCTTCTGAATGTTCAATGACCTCTTCTTCTATCGGTTCAATCATAAGAAGTCCCCCTTTACTACAGCGATGCTCACGGCTCCACTGCTCGTCACAATGCCAACATAACCCCTTCGTATATCGCTCCCGAAGCTCTTCTCTTATTAACCTCTTTGGTGTAGGGACTTGGTCGACAGTAGGGGGGGTTGAGGGCTTCAATATTACTGGTTGAGGAACGACCCTAGTCCTCTGAGCTTCATGGTTCAATTGCTCCTCTTGATGTCGTGCGAAAGAGATGGCTGCCATAAGCGTATACGGTTGTCGCGCTTTAACTTCTCCTCGGATCTCCGGCTTCAAGCCCTCAATGAAGGTCCTCAATAGCTGTTTTTGAGACCAATCATGATTTTGATTAGATAACCTTTCAAACCTGGTTTGGTACTCCTGAATGGTGGAGGTTTGTCGGATCTTTGCTAGTTGTTCGTCCATATTCTCGTAATCGGTTGGTCTGAAGCGGATCAGTAGTCCTTCTTTGAATTGTTGCCATGAAAGGACTCCATAAGTATGTTCAAACTGTTTAAACCACTGTATAGCATCCCCTTCAAGATGTATAGCTGCAATTTTCACCAAAGATGCATCTGCGATTTTGTGGTACCGAAAATATCGCTCCGCGTGTGAGATCCAACCAATCGGGTCTCCTTCTTCCCATCTAGGGAAGTCCACTCTCATGCATGGATAGTTGAGGTTGGTCATAGAGCTTCTCCTCTCTTGGAAGTCATATCTTTGGGCTTGGTGCGATTGGGTAAAGCTCTCTCCTTGATGTGATTTCTTCGGGCTTAGTGGTCGGCCCAATCTGAGTTCGGTAAAGAGCATCCCAATCTTATCCTCCATTCGCGCCTCGAAGGCTTCGAATTTAGCATTGAATACCTCCTCAGATATCATAGTATATGCCGTCTAATCTGTAATATCAAGATCTCTCTTTTGTTGTCGGGTTAAAGGTATGTATTGGTTAAGAAAGGTGATGGTCGAAAGGGTTGGTAGATTGGTGGATGTAGGCTACGATTTAGGCTCGTTTTGTGGCTATTTTGGGTGCAGGTTGAGGGTGTGGTTTGGTAGAGTTTTAGGGCGGTAGTTAAAAGTTTTGGATATGTGGTAGATGGTAGCAAAGGTTTGGTAGAAATCAATGGAAGTTGCAGTAAGTATGTGCTGTCTTGTAAGAGTAGAATTGTCGTCGAAGAAACAACGGTTTCTCGACGTAATTCCCACCAAAAACGTGAGAGAATTGAGGAGGGAATTGATAGCAAAATCACAATTTATATGACAGCAAGGATATCTAATTTAATCAAGAAAATTTCGGCAGTATAACAATAAGGAAATTGGTGCAAGTTGCAATTGCAGAATTCTCGTCGAAAAATTTCAGCAGGATACGACGAAAATTTGCAGCAACATAAAATCATTTTTTGAGATTAATTTTCTTAATAGATCAATCTTAGATAGAAGCCAAGATGATATATGAAGTGTATAAGAAATTTCATTCAAAAAAGATTGCAAATAGATGGGTTAAGGCAATAATATGCGGCTGAAATTTTCTGCAGCATAGATTTTCAAGTGCAGCAGATTGGACATAAAAGATCAGTAGTTTATATTTCGAATTTTTCGATGAAACCAAAGGGAAATCTACTGTTAGGAAGTGTCAAAGATGTCATAAAAATTTCGTAGAAATTTGGATAGAAAAAGCATAGTAGCAAGATCAAACAGATGGTTCTATGCTGCTTGAATTCTGCAATTCAAGTGCAGCAGATTGGACATAAAAGATCAGTAGTTTATATTAAGAATTTTTTGATGAAACCAAAGGGAAATCCACTATTAAGAAGTGTCAAAGATGTCATAAAAATTTCGTAGAAATTTGGATATAAAAAGCACAGTAGCAAGATCAAACAGATGGTGCTATGCGGCTGGAATTCTGCAATGTATCTTTCGTCGTAGAGATGAAAACTTTGTGACGAAAAGTTTATGCAGCAATATAAGAACGAATTTTTTTTTTTTTTTTTTTTTTTTTCAAATAAGGATAACTAAATTGCAGCAGCAGTAAGGTAGGAAACCAGAACCTGTTGCAATTAACGGGGAGATCAAAGGATGATCCGCGGTGGTGGAGATGATGGCGGAATTCGGTGACGATCTTTTAAGCAATTGTGGGAATTGCTTGGGATGGTTGTAGAGGGTTGATGGATGGCTGTGGAAGGGCAGCGAGACGCCAAGAACGCTGCTCTGATACCAGGTGATAGAACCCTTGCAGATTCTAAACTTGGGGTTGATCTCTTTAGGGGATCGGCCTCCTTGGAACTCTATAGGGGTTCCTCCCTCCAAGTGCTGCTCAAAGGCTGCAGAAAAGTTTCATCTATTGCTTATCAAAAGAGATGGAATACATGGCTATTTATAGGGCTTCTAAACCCTAACTCCTAATAGGACTCCTACTTAAGACTCTTACTTCTAACCAACTCCTAATAGGACTCCTACTCAAGACTCCTATTCCCTTACAACTCCTAATTCTTCTCTAAGAAAAACCTCCTACATGAATGCCCCTCTCAATTAGGACTCTCCTAGCTAGAGTCCTAACATAATGTCCCTCTCAATTAGGACTCTCCTAGATAGAGTCCTAACAGTTTTATATGAATGTCCCTCTCAATTAGGACTCTCCAAGCTAGAGTCCTAACATGATCCCATTAGCTTAATCTTGGGGCAATTGGGCCCCTGAAAAGATTCAAATTGGGCCGAATGGAGTGAACCATTCGGACCCAGATTGCACCAGGAGGTGCAACCGCCCCAGCCAGGAGGTGCAACCGCCTGGGCTGTGAGGTTGGGAGGTGCAACCGCCCCAGCCAGGAGGTGCAACCGCCAGGGCTGCGAGGCTGGGAGGTGCAACCGCCCCAGCCAAGAGGTGCTACCGCCCAGAGCTCAGTCTTCGAGCTAGACTGGGCGGTGCAACCTCCTCTGCCAAGAGGTAGCACCGCCAGAGCTCAAGTTTCGAGCTCTGCCAGGCGATGCAACCACCGAGCTCAGTCTTCGAGCTCTGGCAGAGAGGTGCATCAGCCTGAGCTCAGTCTCGAGCTCTGCCAGGTGATGCAATCACCGAGCTCAGTCTTCGAGCTCTGGCAGAGAGGTGCATCAGCCTGAGCTTAGTTTCGAGCTCTGCCAGGTGATGCAACCACCGAGCTCAGTTTCGAGCTCTGCCAGGTGATGCAACCACCAAGCTCAGTCTTCGAGCTCTGCCAGGTGATGCAACCATCGAGCTCAGTCTTCGAGCTCTGGCAGAGAGAAGCAATCGCCTGAGCTCAGTCTTCGAGCTCTGCCAGGCGGTGCCACCTCTCCAGTCAAGAGGTGCAACCGCCTGATCCCAGAATTCTGGGATTTGATCGATTTGATCGTTTTGAGCTCGAATTGTGAATTGGGTTGGGGCCTATAAATACCCCACCCATTCAGCACTGAAAAGAGACAGACCTACACCGAAATCTTGATCTTTTCTGTGATTCTAAGAGCTCAAAAGTGTTGTAAAGCCTTTAAGTCTCCTCCTTCTGTTCTTCAAGTTTTCAATTGTAAAGTGAGGAGAGAAAGGTCTGTAAAGGTTGTCTCCTAAGCCTGTCAAAAGGAGAGAAATTGTAAAAGGGCAGTTTGGCCTTCGCCCATTGAAGGAAGGCACCTAGTTGACGTCGGCAACCTCATCGGTGGAGGAAGCCAAAAGTGGAGTAGGTCAAGGCTGACCGAACCACTCTAAATCTCTGGTTTGCGTTTATTTTCGAGCACTTTATCATTACTGCAAACCTCCCTCATCACTACTGCTCTCTGCGCTTTCACGAACAAGTTCTAAGTGCTGTTCTTCCAAATCTGCATTCAGACGTAAATTCGTATTTTCATACATTACAGTTTACGTTTACGTTTGATTCTGCAGAACTGTTTTCCGTACTTTTACGAACGAGCTTCTTTGCAGTTTACGCTTACATTTTAATCCTATTAATAACTGCAATCTGTCCTCTACGATTTTACGAACGAGTTTCAACATTTAGACGTAAAACTGCATTCAGACGTAAATCGGCTTTCCTCGCTCAATCATCAGATTTCAGTTCACGTTTACGTCTTGATTTCAACTGCATACTGCCTTCTGCGAGTATACAAACGAGTTTCAAAGTTTAGACGTAAATCTACGTTTAGACGTAAAACTGCGTTTAGACGTAAATCTGCGTTTAGACGTAAAACTGCGTTTAGACGTAAAACTGCGTTTAGACGTAAATCTGCGTTTAGACGTAAAACTGCGTTTAGACGTAAATCTGCGTTTAGACGTAAATCTGCGTTTAGACGTAAATCTGAGTTTAGACGCAAAACTGCGCTTAGACGTAAAACTGCGCTTAGACGCAAAACTGCGCTTAAACGCAATCTGCGCTTAGATGCAAACTGCACTTAGATACAAACTGAGAATTTGCTTTTGCATCATAATAGTTTTTGAACGAACGCAGCTTTTGGTTTTTAAATTATTGTAAGATTTCCGCTGCACTAATTCACCCCCCCCCCCTCTTAGTGCTCTCGATCCTAACAGTTAGAACCCTTGCAGATTCTAAACTTGGGGTTGATCTCTTTAGGGGATCGGCCTCCTTGGAACTCTATAGGGGTTCCTCCCTCCAAGTTGCTGCTCAAAGGCTGCAGAAAAGATTCATCTATTGCTTGAGAAAAGAGGAGGAATACATGGCTATTTATAGGGCTTCTAAACCCTAACTCCTAATAGGACTCCTACTTAAGACTCTTACTTCTAACCAACTCCTAATAGGACTCCTACTCAAGACTCCTATTCCCTTACAACTCCTAATTCTTCTCTAAGAAAAAACCTCATACTTGAATGTCCCTCTCAATTAGGACTCTCCTAACGAGAGTCTTAACAGAATGTCCCTCTCAATTAGGACTCTCCTAGCTAGAGTCCTAACAGAATGTCCCTCTCAATTAGGACTCTCCTAGCTAAAGTCCTAACAGTTTTACATGAATGTCCCTCTCAATTAGGACTCTCCAAGCTAGAGTCCTAACAACCTCTTATTTGGACAAAACATATTTGATCAAAATATAGACTCATAAATCTTTCTTTTTATAGCTTATTTTAAGAATTCGGAGTAAGTTTGCCTGCCCAAACTTTTGTTTCAAATGAGCCTACAGATTCTGCAAAACAGGGATCGTAATTTCTGACCTTTTGATACTGAACTGCCTATAAGTCCTTGTTGGAAATGTTGATTTATTCAAAGCTTATTTCATTGGAAACTAGACTCGTAGATCTTTCTTTGATACCTGGATTGAAAGATTTAGAGTCCAAATGCCTGCCCAGTTTTCTGTTGAAACCGACCATGTGAATTCTGTAAAATTGAGATTTGTTCTTTGATCTTGGGTTACTAAATCTATTGTAACTCTTTGTTGGAAACTTCGATTCATAAGAGACTTGTTTTATCTGAAAATAAATTGAAATATCTTTCCAATGATATATTTCTGAGTAAATTGGAGCACGATTGATAGTTTGAATCATTTGTTCAATGTGCCTCTTGAATTCTGTCATAAATCGAGCTTTGGTCGATTTCGCATATTCTGGTTTCATTTCTTTGGAAATTGACATTCTTTAGCTTTCTTATTCAATTGAGCTTTATATTACTACTTTGAATTCTTGTATGCTCTTGTCCTTCAAATTATTTGCATTCTTAAAAACTGTTGTGTAACGTTTATGCTATAACGTTTATGCTTTCAATATGTGCCTATTCCAGTTTCATTTCTTTGGACATTGAATTCATCTAACCTTCTTATTTGAATTGAGTTATATGTGATTACTTGGAATCCTTGAATGCTCTTGCTTTCATTTCCTTTCAAATCTGAATACAATTGTGAAAGATTATTGTTTACTTCGTATTGACTCGTAAAGGCACATGTACGTTTTGTTGTTCTGCGTGTGCTTCCGATATGTGCTATTTATTGTTCATACTATCCCTTTGTACTCTGGTGTTTATGGGATATTGTGAACCTTTGCCAGAAATGGTGAAGGGAGTTATGCATAGAGCTTGTGATGCTCTGCCGGCCCCTATGACTTCACTCAGATGTGGGTGGATGGAGCTCCCAAACGTGGGAGACCTCCCAAACGTGGGAGACTTATGTTTGGTGGTCATTCAGAAATGGATGTACCATATTATGTTATGGTCCCACTTCACCTTCTGTATGTTTGATATGATATCCAGAGCTTTGGTTATGTATTTCTATATATGCTTTGGATAAGAATGAAATGAATGCAACTTCGATTCGACGTTTGAGCTTTTGTTTCATATTCGTTCTTTGATATGCTCCGAAATGGTCCATATGCTATTGATATGTTTCGAAATATCCCATTTGTTATTGATATGCTCCGAAACATTTCATACACCATTGATAAGCTCCGAAATATTTCATTCGTTATTGATATGCTCAGAAATGTTTCATCTGTTATTGGCATGCTCCGAAATGTTCCATATGTCGTTGATATGCTTCGGAACATTTCCTATGCTATTGATATGCTCCAATTACTCTGTGCTCCATTTGCTATGAACTGATATATTCTGAAATATCCGATTTGTCATTGATATACTCCGGAACATCTCGTACGCTATTGATATGCTCCAATTACTTTATGCTCCATCTGTTATGAACCAAATAGGTTTTGAATGACATGACACATATGATTTTGTATCTAATGAGATGGTATCCTTGAGAATTCTTGTATTCTGCCTTGCATTATGATATCTTACTTGTTTGAAACCGTTCCTTTTGTTCTGAATATGCTTTGTCACTTGCTGAGCTATTTTTAGCTCACTCCGTTATTATATAAATCTTTTAGGTCAACTTGTCACTCTCTGAGATGTTTGTATTGGGCTAAGGTAGTGGAAAGCTATTCAGAATCATGGGCAAGTCTTGTTGGTTATTATGTTAATATTGTATAAGCATATTTTGTATGTAATGAAATGTTGTCGATGAACCGAAATGGATATAATTTACGATGATATGAACTTGGAATTTCAGAATGTAAGTCTAATTTACGATGATATGAACTTGTGGTGAATAGTTGGAGTTCTTATTGTATAATTTATTTAGCTTGTGGATTTATAAATGTTGTTCATGTTTGTCAAGTTGGCTTGGGTTGCCATAAATGTGAATTATTGAGTGATGTGATATATGATTATAGATGTGAATTTGATAGAATATTTTTCAGTGTCCTCAAATGTGTGTTTGGATCCTGGATGGATTTATGATGAAAATTTTTAAAATCAGCGATATTATTTAAGGGGGCGTGACAGAATGGCTCCAATTCCGACTCCAGGTGCGTCAGTCTCAATGATGAAGGATCGACTGAAATTTGGTAGCGCTAGCACCGGCGTCGTTGTCATGGCTACCTTAAGTTTGTCTAAGGCAATAGAGGCTTTGTCTGACCATTGGAAAGCATCTTTTTTCAGTAGAGGAGTGGTGCACTGATCTTCCCATAGTCCTTAACAAATTTTTGGTAGTAGCCTATTAGTCTAAGGAACTCACGTAGTAATTTCACGTTTGTAGGTTTTGGCTAGCCTTGCATTGTCTCAATTTTTGTTGGGTCTATCGCTACTCCTTCTTCTGATATTATGTGCCCAAGGTACTCTACTTTTTGCTGGAGAAAGCTACACTTTGGTTGCCTAACAAAAAGAGTATTCTCCTGAAGGATTGTCAGAATGATCTGTAAATGCTAAAAGTGAGTCTCAAGAGAAGGGCTGTAAATGAGAATATCATCAAAAAATACTAGCACAAATTTGCGAAGAAAGCTCCGAAAAATATCGTTCATGAGACTTTGAAAGGTTGAAGGAGCATTAGTGAGTCCAAAAGGCATTACCAAGAATTCATAATGGCCATCATGTGTGCGGAATGCAGTTTTTGGTATGTCATCTTCACATACCCGAATTTGGTGGTAACCGGATCGAAGGTCCAACTTCGTGAACACTCGAGCTCCTTTTAATTCATCAAGAAGTTCATCCACCACTGGTATTGGGTACTTGTCCTTGACGATGATGCCATTTAAAGCTCGGTAGTCGATGCACATCCGCCGATTTCCGTCCTTCTTGCGTACAAGTAGCACTAGTGAGGAATAGGGGCTGCAACTTGGCCGAATCACCCATGTTTCAAGCATCTCCTTTACGATCTTTTCAATTTCATCTTTTTGGAGGTGAGGATATCGGTATGGTCGAGTGTTCGCTGGTGGCTTGCCCGGAAGGATTGGAATTCGATGGTTATGTTGTCAAGAAGGAGGAAGACCGCATGGTTCAGCAAAAATGTTGGCAAATTCAGTAAGCAATTGGGCAAGATTTTGATCTTCAATTTCTATTTTCTTCCCCTCTGGTTACTACTGAAGGTGCATCAAAAAGCCACCATTTACCTTGTGTAAAACTTTCTCCATTTGTTGGGTCGAAATAGTGGTAACGTTTCTTCCGCGCTTCCCGCGTAGGATGATTTGTTTGCCTTTACAGTAGAATTTCAAAATTCATTTAGAAAAGTTCCAAGAGATATCACCTAGTGTAGTCAGCCATTCTATACCAAGCACTGCCTCATTGTCATCAAGTGGTTGGAGGAAGAAATCGGTGATAATTTCTTGGTCTTGTAGTAATAGTTTCACCTGCGGGCATCTTTGGTTGCACTTTGGGATTTTGCCGTCGGCCACCTTTACATCGAACTTGCTACAACCTTCAATATGCAGTGCCATCCAAGCAGCAACCTTACTATTCAGGAAGTTATTAGTGCTGCCCGTGTCGATGAGAACAGTAATCGGCTATTGTTTGAGAAGGCCTCCAACTTTCATCGTTTGCGGATTTGAGTAGTCGGCTAGTGCATGTACCGTAATGTCGGTCGGTTATAGCTCTTCTTCCATATCTTCTATTTCATATTCAAGGCTCTCTTCTGGATGTTCAATGACCTCTTCTTCTACTGGTTCAATAATAAGAAGTCTCCCTTTTCTACAGCGACGCTCGTGGTTCCACGGCTCATCGCAATACCAACATAACCCCTTTGCAGATCGCTCCTGAAGTTATTCTCTTGTTAACCTTTTTGGTGTAGGGACTCGGTTGATAGTAGGGGGGGCTGAGGGCTTTAGTATTGTAGGTCATGCAGTGATCCTAGTCCTCCGGGCTTCATGGTTGAATCGCTCCTCTTGAAGTCGTGCGAAAGAGATAGTTGCCATAAGCGTGTATGGTTGTCGTGCCTTAACTTCTCCCCGGATCTCCGGCTTTAAGCCCTCTATAAAGGTCCCCAATAGCTGACCTTTCAAACCTGGTTTGGTACTCCTGAATGGTGGAAGTTTGTCGGATCTTTGCTAGTTGTCCGTCAATGTTCTCGTAATAAGTTGGTCCGAAGCGGATTAGTAGTCCTTCTTTGAATTGTCACCATGAAAGGACTCCATAAGTGTGTTCAAACTAGTCAAACCATTGTATGGCATCCCCTTCAAGATGTATAGCTGTAATTTCCACCATGGATGCATCCGTAGTTTCATGGTACCGAAAATATCGCTCTACGCGCGAGATCTAACCAATTGGGTCTCCTTCTTCCCATCTAGGGAAGTCCACTCTCATGTGCGAATAGTTAGGGTCGGTCATTAAGCCTCCCGTCTATTGGAAGTCATCTCTTTGGGCATGATGTGATTGGTTAGAGCTCTCTCCTTGATGTGATTTCTTCGGGCTTGGTGGTCGGCCCAAATTGAATTCGGTAAGGAGAGTCCGAATCTTATCATTCATTCATGCCTCAAAGGCTTCAAATTTAGCATTGATTGCCTCTTAAGATGCCATAGTATATGACTCCAAATCTGTGATGTTAAGATCTCTCTTTTGTTGATGGGTGTTAGGACCCTTTTTCTGAGCTTTTGAATAATGTTTATTGAGTCTATTTAGTCCAGTTGTTTATTGAGTCGGTTTGGTTCAATTAGAGTCAAGTAGAGGTTTATTTAATATTTATTTATTATTGGAGTTCAAGTCCTGATGGACTTTGGGTGGAACTCTATAAATAGGGATGTAACTGCTTCTTTTCAGTAATCTATGAAAAATACTATTCTGTCTTTGGACAAACCCTAGGAGGTCGATCCCCTCGAAGTGATCAAGGAGGGCCAATCCCCTCGAAGCGATCAAGGAGGCCGATCCCCTCGAAGCGATCATTATCATCCCCTTTCTCTTCTTCTTTTTTACGATAAGATTTTAGGGTCTTATCATTTGGTATCAGAGCGACGATAAGACCTTTAGGGTCTTATCATTTGGTATCAGAGCCTACGATAAGACTTTAGAGTCTTATCATTTGGTATCAGAGCAGCGATCCTCGGCGTTCTTAGTTCGTCATCTTAAAAAAAAAAAAATAATTATTGTGAGTGCGAAGCCAACAGCCACGCACGTCGTTCCTTCTCAACCAAGAAGGAACATTTGCTTCCCGGTGCCGACCACCCCGGCGCTGCTTCCTGGTCGGCGACCACCGTCGTCGCTGCTCCCCGATCAGCGCCCACCGCTGCCGCTGTGCCCTGGCCAACAACCTTCTCACCTCGCCTACTCGCTGCCCGCATCTCGCTCGAGCGAGAAGGGCCGCGACCGTCGATTCCCAGCCAGCGGACCACCCATCGCTACTTATACCGTCGGCGACGCTGTCCTAGCCGCACCGCCATCGCTGGCTTCCCTTGGTTGCAGCTTCGGTCGTGCGATCTGTCGGCGTCGCTGTTTCTGTGGTTCGATAGAAACAGAGCAGCCGCCGGTCCCTTTGTTGCCTCAGGCGTCGGTCGCCTCCACAACCGCCGACTCCTCCTTCTCCACCGCTGCCGCTGCTTCTCGGCCGCACGATCACCGCCGCACCGCTAATGCCAGCATCGCCAACGGCTCCGGCTGTGGTGCGATAGAAACAGAGCACCTTGTTTCCCATCTCCAGCATCGTAACTTCCCGGCCAGTGACGACGCTCGCTGCCTTTTTCTCCACCGTCGCCACTGCTTCTCGATCACTCTATCACCGCCGCCCGCTTCCCAACTGCAACTCTCGTCATGCCCCCCCCCTTGGGTCACAGCTGTAGCTGTTGGTTGCCGCAGCCCTCGTTGCAATGGTTGCAGAAACAGAGCTTCCTCTCTTTCTGCAGCCCCCGTCGATCCCGGCCGCGACCCTCGCTGCCTCCTTCTCCACCACCAACGCTGCGCTCCGGCCAGCGACACCACTGCTGCCAGTCACCGCAGACTTCTCCTCAACCGCTCGTGATCCTTCCGGCCAACTCCTTCGATGGTGCGACAAAAACAGAGTACGTAGCAACAAAAATAGTGGCACCCTCTACTGCCGTAGCCGCCGATTGTAACCACCGTCGTCGCTCCCGGCCAACGACCAACCCCTCGTTCTGCAGCAGCCGCCCTCCAACAGCGAACGCAGCAAGTACGCTGCCTTGCCTAAACCCCGTTGCTCGGCGATCGCCCCTTGGGTCGCAGCAACTGCAACCACATCAACGCAGTCGCCTTCCAACCCCGGCACTCTCACCCCACGCAGCGATAGAAACAGGGCAGCTACTCTTCCTCCAACGCAGCGACCACAGCACTGCCCTTGGCGTCCACCTCCTCGGCAACTTCGCATCGACATTATTGATGCCCTTGACCAATACCAAAAATAGGAGTTGAGATTACAGATTTGCAGTCTTACGCAATGGCCACTGATAACTCGGTGAAAGCACAAATGGAAGCATTGCAAATGAGAATTGAGAACCGACTGCAAGAAACACTTAATGGTTTCAAAAAGAGCCTACTGGAGAGCCTTAGCAAATTTCAACAAAATGGGGACTCAAGTTCTACGTTGCAAAGATATGAAAATACAAGAAAAGGGCCCCAAGATTGTGACACAAATTACTCACACATGAAGATGGAATTTCCAAGATGGAAAGATGGAGATCCGACCAATTGGATCTCTAAGGCAGAAATTTTTTTCCATTTTCACAGAACCCCAGAAGAATCCAAGGTAGAAGTGGCCTCAATCCAGCTCGAGGGAGATGCACTCCAGTGGTACGATGGGTATGAAACTTTCCATGGAGTTCCTTCATGGGAGCAGTTCAAAAGAGGGCTTCTTGTTCACTTTGGCCCATCCGAATATGAGAATGTTGATTGCCAGCTTGCCAAAATTCGTCAGACTTCTACAGTGTTAGAATATCATAGTAGGTTTGAAAAATTGTCAAATCAAGCTAGAGATTGGTCGGATCGACAACTTCTGGATATATTTATTGAAGGGCTTATTCCAGAGATCTGGTGTGAAGTTAAGGCTCGTCAACCCCGCACTATTAGCTGCAATCTCATTTGCAAATCTATATGAGAACAAAATTAGCAAGGAAAGATCAGCAAGGGGTTTGTACTATGATGAAAAATTGAGTATGGAGCACCGATGTAAACAAGGGCAACTTCTGATGATTGAACCAATTGGAGAGGAGCCGAAAGCTAAGAATGTGGACTCCGATCATGAAGGTATAAATTCTAATGAAGACGTTGAACCTACTATACATGCAATGCATATATTAGCCGACTACTCTAACCCGCAAACTATGGAAGTTGCCGAAACTCTAGAGCATCAGCCTATTATAGTTTTGATTGATACTGGTAGCACTAACAATTTTATGGATAGTGAGATTGTTGACTGATTGGCCCACCACATTGAAGACTATGATATATTCGAAGTAAAGATCATTGATGGATGGATTTTCACTTGTGATAGCAAAGGTTCCAAGATAAAATTGATTATACAGGGCCAGAAGTTTCATGCAACGATTACTACACTGAAAGACCGACCTGTTGCTTATACTATCAAAAAGTGGAGACCATACTTACTTGATCAACGGGTTGTGATGCGTTGCAGATAGTTTATGGCTAAACTACTGAAAGAGAAGCTCCCCGAGATTGATGCTGCTCAGCATTGAGGACAAGGTTGATTTGAAGAGGGAGGAACTGTTAGGACCCTTTTTATGAGCTTTTGAATAATGTTTATTCAGTCTGTTTAGTCCAGTTGTTTATTGAGTCAGTTTGGTTCAGTTAGAGTCAAGTAGAGGTTTATTTAATATTTATTTATTATTAGAGTTCAAGTCCTGATGGACTTTGGGTGGAACACTATAAATAGAGATGTAACCGCATATTTTCACTAATCTATGAAAAATACTATTCTGTCTTTGGATAAACCCTAGGAGGCCGATCCGCTCAAAGTGATCAAGGAGGGCCGATCCCCTCGAAGTGATCAAGGAGGGCTGATCCCCTCGAAGCGATCAAGGAGGCCAATCCCCTTGAAGTGATCATTATCATCCCCTTTCTCTTCTTCTTTTTTAATATATGACTTTAGGGTCTTATCATTTGGTATCAGAGCAACGATAATGTTGAATCTCATATTTTGATGATGAAGTCAATTATCATTTGTTATCTAATCTATATGTTGAGATAAGTGTGCAGGATTAACTACGATGAAAATAAGATATGCAGCAGGAGTTACACCGGAGTCAAGATCATGATCACGTTGGGAGTTCGAGAGTTCGACGGAAGTTCAGATAGTCGTCGGAGGTTCTGCGGGAACAAATCCGAGAAGTCCATGAGCTTACTAAAGAAGCTCGTCGAAACTCGCCAAGTGGATCGTCGCAAGTCCAGGAGTTTGCCGGAAGTCCGCAGGAGCATCACCGAGGGTTCATCGGATGATCGACGGAAGTTCGCCGGAAGCTCGCCGGAAGAAGCGATTGACGCACCAGAGCAAGTTGTAGTAAATATCTTAGGAAATATCGTAGTTAGCACAATGATTAAGTTAGAAATGGGAGGTGATCCCATTAACTTAATCTTGGGGTAATTGGGCCCTTGAAAAACCCAAATTGGGCCGAATGGATCAACCCATTCGGACCCTGATTTCTGCTAGGCGATTGAACCATCCAAGCCAGGCAGTGGCACCGCCTGGGCTCAGTCTCCGAGCGAGACTGGGTGGTGCAACCGCCCCTGACAGGAGGTGGCATCGCTTGGGCTCGGTCTCCGAGCTCTGGATGAGCGGTGTAACCGCCTCAGTCAGGCGGTGGCACCACCTGAGCTTGGTCTTCGAGCTCCGGCAGGAGGTGTAACCGCCCCTGACAGGAGGTGGCACCGCCTAGAGGCTCAGTCTTCGAGCTCTGCCAGGCGGTGCAATCGCCTCAATCAAGCGGTGCAACTGCCAAATCCCGAAATTTCGGGAATTGACAATTTTGAGCACCAAATTCAAACTGGGTTGGGGCCTATAAATACCCCACCCTTTCAGCACTGAAAGGGCACCCAGAAACCACCGAAAATTTGATTTTACTTTGTGATTTTTAGAGCTCAAAAGTGTTGTATGAGTTGAAAGTTCTTCTTCCTCTTTTCTTCCAAGTTCTAATCTGTTAAGAGAGGAAAGGAAATTCTGTAAGGGTTGTCTCCTAAGCCCGTCAAAAGGAGTGAAACTGTAAAAGGGTGGTTGGCCTTCGCCTATTGAAGGAAGGCCTCTAGTTGACATCGGTGACCTCGTCGGTGGAGGAAGCCAAAAGTGGAGTAGGTCAAGATTGACTGAACCACTCTAAATCTCGGTTTGCATTTACTTTGAGCATATTATCTTTACTGCAAACCTCCTCAAAAGCTTACTACTTTCTGCGCATATACGATTGGGTTTCAAGCTTTGCACTTTCCGAATCGGCGTTTAGACGTAAATCAGTTTTATCGTACGATCATCATATTTCAGTTTGCTTTTACGTTTCTATTTCTATCATAACTGCAAACTGCCTTTATATCCTTGCTTTAACTGCATCTTGCTTAATCAAGTGATTTACGAATCAACATTTAGACGTAAATCAGTTTTTTCGTACGAATATCATATATCACTTTGTGCCTATTATCTGATTTGAACCATAACTGCAAACTACATTTATATCTTTGTTGCATCTCGCTTAATCAAAAGTTAAAGTGATTTACGAATCGGCTTTCTTACTGAAATCACTTTTATCGAACGAACGTAGTTTTTCTAATCGTAGAAGGTTTTTCGCTGCACTAATTCACCCCCCCCCCTCTTAGTGCTCTTGATCCTAACAATTGGTATCAGAGCGGGGTTAACTCTCAAACGGATTAAAACCCAAGAGAGATGGCATACACTAGAAACTAAGAGGGCCATTCTATTACACGTCCACCCATGTTTAATGGGATGGACTACACCTTTTGGAAGACCCGAATGAGGATCTTTCTTATTTCTATGGATTTTGAACTTTGGAATATTGTCGAAAATGGATTTTCGAAGTCTTCTCTACCAATGATCGATTGGAATGAATTGGAGAAGAAGGCTTTCACTCTTAATGCAAAGGCTATGAATGTCTTATTTTGTGCACTTGATAAAAACGAGTTCAACCGTGTTTCGGTTTGTGAAACCGCATTTGATATTTGGCACACACTCGAAGTGACTCACGAAGGCACAAGTAGAGTGAAAAAGTCAAAAATCAATCTTTTATTACATTCTTTCAAACTTTTTCGGATGAAACCGAGTGAGACTATTAGCGACATGTTTACCCGTTTCACGGATGTCGTCAACGGTCTAAAAGGACTCGGAAAAAGTTTTTCGGATTTTGAGCTCATAAATAAGATTCTAAGATCCCTTCCTAAAAGTTGGGATCCTAAAGTCACTGCTATTCAAGAGGCGAAAGATCTAAACAACTTCCCTCTTGAAGAACTAATCGGGTCATTAATGACCTATGAGATGACTTGCAAAGCTCATGAAGAGCAAGAAGACATCCTTCCATGAGGACTATGACGATGACGTGGCACTTCTAACAAGAAAATTAAAAAATATCATTAAAAGAAACAAGTTTAAGAATGACACAAAAAATAAACTTGAACCCAAGAAGGACCAAGTTATTTGCTACGAGTGCAAAAAGCTAGGACACTACAAAAGTGATTGTCCCCAAGTCAAAAAGAGAACATCAAAGAAGAAGGCGCTCAAAGCAACGTGGGATGACTCGAGCGCGTTCGAAGAAGAGGAGTCCAACACCGAGCAAGTTGCTCATTACGCCTTAATGGCCATCGGAGAGGAGGTGACGAATTTAATAGATATAGATTTATCATTTGATGAATTATTAAATGCCTTCCATGACTTATTTGATGAATGCAAGATTATTAGCAGAAAATACAAATTGCTAAAAAAGGAGCATGATAGTCTTACTTGTAATTTCGATATGTTAAAAACTGAATATCATGATAGTTTAGGTTCATGCATAAAATGCCATGATCTAGAAACTCTCTAGAAGGAAAACTTGCTACTTAAAGACACCTTGAAGAAATTCGAGGTTGGCAGCAAGTCTTTGAATATGATCCTTGCAAACAAGGGTCACATTCCCAAAAGAAGTGGAATCGGATTGTGAGAAGTCCTCACCAAAATTCAACCACCTTCATAAAAGGCCCCATCTTACATGTTCGACACCAAAGCAAATGCAACTTTTGTTGCAAACTTGGACACAAAACTCATTATTGTCCATTCAAGAAAATTAGTCCGAACAGATTAATTTGGGTTCCTAAAGGAACCATGATAAATTCTATGCAACATGATAAAAATTGTAGATCTATTTTTGAGGCACCCAAAAGCAAATGGGTACCTAAAGTTCATCCTTTCTTGTAGAAACCTATACCATCGCAAGCTAGGAGCAAGAGATGGTACCTTGATAGTGGATGCTCAAGGCATATGACCGGAGATCCATCTCAATTCTCTAAGCTCATTAGCATAGACGAAGGCTATGTCACCTTCGGAGACAACAACAAGGGTAAAATCATTGGCAAAGGAACCATAGGTAACAAATCCAACTTCTTTATTGAAGATGTTTTGTTAGTTGATGGTTTAAAACATAACCTCTTGAGCATTAGTCAATTATGTGATAAAGGATATATTGTCAGATTCGAATCTAATGCTTGCATCATTGAAAAACCACACAAAAACACGTCTATGATTGCATTAAAACAAAATAACGTATACACTATTGACATCAATAATTTGTGTAATGAAATGTGTTTTTCAATTTTAAATGAGGATGCTTGGCTATGGCATAGAAGATTAGGTCAAGCTAGCATGAAACTAATAACTCAAATATCATTTAAAGAACTTGTAAGAGGAATTCCTCATATCAAGTTCATCAAAGATAATGTATGTGATGCTTGCCAATTAGGTAAACAAATTAAGGGTAGTTTCAAATCTAAGAATCAAATAAGCACCTCTAGGCCCTTACAATTGATCCATATGGACTTGTTCGGACCAATCTCTACATCAAGCCTAGGAGGTAGCAAATAACTGTTGGAAAATCTTGGGGCGACATCACATGCCAGCGGAAGAACAAGAAAACAAAATCCCCAATTTCCCAAAAAGATGTTCATCGTCGTGCGAAGATTGGTGCGAAAAAATCCACGAAACAATCTGCGTATATAATAGATTATGTTACCTAGGGAGATCATATATCACTGTTTCCTTGCATATCTCTAAGAGAGGGTGAAGGAGGTTAAGCGTCCTCCTCTCTAGCGGTGATCCACACATAAGGGCTACGACGACGTTCCTCAAAACTCTAGGCCTGCTCTGAGGTGGAGAGGGGGAGGAGAATAGGAGAGACAAGCAAAGACTCTAGCCTATAAACTACTAAATCCATCCTATTTATAGAGTTCCCTTATCAAACCCTAATGGATCCTCCCTTAGTGGGTATTGGATCTGCATCCAATTACCCAAGCCTTTTAGATTAGTGGATCTCTATCCAATAATCTCTCATGGGCTCTTATTGGATCTAGTGTATGAGATCCAATAATTCAGGGGCTTATTGGATATTAAATAAGATAGGGGCTCCGATGGATATCTCATATCCGAACCTCTACTTATCGCAATGCCTACCATATCGAGTTGGCCGTGAGTCATACCTATCAAAACTTCTTCTAAGTTAGTGAATTATTATCTCTATAATAATTCACTCGACTTATCGACTACGGAAATACTAGGCCACTACGTTGTAGTCCCCAAACGATATAGGGGAATCCAATCCATTGGACCTATTTGTCCTCGGTTATTGTATACCTATAGTCCTTCATCCATCTAATATCTCATAAACCGTATATCGGGCATGGTGCTATCAAACCCATACAATTTCTTCTCGAGTTTCGCTCTAATCGGATTCTCCCGGAGAACTCTTTCTCTTTGAATCTCTCGATCCTAGAGACCATATTTGACCCTGGATAAGGATTTGTCTGAGCAAGAATACATGTGATATTCCTCTCATGATGCCGAGAGTGGACGATCCTCTATCGACACTCAATAGCCCTCGTAAGGTCGACTGCCACTCCCAATGACCAGATGTACTAGATTTGGGACATCCATGTTGAATCTCGGATTTTGATGATGAAACTAATTGATTGTGTTTAAATGTTTGACTACATTTTGAGTGATACAGGTCTACTCGATCAGGATTAGACAATTAACGCAGGAGGAATTGACGTTGCGTCGGAGGAGATCACGTCAGGATATTGGATGGCAGAAGGCTTCGGGCGTCGGGCATCGGGCCAAGGAGAGCGAAATTGCGCCAAGGATATCGGGGTTGCGGAGGTCAACCGTCGATTGGGCAACAAGCCGCAAGAGAGGACGATGCACCGAAGAATCGGATGAAGCGCCAACCAATGACGTGCCGGGCAACAGAATGTCAATTTGCGTTATAATAATTGTCTAGATCGGAGTAGAGTGTTTGCTTGTGTGTGCAGGATTAACTACGATAACCAGAAAACACAAAGCGAGAATACCGGAGTCAAGTTCGATGGACGTTTAAGAGTCCGAAGAATCGTCGGAGATGCTGCCAGAACCAACCGAGAAGAAATCGGGAACTTGTCGGAATTTTCGGAAGTTCGCCGAAGAGATCGTCGGAGGTTCACGGAGATCATCGAGAAGGCTCGGCTACTCATTAAAGTCATCACAAGTTCGGGAGCTTTCTAGAAGCCCGTCAGCAGAAAGTTCGTCGGAAAGCTCGCTAGAACAAGACTCGACGTTCGCGGTTGAAAATTTGCTTAGGATGTGTTTTGGTTATGTAGTCCACTTGTAATTAGGATTAGGATTAAGAGATAATCCTATATCCTGGTTAGGGGCCAACTGGGCCCAAAGTCAGAGTTGGTTTAGGCTAAAAATTAAGCTAAACCAGCGAACTAGAGAGCCAAGATTGAAGCCCAACTAGTGGCTGAAAACACTGTAGTCGGGCTGAAAACACTGTAGGCGGTGGCACCGCCTAGCTGGGCGGTGGCACCGCCCAACACCCGAGAGCTGGGCGGTGACACCTCCTGGCTGGGCGGTGGCACCGCCCAGCACCCGAGCCCTGGGCGGTGGCACCGCTTGGCTGGGCGGTGGCACCTCCAACAGCGGGAACCCAAAGAGAATTCAAATTTTGAAGCCCAAATTTGAATCCTCTTGAGGCCTATAAATACCCCTCAAATCTCAGCTGAGAGAACAACTTTTTGAGCAGCAAGTGTTTGAGAGAAAAGCCTTTGAAAAGTGTTAGCTTGTCTTGTTTTCAATTTGCTAGTGTTCACCTCCTTCTTTCTTGTTGAAAATCTGTAAGAGAGTGAACCGCTTGTAAAAGTTGTAAGAGGGGTATTCACCCTTCACTTTCAAGAGATTTGCTAGTGGAAGGTGGAAGCCTCATCGAAGAGGGGCCTCGCAAGTGGATGTAGGTCACTTGACCGAACCACTTTAAAAACGGCGTAATCTTTGGTTTGCATTTCTTATTGTCATTTACATTACTGCAAATCTTCTTACTTGCTTTGTTTCATCATTACCTTTACTGCGCAACTTTAAGAATACGCTTTCAAGTTAAGCTTTTCAAGTTTCGTTCTTATCGTACGAAAGATTTTGATTAAAATCGAAGTTTTAATCCGCTGCACTAATTCACCCCCCCCTCTTAGTGCCACTCCGATCCTAACAATTGGTATCAGAGCCACGGTTTTCTACTTTGGTTTAACACCCAAATAGAAATGGCTCTTTATGGCTTTCAAGAGGGTCACTCTCTCATTCGTCCTCCCTTTTTCAATGGGACGGACTACACTTGTTGGAAAACTCGAATGAGAGTTTTCTTACTTTCTTTGGATTTGAATTTATGGGACATAGTCGAAAATGGATTTGAAATGTCTTCTCTCCCAATGAACCATTGGAATGATTTGGAGAAGAAGATGTTTTCTTTAAATGCAAAGGCTATGAATGCCTTATATTGTGCACTTGACAAAAGTGAATTTAATCGCGTTTCGATGTGTGACTCGGCTTTTGATATTTGGAGAACTCTAGAGGTCACTCATGAAGGCACTAGCCGAGTGAAAGAGTCCAAAATCAATATTCTTGTGCATTCTTACGAACTTTTCCGGATGAAACCAAGTGAGTCCATCGGAGACATGTACACCCGGTTCACGGATGTCATCAATGGACTCAAAGCTCTTGGTAAAAGTTTTTCTAATTTTGAACTAGTCACTAAAATCTTAAGATCCCTTCCAAAAAGTTGGGATCCAAAAGTTACGACCATTCAAGAGGCCAAGGACCTTAAAACATTCCCTCTCGAAGAACTTATTGGGTCTCTAATGACCTACGAAATGAACAATGTGACAAAAAAGAAACTCGAGAACAACCTTCCAAATGATAGGAAGGATTTGGGACATAGAACACATGAAGACCACTCGAGCATAAGCTCAAGTGATGGTGAACTTAAACTACAAATGAAACAAAAATTAAAAAGCAAAAAGAATGGAACTACTTGCTTTGAACGCAAGAAGAACAAAAGTTGGGATGAATTGAGCTCTTCCGAAGACGAGGAGAAAATCAAGAAAGGCGAGGTGGCAAACTATGCCTCACCCTCTTACAACAATGAGGTAATCAAAATCCCACTAATTTATTTCGAAATTACATAATACTTTCTTGAGTTATTTTTAATTTAGTTTAGGATTAATTTTCTTGAAAATTGCATGTGTTATGTTAATGCAGTAAAATGTTAAATATAAATCTAATGCTTATACACCTAGTAAGATTAATCTTATATATGTGCTTGAGAAGCAAGAATTTGTATTTTGACGATTTCCATATTGATTTTCAATGACGATGCATGACTTTTGAATGGAAGGCTTGATGATTTTTTATGAACCTTATCTTTGGTTTTCAAACATGATGTATAGTTTTGACATAAGAACAAAAATTTGAAGCATGCTAATATAAAGTCAATCATATAAAGTAAAACTAAAGAAATTTTAAATATCTATAAGAATCATTCAAAATTATGTTCAATAAAACCTTACTTGATGTTGTAATGAAACCATTGAAAGTTTTGATGCTATGATTTGATGATTTTATGCATGAGATTGTAAAGTTATACATGATGATTTTTATGATTTATTGGTCTTGATGGTTTTTATGATAAAATTCATTTTTCGATCCTAAATGTTGATGCACTTTTTTATCTAGCATAAATGACATGAATTTAAATAACTAAAAAGAGAAAAGCATTGTTCTTGAAAATTATTTTTCTCTATCTTGTTGATTTATATGAATCCCTTGAAAATGATTTTGGTTTGATGATTTGAATTAGAAATGAGTTATATCAAAATCATGATATTGATTTGACAAAATTGAATGAGTTGTAAACAAATGATGATTTTTCTCTTGAATACAACTTGTAATATTTTTACATATATATTTTCATCTTGATTTCTCGATATTCGATACATGAAATTTTTCCATGAATCAAAATTCTTTCATGATGTGATTCTTCTTGGTATTCACTAAAAATGATACATTCAAATTAACCTACTCTATTTGACATCTTGATAATTTATGACTTGAATATCATGTACAATATGCTCATAATGATGATTGAGTTATTTATGAAAAATGGAAGATATAGTTTTGAAATTTTGCATGTTCGAATTTGAAAATATTTGATATGCATGAAAATATTAAACATTTTGAAACCATGTTTTAGTGTTATGCTTAATGATCATGCTTAATAAATTTCGAAATTATGGATGATGAATCTTTTACGATTTATGGATCATTGATTTTTACCATAATGAAAGTACCTTATTGATTTTTGTTGTAATAAATCGTACTCTTTCGGTTTTAAACATGATAAATGTTTTTATTTGGTATAAATGAAACAAAATCATATGTTTTGAAATAATCGAAAAGAGGATAACATTCTTGAAAATTATTTTGCTCAATCTTATTGATTTTGATGAATCCATTTGTATCATCTTTGTGAATCTCTTGGATTTTGATAATGATTTTGATGATTTAAATTTAAATAATTTTTTATTGAAATCATGATCTTGATCTCTTGAAATTCATAACATGAAATCCTTTATGAATCAACATTTTCTTTTCTATTTAAAAGGAGATTTGTCGAAATGTTTCATAGTCTTTTAGTATTCATAATCTTGACAATTATGTTTTGAAACTTTATGTAAACCAAGAATGTTCATCATGATTCTCTCTTTGAATATTTAAAGAGGAGAATTTTCTAGATGGTTCATGATTTTGATGATTGAATATTTGATATGCATGAATTGAGATCTTGCTCTCCTACCACTCTTTTTGCTATTCACCATAAGGAAGACTAATTCTAATAAACCATGATATGCTATATGAATTTTATTGTATTCATGAAGTAAGATCTCATCACTAATTTTTGTTTATATTCCTTCATGTGATGATATGAATGTATGAAACACTTATGATATGATTTTTTATACAATTCCATGTATTCGTGAAATATTAATCTCATCACCCAATTAATTCCTCTTGATACTCCTAATGTGATGAAGTGAAATTATGCATGAAATACAAATGGGGATAAGTTTTTGGTAGGATATAATTTGACAAATTGATACCATCATGATATGAAACATTTATGATTTGCAATGATATATGCAATACTTGTGCTTTCTAATTATGATGTGATGTATTACATATGATGTAAATCATGATTTAAAATACTATGAGTTGTCGCTAAAATGATGTATTATAAATATTGATTTAATGTTTTGTATCATGAATACTCTAAATGATGAATATTTGGTATCATGATCAAAATGTTGACAAATAGTTAAAAATTTTAGTATCATGTATGATATCCTTATAATGTTGATCGATTTATTCAATATCATGCATGAATGAATATAAGGTTTTTGAAAATGTGCATATTCTAATTTGAAAATATGATGATGCACAATTAAGATTGATACTTACCTTTGTCATAATTGATGTAATGGGTCTTCCCTTCTTTTTGACAATGACAAAGGGGGAGATAGCTTGCTTGCACAAGTCAAGAAGATGCAAAAACTTGATTGCTTGCTTGCCTATCTTAAGTAGCAAAGATTGCTAACTTGCTTATTTCAAGAAGCAAAAGTTGTCTTCTTGAACATCATTATCTTGCCCATCTCAAGAAGCAAGACTTGCAACCTGCACATTGCAATAGGAAGTAAGAATCGATAGCTTACACACTTCAACAAGAAAGCTATCTTATATTTGCTTTTGACATTTTTACTAGCTTGTATGTTACAAAACTTGCTCACTTTTTCAAATACTTTACTAGCTTGCACTTTGTAAAGGAAGCAAAAATAACACTTCTCAAAAGAGAAGAAAAACTTACTGTCTTGAACATCTTTAATATGCTAGCTAGCATGATGTACAATTTGCTATTTTGAATATTACAAAGAAATACTATCATGCACATTGCAAAGAAAAGCAAAGTGCAATCGTGCACAAGAAGCAAGTGTTGAATTGCCATGATTGAACTTAAGAATCTTGCTATACTTTTGTGCTTATATGTTGTGATGAAAATCTCGCTTTATGTTGCAAAAACTTGCATATCTTTTAAAATAGCTAGAGCTACTTCTCCTTTTTGTTGATGACATAGGGGGAGAAGTATATTGATGACTTCATGCATTGAATTAAATATTTTATATTTGCATGATAGTTTAAATGTTTTTCATAACATGTGATGAATGTTACTTGGATTTGGGATAATCCAAGTGTTCTATCAATGGCATATTGATAGGGGGAGTTTAGTTAAACTCCGTGGAGTTAAGGTTAACTCCGTTAGTCATCAATTAGTTGTCATCATCAAAAAGGGGGAGATTGTTGAATCTCGGATTTTGATGATGAAACTAATTGATTGTGTTTAAATGTTTGACTACATTTTGAGTGATACAGGTCTACTCGATCAGGATTAGACAATTAACGCAGGAGGAATTGACGTTGCGTCGGAGGAGATCACGTCAGGATATTGGATGGCAGAAGGCTTCGGGCGTCGGGCATCGGGCCAAGGAGAGCGAAATTGCGCCAAGGATATCAGGGTTGCGGAGGTCAACCGCCGATTGGGCAACAAGCCGCAAGAGAGGACGATGCACCGAAGAATCGGATGAAGCGCCAACCAATGACGTGCCGGGCAACAGAATGTCAATTTGCGTTATAATAATTGTCTAGATCGGAGTAGAGTGTTTGCTTGTGTGTGCAGGATTAACTACGATAACCAGAAAACACAAAGCGAGAATACCGGAGTCAAGTTCGATGGACGTTTAAGAGTCCGAAGAATCGTCGGAGATGCTGCCAGAACCAACCGAGAAGAAATCGGGAACTTGTCGGAATTTTCGGAAGTTCGCCGAAGAGATCGTCGGAGGTTCACGGAGATCACCGAGAAGGCTCGGCTACTCATTAAAGTCATCACAAGTTCGGGAGCTTGCTAGAAGCCCGTCAGCAGAAAGTTCGTTGGAAAGCTCGCCAGAACAAGACTCGACGTTCGCGGTTGAAAATTTGCTTAGGATGTGTTTTGGTTATGTAGTCCACTTGTAATTAGGATTAGGATTAAGAGATAATCCTATATCCTGGTTAGGGGCCAACTGGGCCCAAAGTCAGAGTTGGTTTAGGCTAAAAATTAAGCTAAACCAGCGAACTAGAGAGCCAAGATTGAAGCCCAACTAGTGGCTGAAAACACTGTAGTCGGGCTGAAAACACTGTAGGCGGTGGCACCGCCTAGCTGGGCGGTGGCACCGCCCAACACCCGAGAGCTGGGCGGTGACACCTCCTGGCTGGGCGGTGGCACCGCCCAGCACCCGAGCCCTGGGCGGTGGCACCTCCAACAGCGGGAACCCAAAGAGAATTCAAATTTTGAAACCCAAATTTGAATCCTCTTGAGGCCTATAAATACCCCTCAAATCTCAGCTGAGAGAACAACTTTTTGAGCAGCAAGTGTTTGAGAGAAAAGCCTTAGAAAAGTGTTAGCTTGTCTTGTTTTCAATTTGCTAGTGTTCACCTCCTTCTTTCTTGTTGAAAATCTGTAAGAGAATGAACCGCTTGTAAAAGTTGTAAGAGGGGTATTCACCCTTCACTTTCAAGAGATTTGCTAGTGGAAGGTGGAAGCCTCATCGAAGAGGGGCCTCGCAAGTGGATGTAGGTCACTTGACCGAACCACTTTAAAAACGACGTAATCTCTGGTTTGCATTTCTTATTGTCATTTACATTACTGTAAATCTTCTTACTTGCTTTGTTTCATCATTACCTTTGCTGCGCAACTTTAAGAATACGCTTTCAAGTTAAGCTTTTCAAGTTCCGTTCTTATCGTACGAAAGATTTTGATTAAAATTGAAGTTTAAATCCGCTGCACTAATTCACCCCCCCCTCTTAGTGCCACTCCGATCCTAACAATCCAAACCTATAAGTCTGGTATCAAAGACTGGAGCACTCATATAGGACATCCTTGGTGTCTCAAGTCTGAGGACTAGATATACCACTAGGACTACAGAATCATTGTCTGACAATAAGGCATCATCAACCATCCAGCATTCCGTAAGCGGATCAATCAGTGAACTCATTCTCCAATGAGCACCTGTACTATCCCTAGTGTCCCCATACGAGCAGCTATGAGACCAATTACATCCATCGTATGGATGGGTATATAGCATACCAGTCTGTCCAGTTATCACAGATATCCTCTCGAGTAACCTATGACCGGGATTATTTAGGATATATGTTTAAAGGTGAATCGATATCATTATCGTGATCTCATCATGATCCGATTCCCATTGGATAGATCCAAGGACATCACAATATATACATGCATATATGCAATAGTTAATATAAAGTGATAAATGTCAAAATATAATAAGCAAAAAGATTCCATGTCAAGTCACACGTGCCATCACTCATGTGATTGGCTTGTTGGGCACTTGTGACTAGCAGAACCAACCGAGAAGTCCAGGAACTTGCCAAAGAAGCTCGTCGGAACTCACCAAGAAGATCGTCATGAAATCCAAGACCTTACCGAGAGTCTATCGGAACATTACTGAGAGATCGTCGGAAGTTCGCCGGAAGATTGTCGGAAGCTCGCCGAAAGAAACTGAACTTATTTTGCTTAGAATATGTCTTAGGAATCATAGTTAGCATATAATTAGGGTTTAGATTGGGAGGTAATCCTATCAACTCTGTTAGGGGCCAACTAGGCTAGAAGTTGTGTTAGTTTGGGCCAGAATCAAGGCCCAACCAGGATGCTGAAAGCCTGGTCAGCGGTGGCATCGCCAGGGCGGGTGATCGCACCGCTTAGGAAACTCAGTCTCCCAGGTGGTCTGGGCGGTGTTACTGCTAGCAATAAATGCTGCCAACGGTAGTACTGCCCTTGTCAGGTGGTGGTACCATCAGCCTGGGCAGTGGTACCGCCCAAAAATAGTCTTCTAGGCGGTGGTACTGACTAGTGCAGGCGGTGGTACCGCCCGTTTTGAATCTCGGATTTTGATGATAAAATCAATTGATGGGTTAATTGATCTAATCCATATTATTGAGTTAAGTATGCAGGATTAACTACGATAACTATAAAACACAAAGCAAGAATACTGGAGTCAAGTTTGATGGACGTTTAAGAGTCCGAGGAATCATCGGAGATGTTGCCGGAACCAACCGAGAAGAAATCGGGAACTTGTCAAAATTTTTGGAAGTTCGCCGAAGAGATCGTCGGAGGTTCATGGAGATCACCGAGAAGGCTCGGCAACTCGTTAAAGTCATCACAAGTTCAGGAGCTTGCTGGGAGTCCGTCGGAAGAAGTTCATCGGAAAACTCGCTGGAACAAGACTCTATGTTCGCGGTTGAAAACTTGCTTAGGATGTGTTTTGTTATATAGTTCATTTGTAATTAGGATTAGGATTAAGAGATAATCCTATATCCTAGTTAGGGGCCAACTGGGCCCAAAATTAGACTTGGTTTGGGCTAAATTTGAAGCCCAACCAGTGAACCGAAGGGTCTGGCGGTGGCACCGCCCAACACCCGAGAGCCAGGCGGTGGCACCGCCTGGGCTGGGCGATGGCACTGCCCATCACCCGAGAGCTGGGCGGTGGCACCGTTTGGTTGGGCAGTGGCACCGCCAGTCCACTGTCAATGTCAGAAACTGACAGGCGTTGGCACCACCACCGCCAAGGTCTTAGAAAAGTCTTTGCTAGTCTTGTTTTCAATTTGCTAGTGTTCACCTCCTTCTTTCTTGCTGAAAATCTGTAAGAGAGTGAACCGCTTGTAAAAAGTTGTAAGAAGGGTATTTACCCTTCCCCGTCAAGAGATTTGCTAATGGACGGTGGGAGCCTCATCGAAGAGGGGCCTCGCAAGTGGATGTAGGTCATTTGACCGAACCACTGTAAAATCAGCGTGATCTCTGGTTTGCATTTACTTATTGTCATTTATATTACTGCAAACCATTTGCACTTTAATGCTCTACTTCTTTATCTCCATCTTACTTATCCCTTCAAGTTAGAACGCAATCGACACGGTTTCAAACGAAAACGTTGCTTTTATCGTACGAAGTTTCCAAAAGTGTTTAAATCGTCACTGGTTTATTGTACTTTACCGCTGCACTAATTCACCTCCCCCTCTTAGTGCCGCTCCGATCCTAACAATTGGTATCAGAGCTAGGCTCACTCTCATATTTGGTTTGATACCCAAGAGAGATGGCTTACTTCGACATACATGAGGGTCATTCTATCACACGTCCACCCTTGTTTAATGGGTTGGATTATACTTATTGGAAGACTCATATGAGGATCTTCCTCATTTCCATGGATTTTGAGCTTTGGACTATTGTTGAAAACGGATTTCAAAAATCTTCTCTTCCGATGAGCGAATGGAATGAATCGGAGAAGAAGGTTTTTGCTTTAAACGCAAAAGCTATGAATGTCTTGTTTTGTGCACTAGACAAAAATGAATTTAATCGTGTTTCAATTTGTGATTCGGATTTTGATATTTGGATAACTCTTGAGGTCACTCAAGAAGGCACTAGCCGAGTGAAAGAGTCCAAAATCAACATCCTTGTGCACTCTTAAGAACTTTTCCGAATGAAACCAAGTGAGTCCATCGGAGACATGTACACTCGGTTTACGGATGTCATCAATTGACTCAAAGCTCTTGGTAAAGATTTTACTAACTTTGAACTAGTAACTAAAATCTTAAGATCCCTCCCTAAAAGTTGGGATCCAAAAGTTACGGCAATTCAAGAGGCTAAAGACCTTTAAACATTCCCTCTTGAAGAACTTATTAGGTCTCTAATGACCTACGAAATGATATGTCAAGCTCATGACGAGCTCAAGAACCCCCTTCCAAAGAACAGGAAGGATATGGCACTCACATCACAAGAAGACCACTTGAAAGGAACATCAAGTGATGAGGACAGTGATAATGACATTGCACTTGTGACTCAAAATTTTAAAAAATATTTAAGAAAGAACAAATTTAGAAATAATATAAAAAATAAATTTAAACATAAGAAGGACCAAGTGATTTGCTATGAGTACAAAAAACCGGGACACTACAAGAACGATTGTCCTCAATACAAAAAGAGAACATCAAAGAAGAAGGCGCTCAAGGCAACGTGGGATGATTCAAGCGCGTCTAAAGAAGAGGTGTCCAACACCGAGCAAGTTGCTCATTATGCCCTAATGGCCATCGGAGAAGAGGTAACGGATTTAATTGATCCAGATTTACCTTATCATGAATTATTAAATGCTTTCCATGAGTTATTTGATGAATGTAAGATATTTAGTAGAAAATACAAATTGCTAAAAAAAGAGCATGATAGTCTCACTTGTGATATCGATAAATTAAAAACTGATTGTCATGATAGTTTAGCTCCATGTATAAAATGCCATGATCTAGAATCTCTCCCAAAGGAGAACTTGCTACTTAAGGACACCTTGAAGAAATTCGAGGTTGGTAGCAAATCTTTGAACCTGATCCTTACAAATAAGGGTCACGTTCCTAAAAGAAGTGGAATCGGATTTGTGAGAAGTCCTCACCAAAATCCAAACACCTTCATTAAAGGCCCCATCTTACATGTTCGACACCAAAGCAATTGTAACTTTTATGGCTAATATGGACATAAAACTTATAAATGTCCATTCAAGAAAATTAGTCCGAACAAACTAATTTGGGTTTCTAAAGGAACCATGATCAATTCTATGCAATATGATGAACAAGTTAAATCAATTTTGAGGGCACCCAAAAGAAAATGGGTACCTAAAAATAATCCCTTCTTGTAGAAACATACACCATCATAAGCTAGGAGCAAGAGATGGTATCTAGATAGTGGATGCTCAAGACATATGACTAGAGATCCATCTCATTTCTCTATGCTCACTAGCAAAGAAGAAGGGTACGTCACCTTTGGAGACAACAACCAAGGAAAAATCATTGGCAAGGGAACCATAGGTAACAAATTAAAATTTTCTATTGATGATGTCTTACTAGTTGATGGATTGAAACATAATCTCTTGAGTGTTAGTTAATTATGCGATAAAGGTTATATCGTTAGATTTTAATCAAATGTGTTTATTATTGAGAAACCAAACCATAACATAACTATGATTGCATTAAAACAAAATAACGTCTACACCATCAACCTTGATGAACAACGTAATGAAATGTGCTTCTCCTCTTTAAATGATGATGCTTGGCTTTAGCATAGGAGACTAGGCCATGCATGTATGAAACTAATATCTAAGATCTCATCTAGAGAATTAGTGCGAGGAATTCCAAATATAAAGTTTATTAAGGATAAAGTATGCGATGCATGTCAACTAGGTAAACAAATAAAAACTAGTTTCAAACCAAAAACTCAAATTAGCACCACTAGACCATTACAATTGATTCATTTGGACTTATTTGGACCAATTGACACGACAAGTCTAGGAGGAAGCAAATATGCGTTTGTAATTGTGGATGACTATAGTAGATACACTTGGACCTATTTCTTAGCCCACAAAATTGATTGCTTCAAGTGTTTCTCTAAATTTTGTAAACTCACTCAAAACGAAAAATGTTTCAAGATTTCATAAATTCAGATTGATCACGGTGGCGAATTTCAAAACTATGACTTTCAAAATTATTGTGAAGTTAATGGATACAATCACAACTTCTCCACTCCGAGGAATCCCCAACAAAATGGAGTAGTTGAAAAAAAAAATAGAAACCTACAAGAAATGGCAAAAACGATGTTAAATGAACATAGTCTACCTAAGTAATTTTGGGCCGAAGCCGTAAATACGGCTTGCTACATCATAAATAGGGTCCTAATAAGACCATCCCTATCAAAAACTCCCTATGAATTATGGAATAACAAGAAACCAAATATTTCATATTTTAAATTTTTTGGTTGTAAATGCTTTATTTTGAATGAAAAGGATGCCTTAGGAAAATTTGATGCTAAATCCGATGAAGGCATCTTTCTTGGTTACTCTTCCGTTTCTAAGGCTTTTCGGGTTTTTAACAAAAGAACCTTAGTAATAGAAGAGTCTATTCATGTAGTTTTTAATGAAATTTCTAATTTAAAGAAAAATAATTTTGATGATGATCTTGGTTTTGATAATTTGAATTTAAATGAACCCCCTCCTTAAAATAGCAACTTGGATGCACCTTCTTCCGAAATTTCCTTACCCAAGGAATGGAAGTATATAGATGCTCATCCAAAGGAGCTAATTATAGGAGATACATCAAAAGGGGTTCAAACTCGTTCCTCTTTCAAGAATTTTTGTGCTAACACCGCCTTCCTTTCTCAAATCGAACCTAAATGCATTGACGAGGCTATAAAAGATGATTTTTGAGTTATTGCAATACAAGAGGAATTGAATCAATTTGAGAGGAATAAGGTATGGAAGCTTGTTCCTAGACCTAGTGACCATTTAGTCATTGGTACTAAATGGGTCTTTAGAAACAAGCAAGACGAAAATGGTATCATGGTTAGAAACAAGGCTAGATTAGTGGCCAAAGGTTTCAACCAAGAAGAAGGTATCGATTACGAAGAAACCTTCGCTCCCGTGGCTCGATTAGAAGCCATAAGGATGCTCCTTACCTATGCTAGCAGTAATAATTTTAAACTATTTCAAATGGATGTCAAATTTATTTCCGAAGAAGTATATGTCGAACAACCTCCCGGATTTGAAAATTCTCTTCTTCCTAATCATGTATTCAAATTGACGAAGGCTCTCTATGGCTTGAAACAAGCTCCTAAAGCTTGGTATAAAAGGCTTAGTTCCTTTCTTATTTTAAATAATTTTACCAAAAGCAAGGTTGATACTACATTGTTTATTAAACATTTTGAAAATAATTTTCTTATTATGCAAATTTATGTTGACGATATTATTTTTGGCTCTTCGGATGAATCACTATGTGAATCATTTGCCAAATGTATGAGTCATGAATTTGAAATAAGTTTAATGGGTGAATTAACTTTCTTTTTAGGATTACAAATCAAATAACTTAGGGATGGTATATTTCTTAACCAATCTAAATATACATTAGAATTGTTAAAACGATTTAACATGGATAATTCAAAAGCAATAAACACCCATATGAGTACTGCGACTAAGTTAGATATGGATGAAAATAGTGAAAATTTCGATCAAAAAACATATAGGGGAAGGATAGGTAGTCGACTCTATCTCACCGTGACTAGACCGGATATTATGTTTAGTGTAGGACTTTGCGCTAGGTTTCAATCAAATCCTAAATTTTCTTATCTTAAAAGTGTTAAAAGAATATTTAGGTATCTTAAAGGAACTCCAAATCTAGGATTGTGGTATCCAAAATCTGAAAAATTTGATTTAATAGCTTATGTAGATACCGATTTTGGCGGATGCATGATAGATAGAAAAAGTACATCCGGAACATGCCAATTTTTAGGACATGCACTTGTTTCTTGGACTTCCAAGAAACAAAATTCAGTTGGACTATCTACGGCGGAAGCCGAGTACATTGCTGCAAGTGCATGCTGTGCACAAGTTGTTTGGATGAAAAATACATTAGAAGACTATGGAATTTACTTTAAAAATATTCACATAAAATGTGATAATACTAGTGCCATATGTCTTACTAAAAAACCAATTCAGCACTCTAGAACTAAGCATATCGATATTAGGCATCATTTCATACGCGTTCATGTCCTTAACAATAATGTTGTTTTAGAATTTATTGACATAAAGCATCAATTGGCAGATATTTTTACAAAAGCCTTAAATGAAGACCAATTTGAATTCATTAGAAGGGAACTAGGCATGTTAAATTGTCCTTGAAAATAAGCTTGTTTGAATATATTTTTCAAAAAATGTCTCATCCTTTTTCGTTCTTCTATGGATTTGACTTCATCATTCTCCTTCGATTCAAGATGATATACTGAAGTACAACTCATTATCTTAACCTATCTTGAGTCAAACACCTCTAAAAGAAAAAAAAAAAAAAAATTCTAACGCAGCACACCAGCGGTGTGCCACTAGAACCGACGGTAGCACCGCCTGAGCGCTCGGGCGCCAGGCGGTGGCACTGCTCGGTTTGGCGATGGCACCGCCCGAGACACCCTATAAACCCCAAATGGTTAGGGCCGCCGGTGACACCGCCCCTAACCCGAGGAAGCCTTGCTCCAACTCTCCCAAACTCTCTCAATCCCTGATTCTAACCTCTACAAACCTTGGAGGGGGATTCTTGTTGGTCCAAGCTCTCCATCCTCCAAGAAACACTCCATAAGGTAAAATCCTTCCTTCCCTTTCTTCTTGTTTTACCTACTCATTACAATTTCATATTTTTTTCTCTAGAAAATGGCTCCTAAGAGATCAAAAGGGAAAAGGATTGAAGGAGATTCATATGACCACGATCTTTTTAGATCCAAAGAAGAAGCCCTTAGGTTTCCAAAATTTGAAACAAGATATATCCATAAGGGTAAGCACGTTGATCTCGATGAACTAGGAGACATAGAACCCTTAGGTGGTTTGCTCATCTAGAGGCCCTACCTCTCCTACAAATAGATGAACCAATTTATCCTAGGATAGTTAGGCTCTTTTATGCAAACCTATGGGTAGATAATGATAGCCTAAGTACTTACCTTTTAGGAACACAAATTAAGATTTCTGATCATACTATTTTTGAACTAATTGGCATCACTGAAAAAGATAGGGGCTGCTATTTTAGAGGTAAATGGGATGTTAATATAATAGGAGCAACTTACACCGAAGCTGTCGAAACCATTTTTGCAAACTCGGACCTCGGAAGAATACCCAAGAGTTGCGAACACTTACTACCTTTTAACGCTAAGATTCTTCATCATATCATAACAAGCATACTATTCCCTAAGCAATATCATCTTGATGAAATGAGTCTAATAGAGATAACCATGATGTATTGGATTATGACTGGTCAACATAACTGTTTTGGATATTCAATACGGCAACACATGCAGGATATTACAACTAAAGATACTATGTTGCCATATGGGGGGTTAATCACTAGATTTCTTCATGCCTATGACATTTGCATCCCACCCGATGAAGAAACAATTCAAAGTGATAGATATAACATCATCAATAAAAATCTACTAAAGAGACTTAGGTGCACATTTAACAATAGAATATGGGTAAGGCAACCTAGGAGGATTGATCCTATTCCTCCACCAGTAGAAAGAAACACCAATTTCTATGGGAAATGAATCTCCTCCTTCTAGTCCCTTGGGTGCAGCACCTTCAGCTCCTGGTTCATCCTCTGAAGGACTCATTATGGTAGAGCTGTCTCAGATCAAATTCCAACAAGACCAACTCAAATCGCAGCAAGAACAAATTCAACTCCAGCAAATTGAAATTTTGAAGGAACTACGACAACTAAATCAAAAAATAGATGTTATGTATCAATACTATGCATTACCTCCTCCTAAGGATTGATGTATCTTTTTATTTTGTTCAGTTTACTCTTAATATCAAGTTTGAAGCTGGTCATCTTTTGAACGAAAACTGAACCTTCTTTTTACATGTAATTTTAAAATTCTGGATATATGTTTATGGATGAATGTTGAATTTTCCTTTATGATGAACTTTGCGTAAATATTTTAGCATACTTAATTTTGGATGATAAAATTTTTGTATGATCAATGTTATAATCACAAATTATGTGCTTCAAGTCTCATTCCCTTTTTGTTGATGACAAAGGGGGAGAAAAGTGATGACTTGTACCATTTTGATAGCATGACTTATATGAATTGCAAAAGCTTGTATGAATGTCTTATATGCCTTGCAAAATGCCTTGCAAAATCCTTGAAAATATCACAAGATTGATTGATCATATTGAAAGCATGCCTTACATCTATATCATGAAATTCATGTTGAAAATCTTTATCTCCTGTCGTAGTAAAAATCGTCCCATATCATTTGACTTATGATTTTCATCGAAGTTTTGTATTTACTATTGCTTAATGAGAATAACGATAAGTTCTACGGTTAGAACTTATTAGTTTATGCTTGAATTCAATGGATGAAATTCAAGTGTTTTCATCTTCTCATAATATGGCATATAGATAGGGGGAGTTATGTTTAACTCCGTCATCAATTGATTGTCATCATAAAAAAGGGGGAGATTGTTGAATCTTGGATTTTGATGATAAAATCAATTGATGGGTTAATTGATCTAATCCATATTATTGAGTTAAGTGTGCAGGATTAACTACGATAACTAGAAAATACAAAGCAAGAATATCGGAGTCAAGTTCGATGGACGTTTAAGAGTCCGAAGAATCGTCGGAGATGCTGCCGAAACCAACCGAGAAGAAATCGGGAACCTATCGGAATTTTTGGAAGTTCGCCGAAGAGATTGTCGGAGGTTCACGGAGATCACCGAGAAGGCTCGGCTACTCCTTAAAGTCATCACAAGTTCGGGAGCTTGTTGGGAGTCCGTCGGAAGAAGTTCATCGGAAAAATAGCTGGAACAAGACTCGACGTTCATAGTTGAAAACTTGCTTAGGATGTGTTTTGTTATGTAGTTCACTTGTAATTAGGATTAGGATTAAGAGATAATCCTATATCCTGGTTAGGGGCCAACTGGGCCCAAAATTAGACTTGGTTTGGGCTAAATTTGAAGCCCAACTAGTGAACCGAAGGGTCTGGCGGTGGCACCGCCAGTCCACTGTCAGTGTCAGAAACTGACAGGCGGTGGCACCGCCACTGACAGGCGGTGGCACCGCCAGCATCAGAAACCAAAGAAGATTCAAATTTTGGAGCCCAAATTTGAATCCTCTTGAGGCCTATAAATACCCCTCAAATCTCAGTTGAGATTATAACTTTTTGAGAAGCAATTGATTGAGAGAAAGGTCATAAAAAAGCCTTTGCTAGTCTTGTTTTCAATTTGTTAGTGTTCGCCTCCTTCGTTCTTGCTGAAAATCTATAAGAGAGTGAACCGCTTGTAAAAGGTTGTAAGAGGGGTATTTACCCTTCCCCGTCAAGAGATTTGCTAGTGGAAGGTGGGAGCCTCATCGAAGAGGGGCCTCGCAAGTGGATGTAGGTCATTTGACCGAACCACTATAAAATCGGTGTGATCTCTGGTTTGCATTTACTTATTATCATTTATATTACTGCAAATCATTTGCACTTTAATGCTCTACTTCTTTATCTCCGTCTTACTTATCCCTTCAAGTTAGAACGCAATCGAAACGGTTTCAAACGAAAACGTTGCTTTTATCGTACAAAGTTTCCGAAAGTGTTTAAATCGTCAAAAGTTTATCATACTTTACTGCTGCACTAATTCACCCCCCCCTCTTAGTGCCGCTCCGATCCTAACAGCCCGTACCTTAAAATTTCGGGGATTTGAATTTTGGCACCATTTTTGAAACCATTTGGGGCCTATAAAGGAATATTGCTGGTGCATTCTTCAGCCCAAATGGCATAGCAAGCCATTCATATAGTCCATCAGGAACCCAAAAGGCAGTCCATTCAATTGAATCCGGGTGCATAGCAACCTGATGGAAACCAGACTTTAGGTCAAATTTCGAATATACTTTGCTATTGCTGACCTTTTTTAGGATGGTGTTGATTCCGGAAGGCTATATTGGTCTTTTTCCATAATGTCATTTAGCCTTTTGTAATTGAAAACCATCCTTTCTTTGCCCTTCTTCTCTATTCCAGTAGTTGGATCAATAGTTGTCCCTGAGTTGACAATTATGGCTGTCGTCCGGTGCCTACTCTTGCTGGGTCTTATCACTCCTATTTCCAGTAGGGCTCTTATGTGCTTTGAAAATGCTTCCTTGGCCTTCGGTGTAAGGTGTTTCAGGGGCTTGTCTTCTACTGTGAAATCAGGGTTTTTGATCTCTAGTTTGCACTAAATCTTGTTCTTTCCCCAATGCTTAAGGGGGTCCTCTCCGATGTATCCTTGGGCTTTTAGTTGATTTAGTAGGCCTCCAAATTTTGTCCTGATAGTACTATCGCTCTGTTGGGCTTCTGTTGAGAAGTACATTGCTTCTTGGATCTGGATGTAGTCATCTTCTTCGAGATCCAATTCCTCTATGGCTGTTGCGGCTGGGATGTAGGGTAGTGTGTTAACCGTAGTAAGGTTCTTATAAAAAGTGACTATGTTACCTTCTATCCTTACTCCTCCTTGCATTGCCCTTATGAAATTGCATCCGATTATCATCTGGATGTCATCCCCAAGCCTCATTGTAAACGCATAAGTGTAAGGGATTCTGAAGGTGTTATCCCCAATAGTCATCTTGCCTCCCTTCAGTTTTTTATTTGCTGTAGTTTTGGAGGTAATCCCGTTGAAATGTACAATGTAGGGGTTTTCTTCCATCACGGCATCTGGTACAGCTTTTTCGTCTATGCAGCAGGTAGTGGCACTTGTATCTAGTATGGCATTAACTTCAAAAGGGATTTCAATTTGTACCTTTAAGTTAAAGAGCATATTCTTGGATCTTTTTGATCCACTTGTTTCCTTTGTTTCCATGGACAGGATTTTCTGAGTTTCTTCTTCTAGTAGGACGAAGGCTTCCTCGTTTTCTTCCATTTCCCCTTTTCCTAACCTTTGTATTTCCTTTAAGAGATCAGCCTTTTCTAGTCTCAGTCTGTCTACTTCTATTACTTCCCTGTCCAGTTTGTCATATTTTTCCTTTAGCTCTAGTACCTCGTTTTTCAAACGGAGGTTTTCTTGGGCTATGGCTATGGACTGGACGTGCATTTCTTCAAGTTCTCTGGTCTTTTTTTGTTCGGATTCTACAGCCATCTTGAGCCTCCTTATCTCTACTTCACAGTGATTAATGAAATCTTGTTGTTGCTGAAGCAGGTTTTTGAGCTCATACCTTGTGAGTTCTTCCATCATGACGGGGGTTCTTTTGTCAAAATAATACATACTACACATCCTGCATGAAGTGATCTTGCACAAGGGACAATGCCTCCTGTGCCTCTTTTGTGATGCTCTTTTGCAGCATTTACACCTTTCCAGACTGGGTGGTAGCTCGGTGTTGATTTCCCATATGTGTCTGCATTCGGCTTGTGCTTGGAAAACTTGTATCCTTGCCCGGTATGGACGGCTCCCCGAGGCTCAATGCACAGCTCCCCGAGGCTCAGTGCAAAGAGAGGTACTCGCCTTTTCTCAAAGGCAGAAACTATTGATCCTTTAGGCGGAATCTTCGGTGAGTGCTAGCATCCTTTCTAGTTGTTGTTGTTGTTGGAGGATAGTTGGCAGCCAGTCTCTATACCAATTATCCCTTCCCCCACTCCTCCTTTGGTACTCTCTTGCTTTTGCTGAGTGAATGTCGTGGAAGCAGCTACTCCAGCTATTCCTGCATAGATAAGTAAGAAATATTGAGCAAAACTCTATAATTATAAAGTTGTAAACCTTAGAAAGTTTAGTTCTCTCTTCCCAAAGCTTAGAGAGAGTTCTAAGGGTGGTGTGAGAGGGATACCTTATAAAAGAGGGTTGTAAAAGGTTGTCTCCTAAACTTGTGAAAAGGAGAAGAGGGGTGTAAAAGGTGGTTGGTCTTTGCCTATTGAAGGAAGACCAATAGTGGATGCCAGTGGCCTCGATGGAAGAGGAATCGACGAAGTGGATGTAGGTCACAACGACCGAACCACTATAAAAATCTGGTTTGCGTTTCTCTTCAGCAATTTACTTTAACTACAAACCACTTTACTTTCTTTACATCCACTACACTCTTCTATGCACTTTCAAAGTTATTACCATTACGAAATGGTTTTTCATCGGAAACGGATTTAATTGCAATGAAGTTTTTAACCGATTCAATTTTTACTGCTACACTAATTCACCCTCCCCCCCCCCCCCCCCCCTCTCTTAGTGCCAACTCATTCCTAACAAACTCGACCACAAATGCGAAGTACATTGCTACAGTAGAGGCTGTTAGGATCAAGAGCCGGCACTAAGAGGGGGGGAGTGAATTAGTGTAGTGGTAAAATACGTCGATTCTGGAAAATCTCTTCGTACAATAAAAAATGAACTCGGAAATGCTTAACTTTAAAAACATGTTTGTCAAAGTATTGAAGGCAGTAAGCAAGTAAAATGGTTTGCAATAAAGTGAATGGTAACAATAGAAATGTAATCTTCTTATCAGCCTGAACTTCTGGCGTAATGAATTCCAAGCTTAGATCTGGACTTCCAACCGGAGCCTTGAATAGGCTAGTCCAAGGCCGAGGGTCATTGGAAATTAGAGCAGGCTGCCGCGATCTAGAGCGCGACCTGCTTCGATGCTGCTTCATCGAAGGAGTTTCTCTCTGGAGAGGATATGGTGGAGGAGCAACTTGAGGGATAACGGTAGGGAGTCTTGCCATCGTTTCAACCCTCCCGCCACCGTCGCCAGCCCTAGGGGCCGTCGATGCCATGTTTGATCCCTCTTCTGGTCACCGCTACAGAATCGTCACCATAGGGAAAAGTCACCGCTGCAGAATTTCAGATCGTCGCTACAGTACCGTCGCCCTAGATCTAGTCGCCGCTGCAGTGTCGTCGCCGCTACAGTACCGTCGAACCAGATCTGGTCACGCTGCAGTGTCGTCGGCGCTACAGTACGTCGACCTAGATCTGGATCTGGTCGCGCTGCAGTGTCGCCGCCGCTACAGTACCGTCGCCCTAGATCTGGTCGCCGCTGCAATGTCGCCGCCGCTACAGTAACGTCGACCCAGATCTGGTCGCCGCTGCAGTGTCGTCGGCGCTACAGTACGTCGACCTAGATCTAGATCTGGTCGTGTCGCCCTAGATCTGGTCGCCGCTGCAGTGTTGCCGCCGCTACAGTGTCGCCCTAGATCTGGTCGCCGCTGCAGTGTCGCCGCCACTACAGTGTCGCCCCTAGATCTGGTCGCCGCTGTAGTGTCGCCGCCCTAGACACAGTGTCGCCCTACAGTGTCGCCGCCGCTACAGTGTCGCCGCCCTGGGCTACCTCGCCGATGGCGATTCAGCAGAGCTTATTGAGACATGGTCAATGGCGATTGTTGGCTATGTGGTAGGTCTCAAAACATCTTATTTCCCATTATCCTCATTTATCAAAACTCGATGGGGAATATCGTCATTTGATCTTCATATGCTGGAGAACGGATTCTTTGTTTGCAAGCTATACTCTGAAGAAGATTTGCAACGAATCCTCGAAGGATTCTGGACTATCCGCGGTCATCCAATGATTTTACGACGTTGGTCTCCTGATGTCCGTTTGGAGTTAGATAGCCTACAGTCTATTCCATTATGGGTATCCTTTCAAGGACTGCCTCTACATCTTTGGAGTCAACGTTTTATTGCAAAGTTATGCAGCACTCTGGGACAGCCACTCTACATCGACAAAGCAACAGCAGCTCAGACGAGATTAGCATTTGCACGAGCATGTGTGCTGGTTTCTTCCGATGAAGATCTTCCTAATGAAGTTTTCTATCGCGATCTTGACGGGAACACTCGGATGGTACATGTCTCATATTCCTGGAAGCCACAACGATGTCAGCGTTGCTTATCTTTTGGTCATGCAAATGGAGCTTGTCAGCAAACCCCACAACCAACCACAAAGGTCTATCGACCACGTCAAGCACCTCAGCAACAAAGTGATTCTTCTCTAATGGCAGTAGCACCGATGGTGGCGAAAACTATTGAGCATTCCGACTCGCAAGGAAAGCACCGCGGACAGAAGGACAATTCTAAAACTTTATCTCTTCCTATAATGTCAGAGCCTTCCACAACAGAGGTTTCCCATGGTACTAGTGGACAGGAGAAACATAAGTCAGGAACTTCATCTCTTCTAATATCATCAGATCCATCCACAATAGCTCAACGAACTCAGGCCCAAGCAAATCTCGCCAGCAACGATATTCTTCCTCAACAAACTCAGGCCACAACAAACATCGCCAACAAGGATATTCCGACTCAACAAACTCATGCCCCAACAAACCTCTCTAGCCACGCTGCTCCAACAAGTACTATCCAGGATATTGTGCTGCAACAATCTTATCGAGCTTCAACAAACCCTGCCAATCAAGACCACATGATTCAAGGTACTTTAAAGTTTAAAAATCTGCAAGCTGTAGATGAAGTGGATAAATATAGGAATAAAGCCATAAAAGGTAAGGATATTGTGCGGGAGGAAAATACAAAACCGAAGGATAAGAAAAAGGATGGTACAATCCATCCAAAGTCGTAGGATGAATACCTTACTACCTTTTCATTTGTTTATTACTAATGAAGATAACATGCTGGAATGTTCGCGGACTTAATAAGTCAGAGAAATGTCGGGAGCTCAACAGAATAATCAAGTCTGCCGCATGTGATATTGTTATTCTAGTGGAAACGAAAATTAAACAATCGCGCGTTCAAGCTCAAAAGAATTTAATATGGCCAGACGCTGAACTGTTTACCAATGACTCAAATGAAACTTTTGGTAGAATATAGGTCTTATGGAATCCTAACTCTATTAATGCTTGGTTTATTTCTGCTACTGATCAATTCATTCATCTTAAGGTAGAGGATAAAAAGAATGGCTGTCAATTCAATTTCACTGGTATATATGCTTCAAACAGTATGCAAGAAAGAAATACTCTTTGGTCTGACCTGACTAATATTGTAAATGGCTGTCTCAATGTACCTTGGATTGTTCTTGGAGACTTTAATACTGTTCGGTACACAAATGAAAAAGTGGGGGGTAGACAACTTTCAGAAAGTCAGCTTCAAAGTTTTAATGATTACATTGACACTGCAGCATTGTTTGATATGAAATCTGTGGGTAATTGGCTCTCCTGGAGTAATCAAGGTGCTGCTAACAAAAAAATAATGGCTCGACTTGATAGGTGTTTGATTAACCATGAATGGTTAACAGTTTACCCAAATTCACTTCTTGAGTATGGTGCTCCTTTGTTTTCTGACCATTCTTTAATGTATATACACGCAGAAAAAGCGACACCAAGAGGCAAGAAACCGTTTAGATTCTTTAACATGTGGAGTACTCATCCTCAATTTCTTAATGTTATCAGATCTGCTTGGAATGTTAATGTGCATGGATCTCCCCCTTACATCTTATGTCAAAAGCTCAAAGCCTGTAAAGCAGCACTAAAGGAGTGGAATACAAATACCTTTGGCAATATTACCACCAGAGTTCAATTTTGCAGAAAGGAACTAATGTCATTGCAACATGAGCTGCAACTTCAGCCAAATGATGAAAATATTATCTACAAAGAGATGGAAGCCAGAAATAACTTCATGCAAGCCTTAAAACAGGAGGAAAGTTCTGCAAAGCAGAAGTCTCGACAGCATTGGCTTACACTAGGGGATTCCAATACTAAATTTTTCTATGCTTCAATTGCTACTCGAAGGGCTGTTAACCGTATCAGCAAATGCAGAGACAAAGATGATAATCTTATTGAGAATTTAGATGAGGTTAAAGCACACATAGAGCAATTTTTTTATTCCTTACTCAATCAAGCTGGGAAACCTAATAACATTCATGTGGAGCCGACTAGAAAACTTGATTCGGAAGCTATTTCAATCCTCAATGCCCCAATTACAGATGACGAAATTGTATGTGTTGTCTTTAAGTCACCAAAGCACAAAAGCCCAGGTCCAGATGGATTTCCAGCTGAATTTTACCAAACTGCTTGGTCTATTATTGGAAATGATGTGATCAAAGCTTGCCAACATTTTTTCTCTTCAGGTCATATTCTTAGAGAGATGAATTGCACTTTTATTTCTTTAATTCCGAAGAATGCAGGGGCTGATTCACTAGAGAACTATCGACCCATATCATTATGCAACTTTATATACAAGATCATCTCCAAAGTATTGGCAAATAGAATGCAAAAGGTATTACACAAGATCATTAGCCCAAATCAAGCTGCTTTCATCAAAGGGAGAAGTATACATCATAACATTTTGCTTGCTAATGACTTGGTCAAAGATTTGCATTCAAAAGCAAGAGGGACAAAAATCTGCATTAAAGCTGATCTAAGGAAAGCCTTTGATTCAGTTAATAGGAAATTTATCTATAAGATGCTCCTTGATATGAACTTCCCACAGCAATGGATTAATTGGATTCAATCTTGCCTAGAAACTCCAAAGTTTTCGATACTCTTTAATGGCTCACCAATTGGTTTTTTTGGGAGCACGAATGGCATCCGACAAGGTGATCCACTCTCTCCGTATCTCTTTACTATTGCGATGGAAGGACTTAGCTGTATGTTGGAACACGCAGTCTTAAATGACAGCATTAAGGTACCAAGTGCTGGTTCTGTTCATATATCACATATAACATTTGCAGATGACTTACTTATCTTTCTCCAAAATGAACCAACTTCAGTAAAGAACCTGGCTACTATTATGAATGACTTTGGTATGGTTTCTGGACTTCAGTTAAATCATGCGAAAAGTAAAGTATATATGAGCCCTTACGTTGAGGATAAGGTCTTTATTTCACAAACTTTGGGGGTTAGTGAAGGAAGCTTGCCAGTTCCTTATTTGGGTCTCCCGCTCATATCCACAGGCATTCACAAAACCCACTGTCAACCTATCTTGCAAAAAATAAAGAATAGAATTTCTTCTTGGAAAAATAGGTTTCTATCAAAAGCAGGACGACTCGAACTCATCCGTTCGGTATTGCACTCCTACTCTATATATTGGTGTAATGCATTTCTTCTGCCTGCTGGACTTCTCCAAGATATTGAACGGTTATTAATGAACTTCTTCTGGAATGGCACAAATGATAAGGCAATGCATATGGTAAATTGGGATAGTATTTGCAAACCGAAAGATGAAGGGGGGCTAAATTTAAGAAATACTAGAGATTGGAATCAAGCATGTTTGGTACAGCAATTGTGGGATCTTTTGCAAAACAAATGTTCCTTATGGTCACATTGGGTTTCTGCTAAGTATCTCTCAAAGGAATCAATATGGGAAATTTCAACAAGAACATACCACTCTGCAGCTTGGAAAGGAATTTTAAAGGCAAGGAATTGGCTAATCAAACACATTTCGTATGCAATCTCTTCTGGAACTAGTACTAATATGTGGTACGATCCTTGGGTGAATGGGAAGAGTATATTTCAATTATATGGCGACAGAATACGAAAAGATCTTGGGGCTCCCAAAGATTGGAAGGTTTCCGAGTTCATCGCTAACGGTACTTGGTGTCTCCCTAATCCTATTTCTCCTGAAATGTTATCACTTTGGCCGACTATCATAGCTATTCGAATCAGGAACAACTCTTCAGATATACTTATTTGGCCTCATGACAATGGTAAATTTAGTGCCACATCCGCATGGAATCAAATTAGGCAAAGAAATAACAAGTGGGTCCCAAGCAGTTGGACATGGGATCGACCGGGATCACAAAGACACTCCTTATGTACATGGCAGGCCCTTCTCAATAAACTACCTACAATAGACAATATGAAAAGAAGAGGTATCTATCATGTTAACCGATGCTCCCTTTGTTTGCAACAAGAAGAAACTGTTGACCACCTCTATTTTGCTTGTGATTATGCAAAATGGATATGGAAGGAGATTCTCCAGCGATTTGAACTCAATAGACTGCCGCAACCAAACTTGCACCAAGAACTAGGCGACCTTATGCAATGTTTCTCAAGAAAAGGGCCTCTTACACAACTGGCAAAGGTTATTTTCAGATGTGCTATTTGGTGGATGTGGAAGGAGAGATGTAATAGAATCTTTGAATGTCAACACACAAACAATGCTCAGCTCTTGAAAGAGATTATTAGAGACTCAAGATCCTGTATGGAGCATGAACTCAAAACCGAGCACTTCACCCGAAGAGAAAAAGATATTTTTATCAAATTTAATTTTGCTATTAGCTAAAGATCTTGGGAATGATGCCAAATAATGTACCCACAGATAGTTATAGTCTATAGCATGTGTAGTCATAACTATCGCATTAGCACTCTATGAGTTACTTGGCTTTGTCTATGACTTGTATAGATAAAGCTATTTGTAGAAACTTTACACATAATGAATTTTACTTTTACTTACCAAAAAAAAAAAAGATAAGGCAATGCATATGGTAAATTGGGATAGCATTTGCAAACCGAAAGATGAAGGGGGGCTAAATTTGAGAAATACTAGAGATTGGAATCAAGCATGTTTGGTACAGCAATTGTGGGATCTTTTGCAAAACAAATGTTCCTTATGGTCACATTGGGTTTCTGCTAAGTATCTCTCAAAGGAATCAATATGGGAAATTTCAACAAGAACATACCACTCTACAGCTTGGAAAGGAATTTTAAAGGCAAGGAATTGGCTAATCAAACACATTTCGTATGCAATCTCTTCTGGAACTAGTACTAATATGTGGTACGATCCTTGGGTGAATGGGAAGAGTATATTTCAATTATATGGCGACAGAATACGAAAAGATCTTGGGGCTCCCAAAGATTGGAAGGTTTCCGAGTTCATCGCTAACGGTACTTGGTGTCTCCCTAATCCTATTTCTCCTGAAATGTTATCACTTTGGCCGACTATCATAGCTATTCGAATCAGGAACAACTCTTCAGATATACTTATTTGGCCTCATGACAATGTTAAATTTAGTGCCACATCCGCATGGAATCAAATTAGGCAAAGAAATAACAAGTGGGTCCCAAGCAGTTGGACATGGGATCGATCGGGATCACAAAGACACTCCTTATGTACATGGCAGGCCCTTCTCAATAAACTACCTACAATAGACAATATGAAAAGAAGAGGTATCTATCATGTTAACCGATGCTCCCTTTGTTTGCAACAAGAAGAAACTGTGGACCACCTCTATTTTGCTTGTGATTATACAAAATGGATATGGAAGGAGATTCTCCAGCGATTTGAACTCAATAGACTGCCGCAACCAAACTTGCACCAAGAACTAGGCGACCTTATGCAATGTTTCTCAAGAAAAGGGCCTCTTACACAACTGGCAAAGGTTATTTTTAGATGTGCTATTTGGTGGATGTGGAAGGAGAGATGTAATAGAATCTTTGAATGTCAACACACAAACAATGCTCAGCTCTTGAAAGAGATTATTAGAGACTCAAGATCCTGTATGGAGCATGAACTCAAAACCGAGCACTTCACCCGAAGAGAAAAAGATATTTTTATCAAATTTAATTTTGCTATTAGCTAAAGATCTTGGGAATGATGCCAAATAATGTACCCACAGGTAGTTATAGTCTACAGCATGTGTAGTCATAACTATCGCATTAGCCACTCTATGAGTTACTTGGCTTTGTCTATGACTTGTATAGATAAAGCTATTTGTAGAAACTTTACACATAATGAATTTTACTTTTACTTACCAAAAAAAAAACAATAGAAATGTAAATTAGAGAATATGCTAATTTTATAGTGGTTTGGTCATCGTGACCTATATCCAATCCGTCGATTCCTCTTCCGTCGAGGCCACCGGCATCCACTATCGGTCTTTCTTCAATAGGCGAAGACCAACCACCTTTTACACCCCTTTTCTCCTTTTCACAGGTTTAGGAGACAACCTTTACAAGCACTCATTCCTCCGAAACAGAATTCTAAACTTAGATTAAAGGAGGGGATTGCTCAAGTGATTATAATAGGGTGTAAATGGTGATTGGCCCCTATTGAAGGAAGGCCTCTAGTGGACGTCGGTGACCTCGTCGAAGGAGGAAGCCGAAAGTAGATGTAGGTCACGATTGACCGAATCACTATAAATTGTCATGTTCTCTGGTTTACATTTACTTCATACTATTACCTTACTTGAAACCCCTTTAATAGCTTACTGCCTTCAATACTTTTCCGCACGCTTTCAATCACATAAATTAAAACTAAAAAAGTTTTAGTTATCTATAAGAATCATTCATAATTATATTCAATGAAACCAATGCATAATGATGTAATAAAAATATTAAATGTTTTAATACTATGATTGACGATTTTATACATGAGATTTTAAAAGTTATACATGATGATTTTTGTGATTTTTTTTTTTGATCCTAAACATTGATACATGTTTTTATTTGCCATAAAAGAAAAGAACATGCATGTATGAAATAAATCACATGAATTAAAACAACTAAAAAGTGGAAAGGTTTCTTCTTAAAAAATTTATTTTTCCAACTTTATCAATTTTTCAAAAAGGGAAATTATTGAATCTATTTGTATCACTTTTGTGAATCTCTTGAAAATGATCTTGATTTGATGATTTAAATGAGCTTTATCTTGATTTTTCAAAATTTATAAATTGAGATTTCTTATAATTAAGTCAAGATTCTATATGCATGAATTAATGTCTTGTTCTCTTACAAGATTGAATGAATTCTATCTTTTTCATGATTTTCTAAGAATTCTTTACATTATTTATTTAAGATTTGTTAAAATGAATCACAGTTTCTCTTGATTTTTCGAAATTATAACTTGAGTACTCATTTTATAAATCAAGATTGTTAATTATGATTCTCTCATTTTATCAAAGAGAACATTTTTCAAAATTAATAATTAAGCTATGTTCTCTTGATTTTTCGATACCCACAATTTGAGAAAATGTACCTTGATACTTGGAACATTTTATGCATAAATTGATTTTCTTTATGATTCAATACTCCTTTGTAATTATGATATGTTTATCGCATGATATGACTGAATCAATGTTATAAAAGAAAAATGAAATTGTTAGCTTGCTAATTGTAAAAATATATGCTAGCTTGAATGATAAAACATGAGATTGTCTATAGTGCAAATTTATTGTTCTCATGATGTGTAGATTGAAATAATGATTAGAATCTTGATGGTTTTTATGACAATTTATTTTTCGATCCTAAATGATTGATGATGTATATATATATTTTTTGGCACAAAAAGGATAAAGGCATGCTTGTATGAAACAACTAAATAGAGAAAAGTATTTTTCTTGAAAATTCTTTTTCTCTATCTTATTGACTTTAATGAATCCATTTGTAATATTTTTATGAATCTCATGGATTAAGAAAATGATTTGAATTTAATCGGTTTTATTGAAATCATGATCTTGATTTCTCAAAATTATAATTTGAATTTTCTATTGAATGAATCAAGATTGTTTTCCATTTAAAAGGAGATTTGTCGAAATGTTTCATGATCTTTTAGTATTCATGATCTTGATAATTATGTTTTGAAACTTTATGTAAATCAAGATTGTTCATCATGATTCTCTTTTTGAATATTTAAAGAGGAGAATTTTCTAGATGAATCATGATTTTGATGATTGAATATTGGATATGCATGAATTGAGATCTTGCTCTCCTACTATTCTTTTTCTATTCACCAAAAAGAAGACTAATTCTAATAAACCATGATATGCTATATGAATTTTATTGTATTCATGAAGTAATATCTCATCACCAAATTTTTTTTTATATTCCTTCATGTGATGATATGAATGCATTAAACACTTATGATATTATTTTTATACAATTCTGTGTATTCATAATATATTTATCTCATTACCCAATTAATTCTTCTTGATATTCCTAATGTGATGAAATGAAATTATGCATGAAATACAAATGGGGAGAAGTTTTGATCATGCATGGTAGGATGCAATTTGACAAATTAATACAATCATGATTTGAAACATTTATGATTTGAAATTATGCATGCAATTGCTTTTTATTATGATGATATTTGCATATAATATGTATCATGAATGCTCTAAATGATGAATGTTTGGTATCATGATCAAAATATTGATAAATGCTATGATTTGTTAACAAAATGATGTATCGTGTATGATATGCCCATAGTGATTAATTTATTTGTATAATGCATGAAGTAAGGATACAAATATAAAGTTTTAAAATTATGCATATTTTAATTTGAAAACATGATGATGCACAAATAAGATTAATACTTACCTTTGTCATGATTTAAAAATTGATGTAAAGGGTCTTCCTTTCCTTTTGCCAATGATAAAGGGGGAGAAAGAGTTGCTAATGTGCTATCTTGAATTGATCTAAAGGGTCATCTCAAAGAGAAATTAGCTAGTTTGCACAAGTCAAGAAAATGCAAAAACTAGCTTACCTTCTTCCACATCTAAAGAGAAGATGCAAATGTAACACTTGCCAAATTGTTTGCTTGCCTCATGTAAAATATTGTCTCTTGCTAGTTTGGCATTTTGCTAAAGAAGCAAAAATGATACTTCTCAAAAGAGAAGAAAGAGCTTACTATCTTGAACATCACAAGCTTGCCTATCTTAAGAAATAAAAATTGCAAAAGTGCTATCTTGCCTATCTCAAGAAGCAAAACTTGCAACTTGCACATTGCAATAGGAAGCAAGAATCATGAGCTTACACAAGAAAGCTACTTGCATTTGCTTTCGAAATTTTTGTTAGCTTGTATGTAGCAAAACATGCATATCGTAAAAATTGGTAGCTTGTAGCCTAAAGAGAAGCAAACAGTTGCTAAACTAACACATCTTTAATTGCTAGATTGCATGATGATAAAATTTGATAATATGTTTATTATGCAATGATTTGAACTTTTTATCTCTAAACACATAAGAGTTGGAACTTCTCCTTTTTGTTGATGACAAAGGGGGAGAAGTATGATGACATGACATGTTATGCATAAGTTTATGATGATATATTGCTTGGAGTTTTGAATCCAAGAGTTTCTATCAATAAGCCAAATTGATAGAGGGAGTTTGTTTAAACTCTGGGAATTAAGGTTAACTACGTCATCAAGTGGTTGTCATCATAAAAAAGGAGGAGATTGTTGAATCTCATATTTTGATGATGAAACCACTTGATATGTGTTTATGATTTAATTTGCATTTTAAGTGACATAGGATATTTCGATCAGGATGAGACAATTAAAGTAGGAAAATCATGTCGCGCCGGAGGAACATGTTAGAAGATTGGACGTCGGGCCGGTGGATCGGTCAACGTATCGACAGAGGGCTTCGGACCGTGGATTCGGGCATTAGGCCAAGAAGAGCGGAGATTGTGCTAAGGATATCGGAGTTGCAGAGTCAATTAGCCGATTGAGCAATAGGCCGCAAGAGAGAACGATGTGCTGAAGAATCAGACGAAGCGTCGAGGGACCAATGACATGCCGGACAACTTGATTAATTGCTTAGGATTAATTGTCTCAATCGAAGTTTTGTTTTAAGTGTGCAGGATTAACTACGATAGCTTGAAGACATAAAACAAGTCTACCAGAGTCAAGTTTGATGGGTGTTTGAGAGTCCACCGAGAGTCTGAAGATTCGTTGGAAGTGCTACCGGAACCAACCGAGAAGAAATCGGGGACTTGCCGAAGTTTTTGGAAGTCCACTAAAGAGATCGTCGAAGGTTCGCGGAGATCACCGAGAAGGTTCGGCTACTTGCCAAAGACTCGCTGAACTCGCCACAAGATCGGGAGCCTGTTGAGAGTCCGTTGGAAGAAATCCAAAGGTGTATCGGAAGTCTGCTGGAAGATCACCGGAAAGCTCGCCGGAAGGAAACTCAATGTTGTCGGTTAAATACCAGCTTAGGACTATGTCTTAATTTCATAGTTTGTATGTAATTAGGATTAGGATTAAGAGTTAATCCTATAACCTAGTTAGGGGCCAACTGGGCCCTAATATGAACTGGTTTGGGCCAAATTTGGAGCCCAACTAGTGACCTGTAAGGATAGGCAGTGGCACCGCCTAGAACTCGAAGTATCGGGCGGTGGTACCGTCGGACTGGGCGGTGGCATTGCCCAGCACCCGAAAGGTAGGGCGGTGGCACCGTCAGCTTTGGGAACCCAAAGGAATTCAAAATTTGGAGCACAAATTTGAATTCTCTTGGGGTCTATAAATACCCCTTAATTCTCAGCAGAGAAGAGACCTTTATGAGAAGTTCGAAATTGAGAAAAAGCTTTGACAAAGTCTTATTTTCAATAGCTTAAGTGTTCACCTCCCTCTTTCTTTTTGAAAAATCTATAAGAGTGTGAACCACTTGTAAAAAGGTTGTAAGAGGGGTATTTGGTCCTTCCCCTTTAAAGTGATTTGCTGGTGAAAGTTGGGAGCCTCATCGAAGAAGGCTTCGCAAGTGGATGTAGGTCATTTGACCGAACCACTTTAAATTGCGGTTTTCCTTGAATGTGTGAGTGTTTAGCTTTCTAAAACATTTATTTACTTAGCAGCAAACTTTCAATTTTCATCCCCTTCCTTTACTCAAGCTATCTTTACTAAGTCATCCTTCGTCGAATCGAAATCTCAACACATTTATGAAATCGATTTCAAACTTACAAGTTTCAATCCGCTGCACTAATTCACCCCTCCCCCCCCTCTTAGTGCCGCTCCGATCCTAACACTTCTTGACGAGTTCCGACGAGCTTCTCTAGCAAGCTCAAAGACTTCTCGGTTGATTCCGATAGAAGTTCCGACAAACGTCCGAACTTCCGACGAACTCTCGACTCCTAATGAAGTCGCGTCCTTGACTCCAGGACTTCATTTTGCTTTATGCCTTGAAATCGTAATTAATCTTGCACATGTAGAAACATACTTCGATCTAGACAAATAATACTAAGCATTAATCATGTTGTCCGGCATGTCATTGGTCCCTCGACGCTTCGTCTGATTCTTCGGTGCATCATCCTCTCTTGCGGCCTATTGCCCAATCGGCCAATTGACTTCGCAACTCCGATATCCTTGGCACAATATCTGCTCTTCTTGGCCTAATATCTAAATCAATGGCTCGAAGCCTCTATCGATATGTCGACCGATCCACCGGCTCGACGTCCAATCTTCTAACATGTTTTCTTCCGGCACAACATGATTCTTCTTGCTTTAATTGTCTCATCCATATCGAAGCATCATGCGTCACTCAAAACGCAGATTAAATCATAAACACTATTAATTGGTTTCATCATCAAAATCCGAGATTCAACAATCTCCCCCTTTTTGATGATGATAACCAATTGATGACGGAGTTAAACTTAACTCTTGGAGTTTAAACAAACTCCCCCTATCAATAGGGCATATTTGAGTTGAACTCATGGATTCAACAATCCAAGCAATATGTCATGATAAAATCATGCATAACATGATCATACTTCACCCCTTTTGTCATCAACAAAAAGGAGAAGTCCAATTCCCATGTGTTTAGAGATATAACATTTCAAATTATTGCAATATAATCTTCAGATTTATCATCTTACAGGCTAGCAAGTCTTGGTAATGTTGAAGATAGCAAGTTCAACATCATGCTATTAGGATCAAAAGCACTAAGTGAGGGGGGAGGTGAATTAGTGCAGCGGAAAACTTTCATCGATTAAAACGATGTTCGTACGATGAAATCATTTTCGATGAAAACCGTTTTGGAAAGTTCTTCAACTTAAGATTACATGGAAGTATAGTTGACATAAAGAAATGGAGGCAATTTGCAGTTAAGATAAGGAGCAGAATGTAAATGCAAATCGAGATTTAGAGTGGTTCGGTCAATCTTGACCTATATCCACTTTTGGCTTCCCCCTTTGATAAGGTCACCGACGTCCAATAAAGGCCTTACTTCAATAGGCAAAGGCCAACCGCCCTTTTACAGCTTTACTCCTTTTGACAGGCTTAGGAGAAAACCCTTACAGATTTTCACTCCTCTCTTGAATGATCAAAACTTAGAAGAAAAGGAGAAGAACTTCTAGCCTTTTACAACACCTTTATGCTCTCAAATTCTCAGAATAAATGCAAGCTTTTTTGTTACCCTTTCATGCAGAAAGGGTGGGGTTTATATAAGCCCCAATCAGTTTGAATTTGAAGCTCAAAAGTGTCATCTCTCGGATTTCCGCGGTCCTGGCGGTACCACCACGAGAGCTATGCGGTACTACCGCCTGACACTACTCAGAGACCGAGTTCAGGTAGTACCACCGCATGATAGGGGTGGTACCACTGCCTGACTTTACTCGGAGACCGAGCTTCTGGGTGGTACCACCGCCTGACTTCGCTCGGAGACCGCCTGACTTCGCCAGCTAGGAAATCTAGGTCCAAATGTGTTGATCCATTTGGCCCAATTTGGGTCTATCAAGGGCCCAATTTGCCCCAGATTAAGTTAATGGGATCACCTCCCAATCCTAACTTATTCTACATGCTAACTATAATAATTAAGACATCAATACTGAAGATCGTGTTCTGGTGCGTCAACCGCTTCTTCCAGCAAGCTTCTAGCAAACTTCCGCCGAACATCCGACGAACCCTCGACGATGCTCCGGCGGACTTCCGACAAACTCTTGGACTTGCGACGATCCTCTTGATGAGTTCCGACGAGCTTCTTTGGCAAGCTCCTGGATTTCTCGGATTTGTTCCCGTAGAACCTTCGACGACCATCTGGACTTCTGTCGAACTCTCGAACTCCTAACATGATCTTGGTCCTGACTCCGACGCAACACCTACTACATGTCTTACTGCCATCATAGTTAATCCTACACATGTAAAACAAACTTCGATCTAGACAATTAATACTAAGCATTAATCAAGTTATCTGGCATGTTATTGGTCCCTCGACGCTTCGTCCGATTCTTCGACGCATCGTCCTCTCCTACGGCCTATTGCCCAATCGGCCAGTTAACTCCGTAACTCCAATATCCTTGGCACAATACCCGCTCTTCTTGGCCTGATGCCCGAATCCACGTCCCGAAGCATTCTGTCGATACGTCGACCAATCCACTAGCTCGACGTCCAATCTTCTGACATGTTCCTCCGGCCCAACATGATTTTTCCTACTTTAATTGTCTCATCCTGATCGAAGCATCCTGCATCACTTAAAACATAGATTAAAACATAAATATAATTATCGATTGGTTTCATCATCGAAATACGAGATTCAACAATCTCCTCCTTTTATATGATGACAACCAATTGATGATGGAGTTAACCTTAACTCCCAGAGTTTAAACAAACTTCCGCTATCAATATACCGTATTAATAGGTGTTGAATCCGGATTTTGATGATAAAATAAATTGATGGGTTAATTGATCTAATCCATATTATTGAGTTAAGTGTGCAGGATTAACTACGATAACTAGAAAACACAAAGCAAGAATACCGGAGTCAAGTTCGATGGACGTTTAACAGTCCGAAGAATCGTCGGAGATGCTACGGAACCAACCGAGAAGAAATCGGGAACCTGTCGGAATTTTCGGAAGTTCACCGAAGAGATCGTCGGAGGTTCACAGAGATCACCGAGAAGGCTCGGCTATTCGTTAAAGTCATCACAAGTTCGGGAGCTTGCTGGGAGTCCGTCGGAAGAAGTTCGTCGGAAAGCTCGCCAGAACAAGACTCGACGTTCACAGTTGAAAACTTACTTAGGATGTTTTTTTTGTTATGTAGTTCACTTGTAATTAGGATTAGGATTAAGAGATAATCCTATATCTTGGTTAGGGGCCAACTGGGCCAAAAATTAGACTTGGTTTGGGCTAAATTTGAAGCCCAACAAGTGAACTGAAGGGTCTGGCGGTGGCACCGCTTGGCTGGGCGGTGGTACCACCAGTCCACTGTCAAGGTTTGACACTGACAAGCGATGGCACCACCAACATCGGGAACCCAAAGAGAATTCAAATTTTGGAGCCCAAATTTGAATCCTCTTGAGGCCTATAAATACCCCTCAAATCTCAACTGAGATAACAACTTTTTGAGAAGCAATTGATTGAGAGAAAGGTCTTAGAAAGTCTTGTTTTTCAATTTGCTAGAGAGTTTACCTCCTTCGTTCTTACTAAAAATTTGTAAGAGGTTGAACTACTTGTAAAAGGTTGTAAGAGGGGTATTTTCCCTTCTATTTCAAGATATTTGCTAGTGGAAGGTGGGAACCTCATCAAAGAGGGGCCTCGTAAGTGGATGTAGGTCATTTGACTGAACCACTGTAAAATCGGCGTAATCTCTGGTTTGCACTTTCTTATCGCTGCTTACATTATTGCAAACCTTCTTACGTACTTTATTTCCTCATTACCTTTGCTGCACACGTTTACGAACACACGTTCAAGTTAAGTTTTTCAAGTTCCGTTTTTATCGTATGAAAGATTTGTCGAAACGAAAGTTTTAATCCGCTGCACCAATTCACCCGCCCCCCTCTTAGTGCCGCTCCGATCCTAACAATTGGTCTCAGAGCTAGGCTCACTCTCATATTTGGTTTGATACCAAAGAGAGATGGCTTACTCCAGCATACATGAGGGTCATTCTATCACACGTCCACCCTTGTTTAATGGGTCGGATTATACTTATTGGAAGACTCGTATGAGGATCTTCCTCATTTCTATGGATTTCGAGCTTTGGACTATTGTTGAAAACGGATTTAAAAAATCTTCTCTTCCGATGAGCGAATGGAATGAATCGGAGAAGAAGGTTTTTGCTTTAAACGCAAAGGCTATGAATGCCTTGTTTTGTGCACTAGACAAAAATGAATTTAATCGCGTTTCAATTTGTGATTCGGCTTTTGATATTTGGAGAACTCTTGAGGTCACTCATGAAGGCACTAGCCGAGTGAAAGAGTCCAAAATCAACATCCTTGTGCACTCTTACGAACTTTTCCGAATGAAACCAAGTGAGTCCATCGGAGACATGTACACCCGGTTCACGGATGTCATCAATGGACTCAAAGCTCTTGGTAAAGATTTTACTAACTTTGAACTAGTAACTAAAATCTTAAGATCCCTCCCTAAAAGTTGGGATCCAAAAGTTACGGCAATTCAAGAGGCTATAGGCCTTAAAACATTCCCTCTTGAAGAACTTATTGGGTCTCTAATGAGCTACGAAATGACATGTCAAGCTCATGACGAGCTCGAGAACCCCCTTCCAAAGAACAGGAAGGATATGGCACTCACATCACAAGAAGACCACTTGAAAGGAACATCAAGTGATGAGGATAGTGACAATGACATTGCACTTTTGACTCAAAATTTTAAAAAATATTTAAGAAAGAATAAATTTAAAAATAATACAAAAAATAAATTCGAACACAAGAAGGACCAAGTGATTTGCTATGAGTGCAAAAAACCAGGACACTACAAGAATGATTGTCCTTAAGCTAAAAAGAGAACATCAAAGAAGAAGGCGCTCAAGGCAATGTGGGATGATTCAATCGTGTCCGAAGAAGAGGAGTCTAACACCGAGCAAGTTGCTCATTACGCCCTAATGGCCATCGGAGAAGAGGTAACGGATTTAATTGATGCAAATTTACCTTATCATGAATTATTAAATGCTTTCCATGAGTTATTTGATGAAAGTAAGATAATTAGTAGAAAATATAAATTGCTAAAAAAGGAGCATGATAGTCTCACTTGTGATATCGATAAATTAAAAACTGAATATCATGATAGTTTAGCTCCATGTATAAAATGTCACGATCTAGAATCTCTCCAAAAGGAGAACTTGCTACTTAAGGACACCTTAAAGAAATTCGAGGTTGGTAGCAAATCTTTGAACATGATCCTTACAAATAAGGGTCACGTTCCTAAAAGAAGTGGAATCGGATTTGTGAGAAGTCCTCACCAAAATCCAACCACCTTCATCAAAAGCCCCATCTTACATGTTCGGCACCAAAGCAATTGTAACTTTTGTTGCAAATATGGACATAAAACTTATAAATGTCCATTCAAGAAAATATGTCCGAACAAACTAATTTGGGTTCCTAAAGGAACCATGATCAATTCTATACAATATAATGAACAAATTAAATCAGTTTTTAAGGCACCCAAAAGAAAATGGGTACCTAAAAATAATCCCTTCTTGTCGAAGCATACACCATCACAAGCTAGGAGCAAGAGATGGTATCTAGATAGTGGATGCTCAAGACATATGACTGGAGATCCATCTCATTTCTCTATGCTCACTAGCAAAGAAGAAGGGTACGTCACCTTCGGAGAAAACAACCAAGGCAAAATCATTGGCAAGGGAACCATAGGTAACAAATTAAACTTTTCTATTGATGATGTCTTACTAGTTGATGGATTGAAACATAATCTCTTGAGTGTTAGTCAATTATGCAATAAAGGTTATATCGTTAGATTTGAATCAAATGTGTGTATTATTGAAAAGCCAAACCATAACATAACTATGATTGCATTAAAACAAAATAATGTCTACACCATCAACCTTGATGAACTAAGTAATGAAATGTGCTTCTCCGCTTTAAATGATGATGCTTGGCTTTGGCATAGGAGACGAGGTCATGCAAGCATGAAACTAATATCTAAGATCTCATCTAGAGAATTAGTGCGAGGAATTCCAAATATAAAGTTTATTAAGGACAAAGTATGCGATGCATATCAACTAGGTAAACAAATAAAAACTAGTTTCAAACCAAAAACTCAAATTAGCACCACTAGACCATTACATTTGATTCATTTGGACTTATTTAGACCAATTGACACGACAAGTCTAGGAGGAAGAAAATATGTGTTTGTAATTGTGGATGACTATACTAGAGACACTTGGACCTATTTCTTAGCTCACAAAAGTGATTGCTTCAAGTGTTTCTCTAAATTTTGTAAACTCACTCAAAACGAAAAAGGTTTCATGATTTCATCAATTTGGAGTGATCACGGTGGCGAATTTCAAAACCGTGACTTTCAAAATTTTTGTGAAGTTAATGGATACAATCACAACTTCTCCACTCCGAGGAATCCCCAACAAAATGGAGTAGTTGAAATAAAAAATAGAAACCTACAAGAAATGGCAAGAACGATGTTAAATAAACATAGTCTACCCAAGTATTTTAGGGCCGAAGCCGTAAATACGGCTTGTTACATCATTAATAGGGTCCTAATAAGACCATCCCTATCAAAAACTCCCTATGAATTATGGAAGAACAAAAAACCAAATATTTCCTATTTTAAAGTTTTCGGTTGTAAATGCTTTATTTTAAATGAAAGGGATGCCTTAGGAAAATTTGATGCTAAATCCGATGAAGGCATCTTTCTTGGTTACTCTTCCGTTTCTAAGGCTTTTCGGGTTTTTAACAAAAGAACCTTAGTAATAGAAGAGTCTTTTCATGTAGTTTTTAATGAAATTTCTAATTTAAAGAAAAATGATTTTGATGATGATCTTGGTTTTGATAATTTAAATTTAAATGAACCCCCTCCTCAAAATAGCATCTTGGATGCACCTTCTTCCGAAATTTCCTTACCCAAGGAATGGAAGTATATAGATGCTCATCCAAAGGAGCTAATTATAGGAGATACATGAAAAGGGGTTCAAACTCGTTCCTCTTTCAAGTATTTTTGTGCTAACACCGCCTTCCTTTTTCAAATCGAACCTAAATGCATTGACGAGGCCATAAAAGATGATATTTGGGTTATTGCAATGCAAGAGGAATTGAATCAATTTGAGAGGAATAAGGTATGGAAGCTTGTTCCTAGACCTAGTGACCATTTAGTCATTGGTACTAAATGGATCTTAAAAACAAGCAAGACGAAAATGGTATCGTGGTTAGAAACAAGGCTAGATTAGTGGCCAAAGGTTTCAACCAAGAAGAAGATATCGATTACGAAGAAACCTTCGCTCCCGTGGCTCGATTAGAAGCCATAAGGATGCTCCTTGCCTATGCTAGTAGTAACAATTTTAAACTATTTCAAATGGATCTCAAAAGTGCCTTCTTGAATGGTTTTATTTCCGAAGAAGTATATGTCGAACAACCTCCCGAATTTGAAAATTCTCTTCTTCCTAATCAAGTATTCAATTTGACTAAGGCTCTCTATGGCTTGAAACAAGCTCCTAGAGCTTGGTATGAAAGGCTTAGTTCCTTTCTTATTTTAAATAATTTTACCAAAGGCAAGGTTGATACTACATTGTTTATTAAACATTTTGAAAATAATTTTCTTATTATGTAAATTTATGTTGACGATATTATTTTTGGCTCTTAGGATGAATCACTATGTGAATCATTTGCCAAATATATGAGTCATGAATTTGAAATGAGTTTAATGGGTGAATTAACTTTCTTTTTAGGATTACAAATCAAACAACTTAGGGATGGTATATTTCTTAACTAATTTAAATATATATTAGAATTGTTAAGACGATTTAACATGGATAATTCTAAAGCAATAAACACCCCTATGAGTACTGCGACTAAGTTAGATATGGATGAAAATAGTGAAAATTTCGATCAAAAAACATATAGGGGAATGATAGGTAGTCTACTCTACCTCACCGCGACTAGACCGGATATTATGTTTAGTATAGGACTTTGCGCTAGGTTTCAATCAAATCGTAAATTATCTCATCTTAAAAGTGTTAAAAGAATATTTAGGTATCTTAAAGGAACTCCAAATCTAGGACTATAGTATCCAAAATCTGAAAAATTCGATTTAATAGCTTATGCAGATGTCGATTTTGGCGGATGTAGGATAGATAGAAAAAGTACATCCGGAATATGCCAATTTTTAGGACATGCACTTGTTTCTTGGACTTCTAAGAAATAAAATTCAGTTGCACTATCTACGGCGGAAGCCGAATACATTGCTACAAATGTATGCTTTGCACAAGTTGTTTGGATGAAAAATACATTAGAAGACTATGGAATTCACTTTAAAAACATTCCCATAAAATGTGATAATACTAGTGCCATTTGTCTTACTAAAAAATCCAATTCAGCACTCTAGAACTAAGCACATCGACGTTAGGCATCATTTTATACGCGATCATGTCTTTAACAATGATATTGTTCTAGAATTCATTGACACAAAGCATCAATTAGCAGATATATTTACAAAAGCTTTAAATGAAGACCAATTTGAATTCATTAGAAGGGAATTAGGTATGTTAAATTATCCCTAAGAATATACTTGTTTGAATAGATTTTCCGTAAAGTTTTTCGTCCTCTCTCCGTTCCTCGGTGAATCTTATCTTATCCTATCTTGAGTCAATCACCGCTCCCATCTGATCAAGATTAATGATTTTATGATATTTTATGAATCTCGAAATTGAATTTGATGGCTTGATTATGAGTTTCAAGTTGACGAATTGAATTTAAATGGATTTGTATTCGAATTATGATCTTGACTTATTGGAGTTACTACTTGAAATTTTTTTTTATCACTATCTCTTCCCTCTACATTTATAATTTTTGTTATTTATAGAAAGAAGAGATTTGATAAAATGGATGAATGCTAAATTTTCCTTTAAGATGAACTCTGCGTAAATATTTTAGCATACTTAATTTTGAATGATAAAATTTTTATGATCAATGCTGAATTCCTGATGTTATAATCACAAATTATGTGCTTCAAGTCTCATTCCCTTTTTGTTGATGACAAATGGGGAGAAAAGTGATGACTTGTACCATTTTAATAGCATGACTTATATGAATTGCAAAAGCTTGTGTGATATGAATGTCTTATATGCCTTGCAAAATCTTTGAGAATATCGCAAGATTGATTGATCATATTGAAAGCATGTCTAACATGTATATCATGAAATTCATATTGAAAATCTTTATCTCCTGTCGTAGTAAAAATTGTCTCTTATCATTCGACTTAAAAATGATTTTCATCGAAGTTTCGCATTTACTTATGCTTAATGAGAATAACGATAAGTTCTACAGTTAGAACTTATCAGTTTATGCTTGAATTCAATGGGATGGAATTCAAGTGTTTTTATCTTCTCATAATATAGCATGTAGATAGGGGGAGTTATGTTTAACTCCGTCATCAATTGATTGTCATCATAAAAAAGGGGGAGATTATTGAATCTCAGATTTTGATGATAAAATCAATTGATGGGTTAATTGATCTAATCCATATTATTGAGTTAAGTGTGCATGATTAACTATGATAACTAGAAAACACAAAGCAAGAATACCAGAGTCAAGTTCGATGGACGTTTAAGAGTCCGAAGAATCGTCGGAGATGCTGTTGGAACCAACCCAGAAGAAATTGGGAACCTGTCAGAATTTTCGAAAGTTCGCCGAAGAGATCGTCGGAGGTTCACGGAGATTACCGAGAAGGCTCCGCTACTCGTTAAAGTCATCACAAGTTCGGGAGCTTGCTGGGAGTCTGTCAGAAGAAGTTCGTCGGAAAGCTCGCCGGAACAAGACTCGACGTTCACGGTTGAAAACTTGCTTAGGATGTTTTTTTTGTTATGTAGTTCACTTATAATTAGGATTAGGATTAAGAGATAATCCTATATCCTGGTTAGGGGCCAACTAGGCCCAAAATTAGACTTGGTTTGGGCTAAATTTGAAGCCCAACCAATGAACCGAAGGGTCTGGCGGTGGCACCGCCAGACTGGGCGGTTGCACAGCCCAGCACCCGAGAGCTGGGCGATGGCACCGCTTGGCTGGGCGGTGGCACCGCCAGCATCGAGAACCCAAAGAGAATTCAAATTTTGGAGCCCAAATTTGAATCCTCTTGAGGCCTATAAATACCCCTCAAATCTCAGCTGAGATAACAACTTTTTGAGCAGCAATTGATTGAGAGAAAGGTCTTAGAAAGTCTTAGCAAGTCTTATTTTTCAATTTGCTAGAGAGTTCACCTCCTTCTTTCTTACTAAAAATTTGTAAGAGGTTGAACTGCTTGTAAAAGGTTGTAAGAGGGGAATTTGCCCTTCCATTTCAAGAGATTTGCTAGTGGAAGGTGGGAGCCTCATCAAAGAGGGGCCTCGCAAGTGGATGTAGGTCATTTGACCAAACCACTGTAAAATCGGTGTAATCTCTGGTTTGCACTTTCTTATCGCTGCTTACATTACTGCAATCCTTCTTACATACTTTATTTCCTCATTACCTTTGCTGCACACGTTTACGAACATACATTCAAGTTATGTTTTTCAAGTTTCATTTTTATCGTATGAAAGATTTGTCGAAACGAAAGTTTTAATCCGCTGCACTAATTCACCCCCCCCTCTTAGTGCCACTCCGATCCTAACAATGGGACTCTTGGTTTCAAAAATTCAAGCAACATGTTATCATAAACTTATGCATAACATGTCATCATACTTCTCCCCCTTTGTCATAAACAAAAGGAGAAGTCCAATTCTCATGTGTTTGGAATATAAGTTCAACTCATTGCATGAAAAACATAATATTCATTTTTACCATCATGCTATTTTGCTATCATCAAAATACAAGCTAGCAAAAAAATTTTTTTTAACATTTTAAAACATGCAAGCTAGCAATTTTGAGATGTTCAAGAAAGTAACTCTTACTTCTAGAAATATAAGTTTTGCTAGATGTGCAAGTTAACATTTTGCTTCTTGACATAGGCAAGATAGCACTCCTTGGTGATGTTCAAGATAGCAAGTTCTACATCATGCAAGCTAGTTAATCTTACAATATTTTAGAACATGCATAATAATCAAAGCATCATAAATTTTAATGACGTGAAAAATTACAAATTTTGCATATTTGCATTTGTGCATCTTGAGATTTGCAAAATAGCACTTTTTTGGTGATGTTCATGATAGCAATTTCTTCTCTTTTGAGAAGTACAATTTTTGCTTTCTTTTTGAATTCTGTAAGTTAGCAAATTAGCTTTCTAGCATGTTTTGCTCCCCCTTTATCATTGTCAAAAAGAAAGGAAGACCCTTTACATTAATTTCTAAATTATGACAAAGGTAAATAGCATAGATGAAAATTCAAGTCATGAATGTCAAAACAATTATTTTATCATGAATATTTCATCATTGCATGCATCATTATCTAAGTTAAAGTATTGCATGCATAATTCCAAATCATCAGGCATATAAAATCATCATTACATGCATGATTCCAAATCATCATTTATTTCATTTCATGATGGTACCAATTTTGTTAAATTACATCTTAACATGCATAATTTCATAATGGCTCGACTTGATAGGTGTTTGATTAACCATGAATGGTTAACAGTTTACCCAGATTCACTTCTTGAGTATGGTGCTCCTTTGTTTTCTGACCATTCTTTAATGTATATACACGCAGAAAAAGCGACACCAAGAGGCAAGAAACCGTTTAGATTCTTTAACATGTGGAGTACTCATCCTCAATTTCTTGATGTTATCAGATCTGCTTGGAATGTTAATGTGCATGGATCTCCCCCTTACATCTTATGTCAAAAGCTCAAAGCCTGTAAAGCAGCACTAAAGGAGTGGAATACAAATACCTTTGGCAATATTACCACCAGAGTTCAATTTTGCAAAAAGGAACTAATGTCATTGCAACATGAGCTGCAACTTCAGCCAAATGATGAAAATATTATCTACAAAGAGACGGAAGCCAGAAATAACTTCATGCAAGCCTTAAAACAGGAGGAAAGTTTTGCAAAGCAGAAGTCTCGACAGCATTGGCTTACACTAGGGGATTCCAATACTAAATTTTTCTATGCTTCAATTGCTACTCGAAGGGCTGTTAACCGTATCAGCAAATGCAGAGACAAAGATGATAATCTTATTGAGAATTTAGATGAGGTTAAAGCACACACAGAGCAATTTTTTTATTCCTTACTCAATCAAGCTGGGAAACCTAATAACATTCTTGTGGAGCCGACTAGAAAACTTGATTCGGAAGCTATTTCAATCCTCAATGCCCCAATTACAGATGATGAAATTGTATGTGTTGTCTTTAAGTCACCAAAGCACAAAAGCCCAGGTCCAGATGGATTTCCAGCTGAATTTTACCAAACTGCTTGGTCTATTATTGGAAATGATGTGATCAAAGCTTGCCAACATTTTTTCTCTTCAAGTCATATTCTTAGAGAGATGAATTGCACTTTTATTTCTTTAATTCCGAAGAATGCAGGGGCTGATTCACTAGAGAACTATCGACCCATATCATTATGCAACTTTATATACAAGATCATCTCCAAAGTATTGGCAAATAGAATGCAAAAGGTATTACACAAGATCATTAGCCCAAATCAAGCTGCTTTCATCAAAGGGAGAAGTATACATCATAACATTTTGCTTGCTAATGACTTGGTCAAAGATTTGCATTCAAAAGCAAGAGGGACAAAAATCTGCATTAAAGCTGATCTAAGGAAAGCCTTTGATTCAGTTAATAGGAAATTTATCTATAAGATGCTCCTTGATATGAACTTCCCACAGCAATGGATTAATTGGATTCAATCTTGCCTAGAAACTCCAAAGTTTTCGATACTCTTTAATGGCTCACCTATTGGTTTTTTTGGGAGCACGAATGGCATCCGACAAGGTGATCCACTCTCTCCGTATCTCTTTACTATTGCGATGGAAGGACTTAGCTGTATGTTGGAACACGCAGTCTTAAATGGCAGCATTAAGGTACCCAGTGCTGGTTCTGTTCATATATCACATATAACATTTGCAGATGACTTACTTATCTTTCTCCAAAATGAACCAACTTCAGTAAAGAACCTGGCTACTATTATGAATGACTTTGGTATGGTTTCTGGACTTCAGTTAAATCATGCGAAAAGTAAAGTATATATGAGCCCTTACGTTGAGGATAAGGTCTTTATTTCACAAACTTTGGGGGTTAGTGAAGGAAGCTTGCCAGTTCCTTATTTGGGTCTCCCGCTCATATCCACAGGCATTCACAAAACCCACTGTCAACCTATCTTGCAAAAAATAAAGAATAGAATTTCTTCTTGGAAAAATAGGTTTCTATCAAAAGCAGGACGACTCGAACTCATCCGTTCGGTATTGCACTCCTACTCTATATATTGGTGTAATGCATTTCTTCTGCCTGCTGGACTTCTCCAAGATATTGAACAGTTATTAATGAACTTCTTCTGGAATGGCACAAATGAAAAGGCAATGCATATGGTAAATTGGGATAGCATTTGCAAACCAAAAGATGAAGGGGGGCTAAATTTGAGAAATACTAGAGATTGGAATCAAGCATGTTTGGTACAGCAATTGTGGGATCTTTTGCAAAACAAATGTTCCTTATGGTCACATTGGGTTTCTGCTAAGTATCTCTCAAAGGAATCAATATGGGAAATTTCAACAAGAACATACCACTCTGCAGTTTGGAAAGGAATTTTAAAGGCAAGGAATTGGCTAATCAAACACATTTCGTATGCAATCTCTTCTGGAACTAGTACTAATATGTGGTACGATCCTTGGGTGAATGGGAAGAGTATATTTCAATTATATGGCGACAGAATACGAAAAGATCTTGGGGCTCCCAAAGATTGGAAGGTTTCCGAGTTCATCGCTAACGGTACTTGGTGTCTCCCTAATCCTATTTCTCCTGAAATGTTATCACTTTGGCCGACTATCATAGCTATTCGAATCAGGAACAACTCTTCAGATATACTTATTTGGCCTCATGACAATGGTAAATTTAGTGCCACATCCGCATGGAATCAAATTAGGCAAAGAAATAACAAGTGGGTCCCAAGCAGTTGGACATGGGATCGACCGGGATCACAAAGACACTCCTTATGTACATGGCAGGCCCTTCTCAATAAACTACCTACAATAGACAATATGAAAAGAAGAGGTATCTATCATGTTAACCGATGCTCCCTTTGTTTGCAACAAGAAGAAACTGTTGACCACCTCTATTTTGCTTGTGATTATACAAAATGGATATGGAAGGAGATTCTCCAGCGATTTGAACTCAATAGACTGCCGCAACCAAACTTGCACCAAGAACTAGGCGACCTTATGCAATGTTTCTCAAGAAAAGGGCCTCTTACACAACTGGCAAAGGTTATTTTCAGATGTGCTATTTGGTGGATGTGGAAGGAGAGATGTAATAGAATCTTTGAATGTCAACACACAAACAATGCACAGCTCTTGAAAGAGATTATTAGAGACTCAAGATCCTGTATGGAGCATGAACTCAAAACCAAGCACTTCACCCGAAGAGAAAAAGATATTTTTATCAAATTTAATTTTGCTATTAGGTAAAGATCTTGGGAATGATGCCAAATAATGTACCCACAGGTAGTTATAGTCTACAGCATGTGTAGTCATAACTATCGCATTAGCACTCTATGAGTTACTTGGCTTTGTCTATGACTTGTATAGATAAAGCTATTTGTAGAAACTTTACACATAATGAATTTTACTTTTACTTACCAAAAAAAAAAATAATTGAAACTTCTTATTTGTATACATCATTACAAATTAATGAATATTTCATGTATTCATATCATCTCACATAAGGAATATCAAGAAGAATTATTGGGTGATGAGATAAATATTTCATGAACATAAGGAATTGAATAAAAATCATATCATGAAAAGATAAAATCATGAGAATACCAAAAGACATGATTCATTTAGATAAATAATTCTTTAATAAAATGCAAGAAGTCATGGTGAACGATCTTGATTTATATAAAGTTTCAAAACATAATTATCAAGAACATGGTTATCTTTATAGATCTCCTCTTTAGTAAATGGTAAAAGGAAACGTAGGAGATATAAGATTTTGATTCTTAATGAAGATCTCAAGTAATTCCAATAAACCAAGATCATGATTTTGATAAAACTCATTCGAATTCAAATTATCAAAATCATCAAAATCTTTTCAAGAAAACTTAATGAAGACAAATGTAAATAGATTCTCATGAGAACTCGATTCATGCATAATGTATCAATTTTTCATGAATGTCATAAAACATGATTTATTTCAATAAATCTCTTTTATAAGTGGATAAAAGAAACATAAGAGATCTTGATTCGTGCATAAGAATTCTTAAGTTATAAAATTTTGGAAAATCAAGATAAAGCTCATTTAAATTTAAATTATCAAATCATTATTATTTTCAAGAGATTCACAAAGGTGATACAAATCGATTCATAAATCACCTTTTTGGAAAAATTGATAAAATAGAGAAATTTTTTCTAAGAGAAAGCTTTCCACTTTTTAGTTTGTTTCATACAAACATTCCTTTGTCCTTTTTATGCCAAAAAAAAAATAAATATCATCAATTAGAATTGAAAAATAAATTTTGTCATAAAAACCATCAAGATCAATAAACCATAATTACTTAAAAATCATCATGCATAATTTCAAAAATTAAGCATGATCATTATGCATGACATCAAAACATGGTTCAAAAAGTTTAATATTTTCATTACATAATTTCATCATTATGCATCATCGAAATTGATTTCATAAAGCATTTTCCATCAAGATCATTTTATTTGTTGTAGTCATGCATTTTTCTTCTTAGTTGAATCAACTATTCATGCTTAGTTTTCCATACAAAAGCCATGGATCATCATTAAGCATGATATCATATTTTTAATCAAAATCATTTTGTTTGTTTGTCATAAAATATGCATCTTTCATGATTATTTTTAAAATCATTACAAAGGTATGCATGATCCAATTTTACATTTTCATTAAACATGCAATTTTCATTATCATTTTCAAAATTACTCGTATGATTATAATTTTTGTGTTTTCATTTTATTATTTAAACATGCAATTTTCAAGAAAATTAATTCCAAACAAAATTACAAAAAAAAAAAATCATGAAAAGCATCATTAATTGCAAAACAAATTAGAGGGATTTCGATTACCTCATCGTTGAAGGTGGTTTTGGCGTAGTTTGCCACCTCGCCATTCTTGATTTTCTCCTCATCTTTGGAGGAGCTCGATTCATCCCACTTTATATTTTTCTTTTTGTGTTCAAAGCAAGTATTTGTGTTCTTTTTATTCTTTAATATTTGTTTCATGAACTTTTTAAATTTATTAGTGAGGAGTTCATGTTTAGCATCACTTGAGCTTATGTTGCACGTCATTTCATAGGTCATCAAAGAACCTATTAGTTCTTCAATCGGAAAGGTATTCAAATTCTTGGCCTCTTGTATGGTCGTTACTTTAGAGTCCCAAGTTTTAGAAAGTGAGCGTAAAACTTTGTTAACGAGCTCAAAATTAGAAAAACTTCTACCAAGTGCTTTTAAATCATTGATGACATCCGTAAAACAGGTGTACATGTTAACAATGGTTTCTCTTGGTTTCATATGAAATAACTCAAACTTGTGCATTAAAAGATTAACTTTAGACTCTTTAACTCTATTAATGCTTTCGTGTGTGATTTCGAGAATATGCCAAATATCAAAAGCCATTTCACACATAGAAATTCGATTAAATATGATTTTATATAAAGCGTAAAATAGAGCATTCATAGCTCTAATATTTAAAGAAAACACCTTCTTCTCCAAATCATTCCAATGGTTCATTGGAAAATAAGACATTCGAAAACCATTTTCAACAATGTTCCACAAATTTAAATCTAAAGAAAGTAAGAAAATACTCATTCAAGTTTTTCAATAAGTATAGTCTGCCCCATTGAAAAAGGGAGAACGAATGAGAGAGTAACCCTCTTGAAAATTGAAATGAGCTATTTCTATTTGGTGTTAAACCAACTGAGAAATAATGTGGCTTTGATACTAATTATTAGGATCGAAAGCACTAAGAGAGGAGGGGGGGTGAATTAGTGCAGCGGAAAACTTTTGTCGATTAAAACGACGTTCATACGATGAAATTATTTTCAATGAAAACCATTTTGGAATGTTCTTCAACTTAAGAGTAAACGAATGTATAGTTTACATAAACCAAAGGAGGCAGTTTGCAGTTAAGATAAGGTGCAGAATATAAATGCAAACTGAGATTTAGAGTGGTTCGATCAATCTTGACCTACATCCACTTTTGGCTTCCTCCTATGATGAGGTCACCGACGTACACTAGAGTCCTTCCTTCAATAGGCGAAGGCCAACCACCCTTTTACCGCTTTACACCTTTTGACGGGCTTAGGAGAAAACTCTTACAGATTTTCACTCCTCTCTTGAACGATCAAAACTTAGAAGAATAGAGGGAGAAGAACTTTTAGCCTTTTACAACACTTTTAAGCTCTCAAATTCTCATAATAAATGTAAGTTTTTTGGATACCCATTTATGTAGAAATGGTGGAGTTTATATAGGCCCCAATCAGTTTGAATTTGGATCTCAAAAGTGTCGTCTCCCGGATTTTCGGGGTCATGGAGGTACGATTGCCAGAGTTGAGCGGTACTACCGCTTGACACTGCTCGGAGACCGAGCTCAGGCAGTACCACTGCCTGACAGGGGCAATACCACCACCTGACTTGACTCAGAGACCGAGCTTCTGGGGGGTGCCACCGCCGGCCCTAGCGGTACCACCACCGGCTAGGAAATCTAGGTCCAAATGGGCTGATCCATTCGGCCCAATTTGGGTCTATCAAGGGTCCAATTAGCCCCAGATTAAGTTAATGTGATCACCTTCCAATCCTAACTTAATATACATGCTAACTACGATAATTAAGACATTAATACTGCAGATCGTGTTCCGGTGCATTAATCGCTTCTTTCGGTGAGCTTTTGACGAACTTCCGACGAACCCTCAGCGATGCTCCAGCGGATTTCCGGTAAACTCTTGGACTTGCGACGATCCTCTTGACAAGTTTCGACGAGGTTCTTTTGCAAGCTCATGGACTTCTCGGATTTGTTCCCCAAGAACCTCCGATGACCGTCCGGACTTCCGTCGAACTCTCGAACTCCTAGCGTGATCTTGGTCTTGACTTCGACACAACACCTGCAGCATGTCTTACTGCCATCGTAGTTAATCCTGCACATGTAAAACAAAATTTGATCTAGAAAATTAATACTAAGCATTAATCAAGTTGTTCGGCATGTCATTGGTCCCTCAACGCTTCGTCCGATTCTTCGGCGCAGCGTCCTGTCCTGCGGTCTATTGCCCAATCGGCCAGTTGACTCTACAACTCCAATATTCTTGGCATAATACCTGCTCTTCTTGGCCCGATGCCTGAATCCATGACCTGAAGCCTTCTATCTATACGTCGACCGATCCACCGGCCCGACGTCCAATCTTCTAACATATTCCTCCAGCCCAACATGATTTTTCCTATTTTAATTGTCTCATCCTGATCGAAGTATTCTACGTCACTTAAAATATAGATTAAAATATAAAAATAATTATCAATTGGTTTCATCATTAAAATATGAGATTTAATAATCTCCCCCTTTTTGATAATGACAACCAATTAAGGACGGAGTTAACCTTAACTCTCGGACTTTAAACAAACTCCCCCTATCAATATTCCGTATTGATAGAGACTCTTGGTTTTAAAAATCCAAACAACATGTTATCATAAACTTATGCATAACATGTCATCATACTTCTCCCCCTTTATCATCAATAAAAAGGAGAAGTCCAATTATCATGTATTTGGAATATAAGTTCAACTCATTGCATGAAAAACATAATATCCATTTTTGCCATCTTGCAAGTTTGCTATCATCAAAATACATGCCAGCAAAAACAAAAATTTTTAGCATTTTAAAACGTGCAAGATAGCAATTTTGAGATGTACAAGAAAGCAACTCTTGCTTCTCGAAATATAAGTTTTGCTAGATATGCAAGTTAACTTTTTGCTTCTTTAGATAGGCAATATAGCTTGGTGTTGTTCAAGATAGTAAGTTCTACATCATACAAGCTAGTGAATCTTACAATATTTTAGAACATGCATAATCATCAAAGCATCATAATTTTTAATGATGTGCAAAATTACAAATTTTGCATGTTTGCATTAGTGCGTTTTGAGATTTGTAAAATAGCACTTTCTTGGTGATGTTCAAGATAGCAATTTCTTCTCGTTTGAAAAGTGTAATTTTTGCTTTCTTTTTGAATTGTGTGAGCTAGCAAATTAGCTTTCTAGCATGTTTTGCTCCCCCTTTGTCATTGTCAAAAAGAAAGAAAGACCCTTTACATTAATTTCTAAATTATGACAAAGGTAAATAACATATATGAAAATACAAGCCATGAATGTCAAAACAATTATTTTATCATGAATATTTCATCATTGCATGCATCATTATCATAAGTTAAAGTATTGCATACATAATTCCAAATCATCGTGTATATAAAATCATCATTACATGCATGATTCCAAATCATCATTTATTTCACATCATGATGGTACAAATTTTATCAAATTACATCCTACCATGCATGATCGAAACTTCTTATTTGTATAGATCAAAACAAATTCATGAATATTTCATGTATTCATATCATCACATAAGGAATATCAAGAAGAATTATTAGGTGATGAGATAAATATTTCATGAACACAAGGAATTGCAGAAAAATCATATCATGAAAAGTTAAAATCATGTGAATACCAAAAGACATGATTCATTTTGATAAATAATTTCTTTAATAAAATGCAAGAAGTTATGGTGAACGATATTGATTTACATAGAGTTTCAAAACATAATTATCAAGATCATGTTTAGTTTTATAGATCTCCTCTTTAGTAAATGGTAAAAGGAAACATAGGAGATAAAATATTTTGATTCATAAAGGAGATCTCAAGTAATTCCAATAAATAAAGATAATGATTTTGATAAAACTCATTCAAATTCAAATCGTCAAAATCATCAAAATCTTTTCAAGAAAACTTAATGAAGACAAACCTAAATAGATTCTCATGAGAACTCGATTCATGCATAATGTCATAATTTTTCATGAATGTCATAAGACATGATTTATTTCAATAAATCTATTTTTATAAGTGGATAAAAGAAACATTGGAGATCTTGATTCGTGCATAAGAATTCACAAGTTATAAATTTCAAAAAATCAAAATAAAGCTCATTTAAATTTAAATCATCAAATCAAGATCATTTTTAAGAGATTCACAAAAGTGATACAAATAGATTCATTAATCACCGTTTCGGAAAAAATGATAAAGTAGAGAAATTTTTTTTAGAGAAAGCTTTACTCTTTTTAGTTTGTTTCATACAATCATGCCTTTGTCCTTTTTGAAGGCTATTAAGGCGTAGTTTGCCACCTCGCCTTTCTTGATTTTCTCTTCATCTTCAAAGGAGTTCGATTCATCCCACTTTGTGTTCTTCTTTTTGCGTTTAAAGCAAGTAGTTGTATTCTTTTTGTTCTTTAATATTTGTTTCATGAACTTTTTAAATTTATTAGTGAGGAGTTCATGTTTAGCATCACTTGAGCTTATGCTCGAGTGGTCTTCAAATGTTCTATGTTCGAAATACCTCCTGTTCTTTGGAAGGTGGTTCTTAAGTTCTTCACGTGCATTTCACGTCATTTCATTGGTCATCAAAGACCCTATTAGTTTTTCAATCAGAAAGGTATTCAAATTCTTGGCCTCTTGTATGGCCGTTACATTAGAGTCCCAAGTTTTAGAAAGTGAGCGTAAAACTTTATTAACGAGCTCAAAATTAGAAAAACTTCTACCAAGTGCTTTTAAACCATTGATGACATCCGTAAAATGGGTGTACATGTCAACAACGGTTTCGCTTGGTTTCATATAAAATAACTCAAACTCGTGCATTAAAAGGTTAACTTTAGACTCTTTAACTTTATTCATGCCTTTGTGTGTGATTTCGAGAATATGCTAAATATCGAATGCCGTTTCGCACATAGAAATTCGATTAAACTCGGTTTTATATAAAGCGCATAATAGAGCATTCATAGCTCTAGCATTTAAAGAAAACGTCTTCTTCTCCAAATCATTCCAATGGTTCATTGGAAGAAAAGACATTTGAAAACCATTTTCAACAATGTTCTACAAATTTAAATCCAAAGAAAGTAAGAAAACTCTCATTCGAGTTTTCCAATTTTCCAATAAGTATAGTCCGTCCTATTGAAAAAGGGAGGACGAATGGGAGAGTAACCCTCTTGAAAGCTGAAATGAGTCATTTCTCTTGGGTGTTAAACCAATTGAGAAATAACAAGGCTGTGATACCAATTGTTAGGATCAAAAGCACTAAGAGGGGGGGAGGGGGTGAGGGGTGAATTAGTATAGTGGAAAACTTTCATCGATTAAAACGACGTTTGTACGATGAAATCATTTTCGATGAAAACTGTTTTAGAAAATTCTTCAACTTAAGATTAAACAGAAGTGTATTTGACATAAAGCAATGGAGATTTAGAGTAGTTCAGTCAATCTTGACCTACATCTACTTTTGGCTTCCTCCTCTGATGAGGTCACCGACATCCACTAGAGGCCTTCTTTTAATAGGCGAAGGCCAATCACCCTTTTACAGATTTACTTCTTTTGACGGGCTTAGGAGACAAGCCTTACAGATTTTCACTCCTCTCTTGAATGATCAAAACTTAGAAGAAAAGAGGGAGAAGAACTTCTAGCCTTTTATAACACTTTTAAGCTCTTAAATTCTCAAAACAAATGCAAGTTTTTTGGTTACCCATTAATGCAAAAAGGGTGGGGTTTATATAGGCCCCAATCAGTTTGAATTTGGAGTTCAAAAGTGTCATCTCCCGAATTTTCGGGATCTTGGCGGTACCACCACCAGAGTTGGGCGGTACTACTGCTTGACACTACTCGGAGACCGAGCTCAGGCAGTACCACTGCCTGATAGGGATGGTACCACTGCCTGACTTCGCACGGAGACCGAGCTTCTAGGCGCTGCCACCGCCGACCATGAAACCTGGGTCCAAATGGGCTAATCCATTCGGCCCAATTTGGGACTATCAAGGGCCCAATTGGCCCCAGATTAAGTTAATGGAATCACCTCCCAATCCTAACTTAATCTACCTGCTAACTACGATAATTAAGACATCAATACTACATATCATGTTCCGGTGCGTCAATCGCTTCTTTCGGTGAGCTTCCGGCGAACTTACGACAGACATTCGACGAACCCTCGGTGATGCTGCGACGGACTTCCGGCAAACTCCTGGACTTGCGATGATCCTCTTGACGAGTTTCGATGAGCTTCTTTGGCAAGCTCCTGGACTTCTCGGATTTGTTCCCCTAGAACCTTCGATGACCGTCCGGACTTCTGTCGAGCTCTTGAACTCCCAATGAGATCTTGGTCTTGACTCTGGCATAACACCTGCTGTAGGTCTTACTGCCATCATAGTTAATCCTGCACGTGTAAAAAAAACTTTGATATAGACAATTAATACTAAGCATTAATGAAGTTGTGTGGCATGTCATTGGTCCGTCGATGCTTCGTCCAATTCTTCGGAGCATCGTTCTCTCCTGCGGCCTATTACCCAATCGGCCAATTGAATATGTAACTCTGATATCCTTGGCACAATACCCATTCTTCTTGGCCCGATGCCCGAATCCACGACCCGAAGCCTTCTGTCGATAAGTCGACCGATCCACCGACCCGACGTCCAATCTTCTAACATGTTCCTCCGGCCCAACATGTTTTTTTCTGCTTTAATTGTGTCATCCGGATCAAAGCATCCTGCGTCACTTAAAATACAGATTAAAATATAAACACAATTATCAATTGGTTTCATCATTAAAATACGAGATTCAACAATCTCCCCCTTTTTGATGATGACAACCAATTGATGACGAAGTTAACCTTAACTCCCGAACTTTAAATAAACTCCCCCTATCAATATGCCGTATTGATAGAGACTCTTGGTTTTAAAAATCCAAACAACATGTTATCATAAACCTAAGCATAACATGTCATCATACTTCTCCCCCTTTGTCATCAACAAAAAGGAGAAGTCCAATTCTTATGTGTTTGGAATATAAGTTCAACTCATTGCATGAAAAACATAATATCCATTTTTACCATCTTGCAAGTTTGCTATCATCAAAATACAAGCTAGCAAAAAAAAAAACTTTTAACATTTTAAAACACACAAGCGAGCAATTTTGAGATGTTAAAAAAAGCAACTCTTGCTTCTTGAAATACAAGTTTTGCTAGATGTGCAAGTTAACTTTTTGCTTCTTGAGATAAGCAAGATAGCACTCCTTGGTGATGTTCAAGATAGCAAGTTCTACATCATGCAAGCTAGTGAATCTTACAATATTTTAGAACATGCATAATCATCAAAGCATCATAAATTTTAATGATATGCAAAATTATAAATTTTGCATGTTTGCATTTGTGCGTCTTGAGATTTGCAAAATAGCACTTTCTTGGTGATGTTTAAGATAGCAATTTCTTCTCTTTTGAGAAGTGCACTTTTTGTTTTCTTCTTGAATTGTGCGAGCTAGCAAATTAGCTTTCTAGCATGGTTTGCTCCCCTTTTGTCTTTGTCAAAAAGAAAAGAAGACCCTTTACATTAATTTCTAAATTATGACAAAGGTAAATTACATAGATGAAAATTCAAGACATGAATGTCAAAACAATTATTTTATCATGAATATTTCATCATTGCATGCATCATTATCATAAGTTAAAGTATTGCATGCATAATTCCAAATCATCATGTATATAAAATCATCATTACATGCATGATTCCAAGTCATCAATTATTTCACATCATCATGGTACCAATTTTGTCAAATTACATCCTACCATGCATGATCGAAACTTCTTATTTGTGTACATCAAAATAAATTAATGAATATTTCATATATTCATATCATCACATAAGGAATATCAAGAAGAATTATTGGGTAATAAGATAAATATTTCATGAATACAAGGAATTGCATAAAAATCATAGCATGAAAAGATAAAATCATGTGAATACCAAAAGACATGATTCATTTTGATAAATAATTTTTTTAATAAAATGCAAGAAGTCATGGTGAACAATCTTGATTGACATAAAGTTTTAAAACATAATTATCAAAATCATGGTTAGTTTTATAGATCTCTTCTTTAGTAAATGGTAAAAGGAAACGTAGGAGATATAAAATTTTGATTCATAAATAAGATCTCAAGTAATTCCAATAAACCAAGATCATGATTTTAAAAAAACTCATTCAAATTCAAATCGTCAAAATCATCAAAATATTTTCAAAAAAACTTAATGAAGACAAATGTAAATAGATTCTCATGAGAACTCGATTGATGCATAATGTCTCAATTTTTCGTGAATGTCATAAGACATGATTTATTTCAATAAATCTCTTTTTATAAGTGGATAAAAGAAACATATGAGATCATGATTCGTGCATGAGAATTCTTAAGTTAAAAATTTCAAAAACTCAAGATAAAGCTCATTTAAATTTAAATCATCAAATCAAGATTATTTTCAAGAGATTCACAAAAGTGATACAAATAGATACATTAATCACCTTTTTGGAAAAATCGATAAATTAGAGAAATTTTTTTTAAGAGAAAGCTTTCCTCTTTTTAGTTTGTTTCATACAAGCATGTCTTTGTCCTTTTTATGCAAAATATATATATATAAATATATATCATCAATTAGAATTAAAAAAATAAATTTCATAATAAAAACCATCAAGATCAATAAACCGTAAATTACTTAAAAATCATCATGCATAATTTCAAAAATTAAGCATGATCATTATGCATGACATCAAAAAATGGTTTCAAAATGTTTAATATTTTCATTAAATAATTTCATCATTAAGCATCATCAAAATTGATTTCATAAAGCATTTTCCATCAAGATCATTTTGTTTGTTGTAGTCATGCATTTTTCTTCTTATATGAATCAACTTTTCATGCTTAGTTTTCCATAGAAAATCATTTTCAATAATGTTTCACAAATTTAAATCCAAAGATAGTAAGAAAACTCTCATTCGAGTTTTTCAATAAGTATAGTCCGTCCTATTGAAAAAGGGAGGATGAATGATAGAGTAACCCTCTTGATAACCGAAATGAGCCATTTCTCTTGGGTGTTAAACCAATTGAGAAATAACGAGGCTCTGATACTAATTATTACTATCAAAAGCACTAAGAGGGGGGGGGGGAGGGCGGGGTGGGGGTGAATTAGTGCAGTGAAAAACTTTCATCGATTAAAATGACGTTCGTATGATGAAATCATTTTCAATGAAAACCATTTCAAAAAGTTCTTCAACTTAAGTGTAAACATAAGTATAGTTGACGTAAAGCAATGGAGGCAGTTTATAGTTAATATAAGGAGCAGAATGTAAATGCAAACTGAGATTTAGAGTGGTTCGGTCATTCTTGACCTACATCCACTTTTGGCTTCCTCCTCTGACGAGGTCACCAACGTCCACTAGAGGCCTTCCTTCAATAGGCAAAGGCCAACCATCCTTTTATAGCTCTACTCCTTTTGACAGGCTCAGGAGACAACCCTTATAGATTTTCACTCCTCTCTTGAATGATCAAAACTTAGAAGAAAAGAGGGAGAAGAACTTCTAGCCTTTTACAACACTTTTAAGCTCTAAAAGTCTTAGAATAAATGTAAACTTTTTGGTTACCCTTTCATGCAGAAAGGGTGGGGGTTTATATAGGCTCCCAACATTTTGAATTTGGAGCTCAAAAGTGTCTTCTATTATGATCAAGAGCACTAAGAGGGCCAGGGGGGGGGGGTGTCACCCCCCCCCCCCCTCGAATTTGATTCTCATTTAGGAGGTGTGAACTTAACTCAAGATTGATAATATTATAATTCAACAAACAATCCAGGATCCAATCACACATTTGAGGTCACTAAGAAAAACATTCATGTCATTCATCTCTACAATCCACAATTCACAAAACCTATGCAGTCTATAATCACACATCATGTCACTAGATGATTCTTAAAATCCAAAAGCAACTTAACTAAACCATGACTATATCATAAATCCATAAGCGTGGCCATTAATGCAATCACAAAATAAACATGTACTACATGTTTATATCAGTACACAGTTTAGACTTAACATTTCCAAAATCCTGACATAAGAGGTACTTTTCAAATATTTACAAGATACATCAATCTAGATTTGTCATTGATATTTTATTACACCCAAAAAGAACTTATACAACATCAACCTATCAAGTACAAAATATTTGCCCCAAAATCTTCTAGTCTTCCACTGCCTCAACCCAATTTACACATTTTAGTGAGCGATAAGCTATCCTGAAAAATTTATATAGCAACGGGGTGAGCATATAAAGCTCAGCAAATGACTAACATATCCATAGCAAAGAGGATAGTTTTCAAACAAATGAGGTATCAAAACACAAAGCAGAGATACAAGATGAAACAGTAGCATGTTTTCTTTGAATGCATAATTACAATATCATATCGTTCGAAGCATGTTTTATTCATACAATCGAGGAAAGGTAATTGGAGCATATCATTGGCATAAGGAGCATATCGATGACATATGGTAGCTTTCAAGGTATAACAAAGACTTATAACATTTCGGAAATATATCAAAGAACAAAACATGAATAGAAGCTCAAATGTCACATGACGATGCATTCATTTCATTCTTATCCAAAGCATGCATAGAAACATAGCCAAAGCTTTGGATATCATATCAAACACATAGAAGGTGAAGTGGGATCATAACATAATATGGTCCATCCATTTCTGAATGACCAACAAACATAAGTCTCCCACGTCTGAGAGCTCCATCCACCCACGTCTGAGTGAAGTCATAGGGGGCCGGCAGAGCATCGCAGGCTCTAAGCACATACCCACATAGCGGGCAACAAGCGCATATCCCACATAGCGGGATCCTACATAGCGGGCAACAAGCGCATATCCTTTACCATTTCTGGCAAGGGTCCAGACAATCCCACACACCAGAGTACAAGAGGGCAGTTTTAACAATAAGCAGCATATATCGGAAGCACACGCGGAACAACAAAGCGTACATGTGCCTTTACGAGTCAATCCGAAGTAAGCAATAATCTTTCACAAGTATATTCAGATTTGAAAGGAAGCAAAAGCAAGAGCATACAAGGATTTCAAGAAATCACATATAGCTCAATTGAAATAAGAAAGTTAGGTGAATACAATGGCCAACGAAATGAAACTGGAAGAGGCACATTTCAAAAGCAAATGCGGAACAATGGGATGCATGTGCCGAATTACGATGCAATCATGAACTTTAGATGATAGCTGCAGATATACAAATAAATAAAGGACTAAAGTATACAGGAATTTAAGATAATAATGTAAAGCTTAACTGAAGTAAGAGTTTTTGCCAAAATCGATTTCCAAAGGAAAGTAACAAGGAAAGCCGAAATCGACCAAAGCTCGATTCTGGCAGAATTTGATAGGAACATTGTATGAACTATTTGGATAACCAATTATGCTCCAATTTATACAAAATAGGTGTCATTAGAAAGCTTTGTCAATCTAGTTTTATGCAAATCAAGTTTTACAAGATTTGGAATTTACAACCGGGAGTTACAGATAATTTCGCAGCGAAAGGTCTGAAAATATTAGCTCTGTTTTACTGAATCCATAGGGTCGATGAAAGCAGGTGTTTCAGTTAGCAATTGTACTCCAAAAATTTCAAATCAGGTATATACAGAAAGAATTTTGAGTCAAGCTTCGAATAAAATATACTTTGTATGAATCTGAGTTCACAACAGAAAGTTATAAGTAGTTAAGCAACAAGAGGTCAGAAATTTCGGTCCCTATTTTGCAGAATCTGTAGGGTTAATTTAAACAGAAGTCTTAGTAGGCATTTAAACTCCAAATCATTCAATCTTTATATCAAAATAAAGATTTTCTTGTCTACTTTCAAATGGAACAGGTTTTGTCTAAATCAGAGTTTATTACAAAATGTTATGACCGAAACATTGCATAGAGGTCAGATCACCGAAAAATTACAGATTCATAACTTTATATCAAAACGAAAGAAGGTCTGGTTCCCAGTTGAAATCTTTCAAATTTTACAGAATAAAAATGAAAACAGAGATTAAGGTTACTGTGGGATTGGGTTAGAACACTTGCCTTCAAATTATTTGAATCCCAAATGTGAGAAAATTGATGAAAAACCTCAAGCTCTTCTTCTTCTTCTTCTTCTTCTTCTTCTTCTTCTTCTTCTCTCAAACTCACGTTGGCTGCAACTCTTCAGGTTTGTTTTCTTTAACCTTTCATCTACTTATTTGAGTTTTGGCTAATGCAAGAGTTACAAGGTGTCATGCATGCATGAAAGGGGCTAGGTGTCATCTTTAGAGCAAAGATAAGTGGCACCCTTAGGATAGCTAGTGACACTTGTCCAATATTTCTTTTTTTTTTTTTTTTTTTTTTTAAACTTAAATCTGAATCTTTCATAAATTATATCAAACTTCTAATATTTACTCTTAGGTCCCTAGCCATAAACTTTTAATATAATATCATTTAATATAAAATAACCATTAAATAATCCTTATTTTTACAAACAAACCTTTTACTAAATTTTCAAAAATGGGGGATGTTACAGGGGGGTTGAATTAGTGCAGTGGAAAAACTTTCGTTGATTTCAAACGACGTTTCGTACGATGAAATCATTTCCGACATAAAACCGTTTTCAGAAACTTAACTTGAAAGCGAATTCGTAAAGGAGTGTAGCAAACGTAATGAGGAAGTAAAGCACATATGGAGGTTTGCAGTAAGGTATATAGCAAGAATAAATGCAAACCAGAGAGCTTGGCAATTTTAGAGTGGTTCGGCCAATCTTGACCTACATCCGCTTTTGACTTCCTCCTTCGACGAGGTCACCGACGTCCACTAGAGGCCTTCTTTCAATAGGCGAAGGCCAACCACCTTTTACACCTTTTCTCCTTTTGACAGGCTTAGGAGACAACCCTTACAGATTTTCACTCCTCTCTTGAATGATCAAAATTTAGAAGAAGAGAGGGAGAAGAACTTCTAGCCTTTTACAACACTTTTAAGCTCTCAAATTCTCATAATAAATGTAAGCTTTCGATGCCCTTTCATGCAGAAAACGGTGGGGTTTATATAGGCCCTAACTGGTTTGAATTTTGAGCTGAAAAGTGTCATCTCCTAGTTTTTCGGGGTCCTGGTGGTACTACCGCCATAACTAGGCGGTACTACCACCTCATACCACTCAGAGACTGAGCTTAGGTGGTACCACCACTTGATAAGGGCGGTACCACCGCCTAACTTCGCTCAGAGTCTGAGTTCAGGTGGTACCACCGCTTGACAGGGGTGGTACCACCGCCTAGAATTCCTGGGAGACCGTCTCTTGGGCGGTGCCACTACCGGCCAGGAATTCTGGGTCTGAATGGGCTGATCCATTTGGCCCAATTTGGGTCTGTCAAGGGCCTAATTACCCCTAGATTAAGTTAATGAGATCACCTCCCATTCCTAACTTAATCTACATGCTAACTTGATATTTAAGACATTAATACTACAACTTGCTCTCTTACGTCAATCGCTTCTTCTGACGAACTTTCGGTGAACATCCGACAAACCCTCAGCGATGCTCCGGCAGACATCCGACAAACCCTCGACAAACTCTTGGACTTGCAACGATCCACTTGGCGAGTTCCGACGAGCTTCTTTGGTAAGCTCCTGGACTTCTCGGATTTGTTCCTGCAAAACCTCCGACGACCGTCCGGACTTTCGTTTAACTCTAGAACCCCAAACGTGATCATGGTCTTGACTCCGGCGCAACTCCTGCTGCATGTCTTACTGCCATCGTAGTTAATCCTACACACTTATCTCAACATATGGATTAGATAACAAATGACAATTGACTTCATCATTAAAATCCGAGATTCAACAATCTCCCCCTTTTTGCTGATGATAATCAATTGATAACGGTGTTAACCTTAGCTCCCCCCATCTATATGTCATACTTGAGATAAGTCATTCTTGAATTCAAAGCTTTTGAATTCAAGAGACATATTGATAAGTTAAGATCATTTAACCTTATCAATACTCCCATCATGATTCCTATCATGATGTATCTCTCTAAAAATGATGTTAAGGCTTGACATTCATTTTCAGGTTTTACATTTCAAATGTGAAAGATAGCAATCATAGCAATTCATCATATTGTAAGATATCAACATATAAAATTACGATGTAAGTTCTTGATATCTTAACATAATGCAAATATTTCAAGTGTTTAGCAATCATAGCATTTCATCACATGACAAGATATCAATTTGTAGAATTGTGATTTAAGCTCTAGATATCTTAACATAGTGCAAATATGGCATAGTGCAAATATGGTAATCATAGCAATTCTATCACCAATTTATCATATATTTTGATGCAAGCTTTTGATATCTTAACATAATTCAAATATGGCACTCAAAGCAGTTCTCTCATCAATTTACCATGTATTTCTCCCCCTTGGTCATCAACAAAAAGGAGAACTATTTAAGCAAACTTTAAGCATAAGTGCGGTAATGATTCATGTCATTTTTCAACAATGAGTGATAGGATACCAATTATACAAACATCTCAAGGAAAACATGACATGGAAATAGCTTTCACTACTTCTTCATCTTTATTTGTCATTATCTTTTTGCATGAAGGAGAAAAGCCATGAAGTTAAAATCGATAAGATCTTCCTTTTTCAAGAAGGAATTAATAAGAATGAATCATTTCATCAAATTCATTTCTCGAAAAAATATTTTTCACACGATAAGTCTATGAGAGATGTATTTGTTAATTGATTCCATATGTCAATGATATGAAACAAACTTGATATGACATATGCTTATGAAAGCTACATTAAGTCCGGAAGAGAAATACTAAATCATGTTAGGATCAAGAAAATTCGAAAATAAAATTTAACACTTTCATGCATCCGGACATGGTTTTGCTATAGATTTTCAAACATAATCATGAAGATAAAATATGTTATCATCATGAAAATATTTGTATCCAAAATACATAATTTCCAACATGTTATTAAGACATGTAATCGTATAAGCTTCTCTTCATAGCATTAAGTTATTGAATCAAGAAAGTCCAAAAAATAATTTTAATAAGTTCATGCATTCGGACAAATCAACATTCCTAATTCTCTTTTAATGAAATCAAATTATTCTTCACTTAAAGGCTTTGTAAAAATATCAGCTAGTTGATGTTTAGTATCAATGAACTCTATAATTACATCATGATTAGTGACATGATCTCGTATAAAGTGATATCTAATATCAATATACTTTGTTATTGAGTGTTGAATGAGATTATTTGTTAAGCATATTGCACTTGTGTTATCACATTTAATGAGAATATTTTTAAGATGAACTTTATAATCTTCTAAGGTATTTTTCATCCACACAACTTGTGCACAATATACACTAGCTGCAATATACTCAACTTCGGTTGTTGATAGTGCAACTGAGTTTTATTTCTTAGATGACCAGGAAACAAGGGCATGTTCTCAAAATTGACATGTTCCTGATGTGCTTTTTCTATCTAGTCTACACCCAGCAAAATCTGCATCAGTATAAGCAATTAGCTCAAAATTCTCGGACTTTGGATACCATAATCCTAGATTTATGGTACCTTTAAGATATCTAAGTATTCTTTTAACAACTAGAAAATAATATGAACAATAAGAAAATTATTTTCAAAATTCTTGATAAACAATGTAGTATCAACCTTACCTTTTGTGAAATTATTTTCAATAAGAAAAGAACTAAGTCTCTCATACCAAGCCCTTGGGGTTTGTTTTAAACCATAGAGAGCTTTAGTTAATTTAAACACGTGATTAGGGAGGCTATTATTTTCAACATAAACTTCTTTGGAAATAAAGCCATTAAGAAAAGTACTTTTAATATCCATTTAAAACAACTTAAAATTGTTATTACTAGCATAAGCAAGGAGCATCCTTATGGCTTCTAATCGAGCCATAGGAGTGAAGGTTTCCTTGTAATCGATACATTCTTTTTGATTGAAACCTTTGACCACTAATCTAGCCTTGTTTCTAACCATGATACCATTTTCATCTTGCTTGTTTCTAAAGACCCATTTAGTACCAATAACTAAATGGCCATTTGGCCTAGGAACAAGCTTCCACACCACATTTCTCTCAAATTAAAGCTCATTGAAAACAACATGAATGGATTCTTCTATAATTAAAGCTCTTTTATTGAAGATACGAAAAGCTTTAGAAACCGAAGAATAACCAAGAAAAATTCCTTCATCAGATTTAGCAACAAATTTTCCTAAGGCATCTTATTCATTCAAGATAAAACACTTACACCCAAAAACTTTAAAATATGAAACATTGGGTTTTTTGTTATTCCACAACTCATAGGGTGTTTTGGTGAGTAAGGGTCTTACTATAACTCTATTCAAAATATAGAATGCAGTATTTACGGTTTTGGCCCAAAAATATTTAGGTAGGCTATATTCATTCAATATGGTTCTCGTTATTTCTTGTAAATTTCTATTTTTTCTTTTTACTACTCCATTTTGTTGAGGATTTCTTGGAGTAGAGAAGTTGTGATTGTATCTATTAAATTCACAAAATTCTTGAAAATCAAGGTTTTGAAATTCACCACCATGATCACTTCTAATTGATGAAATCATAGAACCCTTTTCATTTTGAACAAGTTTACAAAACTTGGTGAAATATCTAAAGCATTCATTTTTAGTGTTTCAAGAAATAAGTCCATGTGTATCTACTATAGTCATCTACAATAACAAAGGCGTATTTGCTACCTCCTAGGCTTGATGTAGAGATGGGTCCGAACAAGTCCATATGGATCAATTGCACGGGCCTAGAGGTGCTTATTTGATTCTTAGATTTGAAACTACCCTTAATTTGTTTTCCTAATTGACAAGCATCACACACATTATCTTTGATGAACTTGATACGAGGAATTCCTCTTACAAGTTCTTTAGATGATATTTGAGTGATTAGTTTCATGCTAGCATAACCTTATCTCCTATGCCAAAGCCAAGCATCCTCATTCAAAACCGAGAAATGCATTTCATTATAAAGATCATTGATGTCAATGGTGTATACATTATTTTGTTTTAATGCAATCATAGATGTATTTTTGTGTGGTTTTTTAATGATGCAAGCATTAGATTCGAATTTGACAATATATCATTTATCATATAGTTGACTAATGCTCAAGAGATTATGTTTTAAACCTTCAACTAACAAAACATCTTCAATAAAGAAGTTGGATTTATTACCTATGGTTCCTTTGCTAATGATTTTACCCTTGTTGTTGTCTCCGAAGGTGACATAGCCTTCGTCTATGCTAGTTAGCTTAGAGAATTAAAATTGATCTCCAGTCATATGCCTTGAGCATCCACTATCGTGGTACCATCTCTTGCTCCTAGCTTGTGATGGTGTACATTTCTATAAGAAATGATGATTTTTAGGTACCCATTTACTTTTGGGTGCCGCAAAAACTGATCTAAATTGTTTATCATGTTGCATAGAATTTATCATGGTTCCGTTAGGAAGCCAAATCAGTTTGTTCGGACTAACTTTCTTAAATGGACAATGATGAGTTCTATGTCCATGTTTGCAACAAAAGTTGCATTTTCTTTGTTGCCGAATATGTAAGATAGGGCCTTTAATGAAGGTGGTTGGATTTTGGTGAGGACTTCTCACAAATCTGATTCCACTTCTTTTAGGAACGTGACCCTTATTTAAAGACTTGCTACCAACCTCGAATTTCTTTAACGTGTCCTTAAGTAACAAGTTCTCCTTTTGGAGAGTTTCTAATCATGTCATTTTATACTTTGAGCTAAACTATCATAATATTCAGTTTTTAATTTATCAAAATTAATAATAAGACTATCATGCTCCTTTTTTAATAATTTATATTTTCTACTAATTATTTTGCATTCATCAAATAAGTCATGGAAAGTATTTAATAATTCATCAAATGATAAATCTGCATCAATTAAATTTGTTACCTCCTCTCCGATGGCCATTAGGGCATAGTGTGCAACTTGCTTGGTGTTGAACTCTTCTTCGGACGCGCTTGAGTCATCCCACATTGCTTTGAGCGCCTTCTTCTTTGGTGTTCTCTTCTCGGCTTAGGGACAATCACTTTTGTAGTATCCCGGCTTCTTGCATTCGTAGCAAATAACTTGGTTCTTCTTAGGTTCAAATTTATTTTTTGTGTCATTTTTAAACTTGTTTCTTTTAATGAATTTTTTAAATTTCCTTGTTAGAAGTGCCAAGTCATCGTCATAGTCCTTAGCACTTGAGTTTTCACTCAAGTGGTCTTCTAAAGTTCTAAGTGTCATATCCTTCCTATTCTTTGGAAGGATATCTTCTTGCTCCTCATGAGCTTTGCAAGTCATTTCGTAGGTCATTAATGACCCGATTAATTCTTCAAAAGGGAAGTTGTTAAAATCTTTAGCCTCTTGAATAGCAGTGACTTTAGGGTCCCAACTCTTTGGAAGGGATCTTAGAATCTTATTCACGAGCTCAAAATCCGAAAAACTTTTACCGAGTCCTTTTAGACCATTGACGACATCCATGAAATGGGTGTACATGTTGCCTATGGCCTCACTCGGTTTCATTCAAAAAAGTTCATAAGAATGTACTAAAAGATTGATATTTGACTCTATCACTCTACTTGTGCCTTCATAAGTCACTTCGAGTATATGCCAAATATCAAATGCAGTTTCACAAATCGAAACACGATTGAACTCGTTTTTATAAAGCGCCTTCTTCGGACGTGCTTGAGTCATCCCACATTGCTTTGAGCGCCTTCTTCTTTGGTGTTCTCTTCTCGGCTTGGGGACAATCACTTTTGTAGTATCCCGGCTTCTTGCATTCGTAGCAAATAACTTGGTTCTTCTTAGGTTCAAATTTATTTTTTGTGTCATTTTTAAACTTGTTTCTTTTAATGAATTTTTTAAATTTCCTTGTTAGAAGTGCCAAGTCATCGTCATAGTCCTTAGCACTTGAGTTTTCACTCAAGTGGTCTTCTAAAGTTCTAAGTGTCATATCCTTCCTATTCTTTGGAAGGATATCTTCTTGCTCCTCATGAGCTTTGCAAGTCATTTCGTAGGTCATTAATGACCCGATTAATTCTTCAAGAGGGAAGTTGTTAAAATCTTTAGCCTCTTGAATAGCAGTGACTTTAGGGTCCCAACTCTTTGGAAGGGATCTTAGAATCTTATTCACGAGCTCAAAATCCGAAAAACTTTTACCGAGTCCTTTTAGACCATTGACGACATCCATGAAATGGGTGTACATGTTGCCTATGGCCTCACTCGGTTTCATTCGAAAAAGTTCATAAGAATGTACTAAAAGATTGATATTTGACTCTATCACTCTACTTGTGCCTTCATAAGTCACTTCGAGTATATGCCAAATATCAAATGCAGTTTCACAAATCGAAACACGATTGAACTCGTTTTTATAAAGCGCACAAAATAAGGCATTCATAGCCTTTGCATTAAGAGTGAAAGTCTTCTTCTCCAATTCATTCCAATTGATCATTGGAAGAGAAGACCTTGAAAATCCATTTTCAACAATATTCCAAAGTTCAAAATCCATGGAAATAAGGAAGATCCTCATTCGGGTCTTCTGATAGGTGTAGTCTGTCCCATTGAACATGGGTGGATGTGTAATAGAGTGGCCC